>NC_000068.7:148656849-149010599 GCF_000001635.26 Mus musculus | reverse complement strand
GGGGGCATGGCAGTATCCAGGCAGGCATTGGGCAGGCAGAGCTGAGAGTTCTACATCTTCATCCAAAGGCTGCTAGTGGAAGACTGACTTCCAGAAAACTGGGGTGAGAATCTTAAGCCCACAGCCACAGTGACACACCTATTCCAACCAGGCCACACCTAGTCCAACAAGGCCACACCTCCAGATGGTGTCACTCCCTGGTCCAAGAATATACAAACCATCACATTCTACTCCCTGGCCCTCATAGACTTGTTCAAAAACATGAGACTATGGGGGCCATAATTAAACATAGCATAATGCAAATGAATTTAGTCCAACTTTCAAAGTCCTTAGTCTATAGCAGTCTCAACAATGTTAAAAGTCCAAAGTTCAAGGTCTCTTCTGAGATTCATCTAACTAATTAACTGTAATCCCAAAGCAAGGCAGGAAACCAGCTGGGCAAATGCCAAACTCTGCATCACCATGGCTGATGTCAAAGCAGTCTTTAGATCTCCACTCCTTTTTCATCTTTGTTGACTGCAACAATCTGCTTTCTCTTGGGCTGGTTCCACTCCCTGTTAGCAACTTTCCTCAGCATGTATCCCATGGCTCTGGCATCTTTAACATCTTTGAGTCTCCAAGGCAATTTCAATGTTACAGCTTCTTGTTTCCACTGCGATTCCATTTGATCTTTTGGACTCCCCCTAAGGGCTGACATCACTTCTCCAGCTCTGCCCTCTGTAACACTGTAAGCTCAGGTTGATCCACTTCACTATGGCTGCTGTTCTTGGTGATCATTCCATGGTACTGACATCTCCAATATACTGGGGTGTTCCACTACAACTAGGTTTCACCAATAGCCTCTCATAGGCTCTCTTCATGGTGCCAAGCTTCAAATCCTTTGCATCACCCCTTCAGACATGGGCCATCAACTACAGCTGAGGCTATACCTTCTTTAGTGGCCATGATCTCTCACAGTGCCAAGCCTCAGCTGTTCTTCATGACCCCTTCATGCCTTCAAAACTAGTACCACCTGGGTGATTCTTACACATTACCAAGTCCAGCTGCAGCACAAGGTACAACCTTGGGTATCTCTGGAACACAGCTTCTTTTTGTTCCTAGAAAACACTTCCCAGATTTCAACTCAGTGATGTTGGTCTCTTCTTAATCATTGCTAATGTCTTAGCTCTAGCTAACCAGCATCAATTGTACCAGTAGTTCCTTCCATTCTTAATTCTAGAGCCAGAGCCACATGGCTGAAGCTGCCTAGTTCTGCTGCTTATAGGAACTAGAACATGATCCCCTGTACTATTACATTATCACTGGCTTTCTGTTTTCTATATCCTTCACTGCCTAAGCTTGGCTATCCTGGTTCTTGCTCTGTAGATTGACCTTGAATGCAGAGATCAGCATGCCTGTCTCATGGGATTAAAGATGTGTACCACCATTCCTGGATCTAAATTCAGCTGGGTAGCATCTTGCCCCAAGGTCCCACTCACTTAATCTCTTATTTCCTAGAACACAGGATTTTGCTCCATTTCACTTCCTGGTATGCCTTTAATACTGGAACCAAATATTTTATATTTTGCCTTTCTAAGCTTGCTATGCTTGTTCAAACTTCTCTTTGTGAGACTTAACCAGAGAACAAAGTCTCTGCTGGGCTTTTTTTAAGACTTCCTTTGTCAATGCAATTAATGCAATTAATCCAAGTCTCTTCACCTTAGCCTCAGGCAGACTTTTCAGACAAGGGCAAAAAGTAGCCACATTCTTCACCAAAATACCACAAAAAACAGTCTTTATGCCACATACTGAAATTCTTCTCCTTTGAAATCTCTTGGGCCAGGTCAACAAACTTCAAATTACTCTCAGCAACAAAGTCTTCCATATTCCTAATAGGATGACCCATTAAGCCCCATGTAAAGCATTCCACTGAGTTCCAAATCCAAAGTCCAAAAATCCACATTCTTTCAAATAAAAGCATGGTCAGGCCTAACACAGCAAGCAATACCCCACTTCTGGTACCAACTTCTGTATTAGTTAGGGTTTTACTGCTGTGAACAGACACCATGACCAAGACAAGTCTTATAAAAAAAAAAACAACATTTAATTGGGGCTGGCTTACAGGTTCAGAGGTTCAGTCCATTATCATCAAGGTGGGAGCATGGCAGTATTCAGGCAGGCATTGGGCAGGCAGAGCTGAGAGTTCTACATCTTCATCCAAAGGCTGCTAGTGGAAGACTGATTTCCAGACAACTGGGTTGAGAGTCTTAAGCCCACATCCACAGTGACAAACCTATTCCAACCAGGTCACACCTATTCCATAAAGGCCACACCTCCAGATGGTGTCAGTCCCTGGTCCAAGAATATACAAACC
This sequence comes from Mus musculus, assembly GCF_000001635.26. Classification (NCBI taxonomy): domain Eukaryota; kingdom Metazoa; phylum Chordata; class Mammalia; order Rodentia; family Muridae; genus Mus; species Mus musculus. The sequence continues at coordinate 149,008,246 of NC_000068.7, read as the reverse complement.
ATCACAATATCCAAATTACTTACCTCATTTCATCTCATTTTTTTCAAATGCCTTTGATACCTACATCATGATCTGGGGTATATTCCAGGGCAATTACAATAATAGCTGGAGAGATCTCCAACATGGCATTTCCTGAGATGTGTCTATGTCATGTCTGCTATGTGAACCACTACTGTGTAAATGGACACAGTGCCCCCCTTTTCAGGACTCACTCATGAGCATCCATCAATTCATTCTCTCAAATAATCTCCAAGGATCTTCATGGTCATAACCTTTATGGCCTTAGATAGAGCAAGGACATCTGAGTCTGAGCTTATATTACACAATGGAGAACAGAAAAACATAGTACCTCAGTATTGGCAAATGTTTCTGTACACTGTGTATCTAAGTGTGGATTTCTGCACCTAGACACTGGGTACAGTGCAAGCTTGATATTTTCATTACTATGATGCAATTCCTGATGCAATGATTTTTATTGGTTATTTTGTTTCTTTACATTTCAAATTTTATCCTCATTTCTGGTTTCCTCCATGTAAACCCCCAACACCACCCCCTCCCCTGCCTCCATAATGGTGCTCCCCTACCCACCCACCCACTTCTGCCCCACCACCCTATCATTTTCCTATTCTTGGGCATCAAGTCTTTACAGGACCTAGGGTTTCCCCTCCCATTGATGCCAGACAATGTCATCCTCTGGTACATATGCAGTTGGAGCCATGGGTCCTTCCATTATTATTCTTTGGTTGGTCGTTTAGTCCCCTTGAGCCCTGGAGGGACTGGTTGGTTGATACTTTTATTCTTCTTGTGGGGTTTCAAACCCCTTCAGCTCCTTCAGTCCTTCCTCTAACTCCTCCATTTGGGTTCCCATGCTCAATCCGATGGTTGGCTATGATCATCCACATCTGTATTGGTCAGACTCTGACAGAGCTTCTCATGAGACAGCTCTATCAGGCTCATAGATGCAGTACAAACTTGATATTTTCTTTACTGTAATGCAATTCCTGATACAGCATTTTAAAAAACACATCTCTGCATCATCTTTGATTTATCAATGATGACCTGATCAGCTTATAGCTGGGCAGGAGAGGATAAGCATAGTTTCTCAAACCAATGAAAAATAAAACACTCTTTACCCATATTAGTTTCTTTCTTGTTCATTTTGTAATAGCAATGGAAAAAATACTGAGGTAGAACATGGTGATTAAGAAATGGGGCAGCTGCTATGAAAACCATGACCGTCTGGTTCATAAACATTTAAATGTAGGCTGTGAAGAAGTGTGAATGTGTTTTCAGCTTTGGGATAGAAAAGCCCACTTGTGCTGAAAGAAGAGCTTAACAGTCTGTGATGGAGGTATTTTCAAAAACAAGAGTGCATAGAGATTTAGGAACACTAAATTCTGCCTCATGAGAATGTCAAAGTAGTCTGAAGACAGCTACAGTATACTTAGATATAATAATAACTAAATCTTTGGGCCAGAGGGAGCAGGGCCAACCAGAACAAGCAGATATCCTGAATACAAATTCCCAGCAACGGCATGATGGCTCCCAAACAAATGTACAGCTACAGTGTACTCATATGCATAAAATATATAAGTAAATAAATAAATAAATCTTCAAAATAGAAAATCTCAAAGAAGAACAACTCTAATATTGGGAAACATGGTCATTGAAATTATGTTCTGGTAATGAATTTAATATATTCTGTCTGAGAACATTAATGAAACAATAAATTTCTAACTTATAAATGAATTGTTTTCCAGAGGAAAATTCAGCATGGAGAGCACTAACTGCATGGTATGGTTATTGTTTCAAACTACTACATGACTACAATTAAAAAGTAGTTTATCAAATATAAAAGCAATGTAGAATTCTTTGAGTCAAAGATCATTGTCTATTATAAATTACACCAGGGAGTGTTTTTTAAAAAAAATGGCTGGGATTGCTATAAAAATCTTCCGTCTTTGTATTGGGATAGAATTTTTATTTGGTGAAAAGGTGATGGGGAGAGGAATTAGGAGCTCAGCATCAGGCATGGGGAAGAACAGCAAAGATGTCTAGTTTGCCATAAAAATAATGGAAATTGAAAACTGACAGGGTTTAGGAGCTGGGAAGCATCTCTAGTATGAGACAGACTTGGGATGGGAGAAGAACCTAAGAATCATGGGGTGACCTTAGCTGTGACTTACTACATTCATGATATAGAACCTGGTGAGGAAAATTCCTGTAGTCAGACATGAACTCTAGTGGAACTATAGAGACACCAACTCAATCAATAAACTTTCAACCCAAAATATATCCAGTTTACATGAAATGTAGGCATGAGAGATGGAGCATAGACTGAGGGAATGCACAAGCAATAACCAGTTTCAGCTTGAGACTCATGGGTAAGCACCAATCCCTAAAACTATTAATGATATGCTTTCATATCCTTGCAGACACGAGAGTATTGTCCTCTAAGGGGTTCCCCAACAGATGACTCAGACAGATACAGATACCTACAGCCAAGCAGTGCATGGAGCATGGGGACTTTAGGTAAGAATAGAAAGAAAAATTGCAGACACCTAAAGAAATGGGAACTCCAAGGGAACAACAACAAAGTCATTTAACCTGGAACTTTGGGCTCTCAGAGTCTGAAACTGCATTTAAAAACATCCAAGTGATAGACCTATCCCTTCTCACCCATATGTAGCAAATTTGCAGCTTGGACTTCATATGGGAATCAAATAAATGGGATGAATGCTATCCCAAAAGCTACTGCATATACTTGGGATATTTTCTACTAGCTGGGAAGCCTAGACTGTCCTCAGTGGAAGAGGAAGTACCTATCCTGGCAGAGACTTGAAGTACCTGAATGGGGGGTGGAGGAGCTTGTAACCAGAGTGTTCCGAACATTTAGATGAGAATGAGAAGGGAGAGGGGAAGTGCTGTAGGAGGATGTGACAAGGAGGTGTACAGAGAGAGGGACATAAATTTAATAAGTAAAAAATTAAAATAATTTTAAACAAAAATGTCAGATTGTAAATTGGGAACACGATGAGCCTGCTCTGGAGGAAGAAACTACACCTAACCAAGACATCAAAAGGGGAGGTATGCATCTGTTTGAAAATAAAGAAACTGACTTGATAAGGTCACTTCAGAGGTTCCCATGTCAAACAACCAGGAAATATTTCTGCTGAGTCATAGCCAAATTACACAATGGATATTACAAAATAGGTCCAAGATACTAATGTTCACCCAAACATGAAAGCAGAACTGTGAAACATTGTCCACACTGTATTGACATTAAAGTTATGTAGGTGACCATATCATGACTTGTTTATCTATTGTTTTCGCCAAGTCCCAAAGGGAGGAAGTATTGGTTTCCCTGAAAGAAAGCCTCAAGAGTTCATTATGTAAAACTCTACAAGTGAAATATAATTAAACATTAAGTCTTTGCTGGTGGTGTGGAAGCAATGTTTGCTATACTCACACTAGACTATATTATTAGGTATATTCTGTAAAGTATTAAGATTATAGTATAAAACTAGTGCTCAGACACTTATCTTTAATTTTAAATAAATTGATCTTCACCTCCCAGATTTTAAATGAACAAACTATTGTAACCATAACCTTGGATTAAATATAACATCAAACTTCCAAAACAAGAGATCCATGCAGCACATCCATGGAGACAGATATCTGAACGTAGCTTGACCATTTAAAAACTTAAGCCACCAATGTGAAATGGTGAAAATAAAACTTGCAGTACTATTTGACATTCTATGCTTATAATGATATACCAGGCAAATAATTTTGGCTGATTCAATGAAAAGAAATAATCATGGCTTGGAATGACTTAAGAGATTTTTGGTTTTGCATACTTTCTTTTATTATTTATACTTGTGTCTATATAATTTTAATAAAATTCATTTCTTCATTGGGCAATTTTTCTTGTTGTGACAAAATATCTAAAAATTAATTAAGGATAAAAGATTTATTTTGGATTATGATTTAAGGAATCCCAGTCATAACTTCTAGACACGAGTCAGGTTTTTTTTGGAGCAAATATGGTTGTAGCATCCATATTTTGATTTATTTTAATTTAAAATGAATCAAAATTAAAATGCAATTTTGTTTGTCCCAGTAACTAAAGCACAATCATTTAAAATGAATCTAAGACTGTTCCAAGTGGAGAGTTCATGCTGGTATTATCTATTAATACTTAAATTATTGTGAACAAGTCCAAATAGAATAAATTTTAAAATGTCTATGATTTGAAATGTCCAAAGACAACTCTTAAACAGGAATTATATAATGTTTTAGGTAATATTTTTTGATATAATGTACCCCATGCTCCATCACTAGACCCCAGATTTTGGTCTAGAACAATTCTCTGGGACTCTGGGACCTTTGATGATTAATTTCCTGAGTGAAATTTAGGAGTCCTGTAAAACTAACACTCTAACCTTTTGCACAATAAAGGCTACCTTAGTAGTTTTAGCAGAAAAGCTTCTTTGGTAAGTTCAGGCTGAAACCCCTACAGTACATGACATAACAGCCCTGGGAAAAACATCATGTATTAAGCCAAGACTCAAGGATGCCCTTGAATTCTGAAGACATAGGTAACTCAAAACTGGCATTGAGAAATGTTCTAAGGAAATAAATAATGAAATTTTAGTTAGATTCCCAGGGCCAATAAAAGCTTTACCATTAAGGAAAACAAAAATTTCAATATTGGCATGCAGAAAAGGAGGGTCATGTCTAGTGGAGGGAGGGTCTAAATTGAGAGGCCAGAACAAGTGCCAGAAAACCTAAATGTTTGTACCTGAGCTAATGAGAGTACTACAGGGAATGTAGGTGGCACAAATCAGGATAGGGAGGTAAGAAGAGAGGATTGCATTTGGAGGGTGTGGTTAAATAAGAGGTTCAGCATTTAAGGCAGAAGAACCTTCTTGCTGCCCATGGATCTTAAATCCTCTGGTTTGCTGAAGCTCCAGGTTCAGATCTGAGCAGAAAATGTGCAAAACCATGGGTAGCCCACTGCTTCAACTGGCCATCTTTGTGCTGCTCCTGTACTTCAGCCATGCAGCCAAATATTTCACCATAAATATTTTTGAAAATTATGATAAAGAACACCCAGTTGGAAACACCGAGGAGGAAATATTTGATATCTTCAGAAATGTTTACAACTTTTACAACAATGGCAAATATCTCAGCAACATAAAGTCGGTATACTTCAGGCATAAAGTGAGTACTTATCCCAGGGTCAAAAATATTGTTGACTTGTCCAAGTGTGAAACAATCTTTTATTTATCCTACTATCACTAGAATCTTTTCTATAACCATGCCTGTGTACTTCCAATATTCAATGTTCATTCACTGAAACAGATGGCTCCAGGTAGGTCTCCTAAATCTACAAATTGAATGATGCATTCTTTGTACTGAAGTGTGTCAACAGAAATTTCTTCCTTCTGCCTACAACAACAACAACAACAGTAACAATAATAAAAATAGTATATAGTGGGAGCCCTGCAAGTTATCACACTTAAATTTTCTCACAGTAAATAAAATCTGAAGAGTTCATATTTTAGGGTCCTCTTGGGGTGTTCTCTAATTTGGCTAAAAGGCATGAAATACCAGATATTAATGTTTGTTATATGTGTGCACATGCATACTTGGTGTGTGTGTGTGTGTGTGTGTGTGTGTGTGTGGTTATTTGGAGCCAGTATACCAATGTTTATATAGAGGGCATAGATGCCTTTGCCTACTTAAATATCTTTTTATATCATGGGTAGTCCAGGAACTAAACTTGATGTTTCATCTTTATGGCTGGCATCATTCTTTCCTGAGAACTCAAGGCAGCCTCATTCTATTATTATGCAAAAAAGTTTTCCTCAGACTACTGATTAAGAGCTCAGATCATCCATGTAGATCCTGCATCCCTTCCCTGTAGCATTACATATGGCCATGTTTGCTCCATTCACCCTACTGCCACTTAGTGTAGGGATTCCTTGTATGTGTGTATTTATCAGTGTGTTTTTCAGAATCTCTTGATAATAACACTTTGTGCTCTTCAGCAAACAATGAAATTTTCTACATGACAGATATCCCTTTCATGAAAATGAAGAGTCATTGTACTTGCTCTGATAACCTTGCCCTTATTTCCAGCTTGTGGATGACCACTGACATGTACATCCAGGGCTGACTGTTTCTCACCTTCTCTGTGAAGCTGTGATTTATGTACAGACCTTGAAGTAGTTTTCTAATATAGGTGTTGATTAAGAATCCATCCCACAGTGGAAAATACCCATTTATTTTTATAATTGTATGCTGTTAACCACAAAAAGAGCTTGACAGTGGCAAGACCAAGAGAGAATACCATTCATTAATAATGTACACATCTGAGATAATAAATTTTATGGGTTTTGTGAGATCCCACAGAGTGAGATTTTAAGGACATTTTTCAGAGAATGCATATGTACCCTATCAAACTATTCACCATATAGATTGGGTCTCATTTCAAGTATAGCTGGCGTGATAAGGGTGGCTTTAACTGTTGACTTATAGTACCTATGCTTAGGTGCCATCCTGATTGCTTGAAATATAGAGACCTCTAGTATATAGACACCTCTAAAGGACAGATGAAATCATCTAAGCAGTTCCCTATAGAGAAATTGTAAGTTTTCACTATCAAATTCCCCTGGAGATTCTACATGCATCCTCACAGTGACCTTAAATGTTCTTGGAGCAGCATTTATGACCTAGATTCCCAACTTTGCAAAAAACTACATTAAAAATTAGGTACTAGGCAACTAGAAACACACTTTGAAATAAGACCACATTCTATGCTGTATCTTTCAGCATGACAGAGTCAAACCTTGCAAAACCCTACTGTTTTCAGTAGGTTGGCTAGTCAAGGCCCAAGTACCAGAATTGTCAAATGCTGAGTAACTTTTAAAATTATAAAATCATAAGGAAGGTAAAGTGCAATCCAAATGAGTGACAAATGACCATCTCCATGTAACACTCAATTAAGATGAGGATCTGCAAAGTTAAGTGCTTTTTCTCTGCTGGGGTAATAGGGTGGCTTTTAACTGTTAACTTATAGTACCTATGCTTAGGTGCCATCCTGATTGCTTGAAGTTGCTTTCTCATGTTTGATCCTAAGAAAGATAACAAAGATGCCAATTGTTCAGTGTGTGCCTGAGTCTAATTGTACACACAGAACAAGCATCACTACAAAGATGATTGGTCTTCCTCATGGTTACAAGGTACAAATTCTATTATCTCAGCTTGGTTATTTCAAGGTGCTGTGTTTGAGATACTCGATACAATGAATGTGTGAGTACCTATTTGTTATATGCACAAACAGGTTATTAAATTGCCCTAAGATATATTAGCATCATCAGTCAACTGGAAAGTTGGAACACTCACAGGCCCTTTACATTTGGCCTGAAATTTCACTTTCTGTGAAGCATTACCAATTCTTCTGTCCAGGGTAGGGAGGAAACTGAGTAAACAAAACAAAACACAACAGGATTCTCTATGTTAAGAGAAGATAGTGTGCATTTGGTGACCAAATCAGACTCAAGACTTGTTAGAATTACAATGTATGACTGTCTTTTATGCTGCAATAAATAGGAACATTCAATTCATGGAGCATTCCAGAGCTTTCACTTCTGCACAGCACACTCCAGTCTTCTGAGAACTGGGAATGATTTTTACCCAACTTTATGGTTTATCTTCCAGGCTGGTTCTACCTTCCTAACAATACTGAAGAATGTTAGTCCAGTCTTCTAAATTGGGTATCCGCTCCTTCCTATTTCTTAGAGCAAAGACATACCAGGTATGTCCTGTAAATTATTTTGTTGGAAGAAGAATTTATGACTGTTCAGATGGTGATCATTTTGACAGTCATAAATGTACTCATGGACCGAAAATAAAAGTATTACATCCAAATACAATAAAAGCATACATGTACATGTGAATACCTAAGTATACATGAATTCTACACTTTTCCTCATAGGATATTTCTTCTCCGATAATTTTTAAAATTGAAGTGGCTGGAACAACATGTACATATGAATCTGAGTTCGACAAATGTTTGAAGAAGGAGTACATTCGGTATTATGTATGTATTAGATAAAACTTCATTTCCTGTCAAGTTGGGTAGGTGGGCAGAGGGTCTATGGACATGTGTTTGCACAGATATATGGATATATTTACAGAGATTTTGTAAGTTATTGGGAACATACGTTGCAAAGTAGTGACTTCTGAATGGATAGACCTAGGGATGAGTATACCTGAACACTGCCAGTGCAGAACTATATCCTTGTGTGTCAAAATAAGAGTATGTGCACAAATCCTCATATTAAATTGTGAAGTGTTTACCATGGATCTTTGATACTGAGAGGAAAACCTTCCCTAAATTGCTGTTCCTCTTTGGCCTAAAAGATACTTTGCAGGGACACTTGCTGTGGAGGTGGTGATTAATTAATGTGACCTGATTCAGCTGTCCACATTGCCTTGAATGAAAAGAGCCCAATAACAGGCCAAAGTTCTCTAGTGCTGCACTTTTAATTCTGCCATGTGTGTAGGGTTTTTTCTCGTCACACAACGGCTCTCAGATACAAGGCTTCAATTCCTGACTCCACTAGATAAATTGTGTTCTTTTCCTTTGTCCTGAAACCCTCTTCCTAAACAACACACGACAACTCGTAAAGATGCTCACAAGAGAAGCAGCCAGTAGGAAGTTCAGCAATTTCTATGACAGATGGGTTTTCTTTACTGTATGAATTATAATCCATGCAGATAACAAAAGGTAAGAAATGATAAACACATTGATTAGTTTCTTTACAAACAGCTACTGACAAAGAAACTTACCAATCAGATGTGATGCAATTAATCCTTTCTCTTTTCTAAAGCAGGCACATGGAGTAACAAGATATGTGAAATCAGAAGAAGTCACATGCAAGGACCTCCTGTCAAAATTGGCCAGCTGTCCCTTCAATGAACAAGCAGATCAACATAAGGTATAAACAGGGGTCATTAGGAAACCCCACATACATGCAGAATATTGAGAAAGCTTGGACCTGTGTATGATGTCTTAAAAGAGATTTTTATGATTATATGACTCTGGCAAGGCAAAATAAATGAAGTGCACAGAATATGATCATGTGAGGACATTTTTGGATAGAATATATAGATTGTGAAATAGATACACTTGTTTGAGTGCATCAATCCCTCAAAAGAAGCACTGTGCACATATGAGGAGGAATTAGTTTTCTCAGTTTACTGGGAACTTTGGAAACAAGGTTATTAAAGAATTGTTGCTCATTGACAAAATAAAGAAATGTGGAGATGTTTGTTTTTCAGAAGGGCATCTATTTACTCTCAGATTAGCTCACATTTTCAGAATGCACTTGTAAAGGTCCCACTCAGTCATTCAGGTAGTGAGTTGAGATGGCTTTAAGCAAACCAGTGGCTCACAACCTCTAGTCATTAACTTTCCTACTGTTCTGGATCCAGAAGCTTATAGTTTCTGACATTTTACTAAGGCTAATAGCAGGGGAATATTAGGAAAATAAACATAGTTACTTGGAATCATTAACTCAATTGTCTCTTGCTGAACAGGCAAGAGGATAGGAGCTTGTTAATTTTTGTGACCCAGAGAAAATAAAAAAACATAAAGAAAATGTCTTGTGTGTGTGTTTGTGTGTGTGTGTGTTAAATGCACACATACATACATACACACACACACACACACACACACACACACACATGCAAATTTGACCGGATCTTAGCATTCATTTAATCAATTAAGCAAGTGCACATGCACACATATAGGCATACACATATACCTATATATGTATGTACATATATAAACACATATATACATACAGACAGATGGATTAACATAGATACATATATTAAAGTAGACATGTTTTGTGGATAGAGAAGAACCCCAACAGCTAAACTTTATTTTTTCTTTTAACATTTTTATATCTTGTTAGACCAAAGAGCTTAATAACTTGACCTCACAGATAAAATGTTCCACAAAAACGAGTTACAGAAGGATGCCCATAGTAAATTCAAAGTTGTGTTTCAATCTATAAACTCATTATATGTTCAAAACAACAGTTTCACATGGCCTTGTTTTATTATAGTTCACACTTGTGGCATCATATATAGAAATGACCTAGAATAAATGCTTTTCCTTCATCTCAAGTCTTTCCCAAACCTATGTCTCTCTTAGTGAAATTAATTAAAAGCAGTTTTATTCTTTATTATGCAGCCTTTACTTATTATTCTATGCAAAGGGGCACATTCCATTCTTGATTTTAACTCTATTACATCTTTCTGGGTCAATGACTAAAATCTCCATGAATTTCTTTTAAAACTATTGAGTCAAATCAAGCATTCTATTGTCATTAATTCATCTAAATAACATTAGTATATGAAAGTATGTCTTCATATTGATCTGCAGGAAACTTCCCAAATAGGGTATGGTGATTTCTGTGAAACATTAAGCTGTGTTATAATGGCAGGAAAGCCATATCAGCAGTGAGAAACGATTCTTGGATGGTTCCATGTCTCTCAGAGCACACAATCATAGCTATACAAAATTGTTGGCCATCTCCACAAAAATCTATTCGCTTTCGATTACCTTTCCCACATGGTTTGTCCCAAGCACATAAAAGATATGAGATGTGTCCATGACTGAAGTCCCTCTTGCTGAAATCATGCTTCCATTATCAGCATTGCTCATCTTCTCAAATGTTCCAATCACCTCTTATTTTAAGGATCTTATTCCCTTCTTGGATATTTGCCACATTAATGATCTACCAATGTGCTGGAATTGGATGGGCCTTGAACTTAGGGATGCCTCCCATTGTGTACCAGGGTTTTGGGTCTCAAGTGTTCCTGATAGAATACAACCATCTACTGGACTATAGACAATTGAAGGAATTACCATGTTAATTGAAGTGTTATGCTGAATATCTATGGAGCCAGAGACAGGGAAGACCAGTAGGTCATTTGAATGATAACCATTTCATCTTGACCTAGCAGGATCACTAGTTTTCCTTTAGTTTTTAGTTCTCTAATGGTCAGTATTTCTTTTCCTTTCTTAGAAAACCAATTGTTTTATCGAGGTCTACAACGAAGTCTCTCCAAATGTTAAACTACAACGTTTAATGATATTCAACTGTATAACAGGTTGAGAAAATGAGTCTGGCTGGAAGATTACATTTCAATGACATACCTTGCTTCTAGTTCTTCAACTCTCAAATGGATTCACCCTACTCTCTCAGTATCAGGAATCTGAGAGATAACCGTGATTCAGTCCAGTTATGCACAGCTGAGCAATTGTCTTTTTTTTTTCTTTTCACACACTTCTTTCATATGAACCATTGTAAGCCTCTCATGACCAGTCTATGCTTTTCTCAATTAAAATATGGCCATTCCCTTGAGTTGTTGATGTCTGAGAGCAACATCTATGTGGGGAAAAGGGATCAGACACATACACCCCTGAGGCTGCTATCAACAAGGGTGCATCAGGTATGCTGTATTATCTGTGATGATATCCACATTTTATAAGCACTTGTAGTTCCTCCTGCATAAATAAAGATTCTGACTTTCTAAATAAGTAGACTGAAACATAGTAGACAATCTTCTATCCCAAGGAAGACATGGTCTGTAATTATAACATCTCAGTGCCAGCACAGTTGCAGTTTCATCTTACTGACTCATTTGGATGGCTAACATTCACAGTGTCACAACATCATCCTCTGTCCTTCCACCTATAGCTCAGGGAATCACAGAGAAGACCTCACCTGGTTGACTTTTATCACCCTGTTGGCTTGCAACTTTACAGAAAAAGAAGTATGACTATTCTGGATATTTATTTGGAAAAATGGACCCAACAGCCAACTCCATGCATAGAGATGTATGTGTGCCCCAACTGATATGCTACCTAATACTTCACATATAATATATTTACACATGTGTTTGATACACTTTTATATGCTAGTAGTATATTTAAACTTTAAGAATTGTATATGATCTGAGGATGTTGAAGATATTCCACATTCCATGGTCCTATATAAGGTAATATCACACAATTGAGTGTGTGTGTGTACTACATAAATATATGGGCATATTAACATGTGCAAGTATGTATGTTATGTGTGGAGCCCAGAGCTTAACATAATGTTTCTTACTTAATTACACTTCACTGTAAATTGTAATATGTTTTGAACTGAGCACAAATTTCCACTAATATAGTGAGAATATCCACTGAGTTCCTAGAATCCACTGGTCTCTTCTATGGTTACAGTTTATCTACAACACTGACATTTACACAGATGGTGGAGGTCTGAACTAAAAGCCTAACTCATGCCTGACAAGCACTTAAGGACTGAAGCATTTTTCCAGGCCAACATATTTTAACATCAGATGTTCCCCTAAAGCCTAGGACCAGATGGGTTTAGTTCAGAGTTCTATAAGTCCTTCAAAGAGGACCTAATTCCAATTCTCCTCAAACTATTCCACAAAATAGAAACAGAAGGTACTCTATCCAATTCATTGTATGTATATTTAAAATAAGATGAGATACTTGTGTCTGAGGCTACATGAAATTTTCATGTCTATCAAGTCAACAAATACCTTCCAAAATGGCCAAATATTACTTACATACGTACTTTAAGCATGAGACAGAGCAAATCTTTAAGGAACAAAAAAGGTTTAAATCACCAAAAACTATTTCAATTTTTCATTACATGGTAGGTTTTGAAGTAGACAAACTTATTTAATATGTAACATTACAACAATTAGAACAAATTTATTCCAGTGCTCTAAGTAATTTCATAACAAATTCCGCAGTACAAAAAAAGCAACAGAAAACAAACATGGCCCTTGTACTAATGATCTGTTTTGGAACTTTAACCTTCACATTGCCATGTCTGAAATTTAACCCTCTCCAGAAAACAAAGATAACATATTGCTTAATGAAAGTAAACCAAGATTTTTGTAAAGAGACGGGTTATCTGTCTAACTTATGTCTTATTATTCTGAAGTCTTTTATAGAAAAGATAGTCAATCATTTATTTTCTGTGTGCATATCCATAATAGATTGTCCACACATAGGTTATGATTGTAGTTATTGATATTAGTGGCTCCATACCTAACCTAGAAGGAAGTCTTTCCATAATCATAAATTTGAACCAAACCACTTTTTTCCTGGTACAATTTATGTGCTTGAGACACATGATGTTTCAAATAACTCATTTTTTTGCATTTTTTATTATTCAGGGTTAGGAAATATTATTGGACTCAATTCAAGACTTCTAAAAAATTATTATCAGGAATAATGAAGTAATCCAACTAATCACCATTTTTACATCATAGTAAATCTTCATTTTGATTCTACAGAAAATCTTTTCCAATGTAATGGTTTACAACCAAGGAAACAATAAGCAGTAAGCATCTTTCCACATCATGTCAGATATATAAAAAAATATAACATTAGCAAGCATGGAAAGATATACCAACAGCAAAAAGCAATCCTGGGACAAAGTTTCTCGGGCCCATTTCTCTTCAGAGCACAGCAATTGCAGTCATGAAAGACTGTTAGGTTATGACTGGGAAGCTCAGTAGATTGCCACAGCTTTTACTCCATAGCTTCTGCCAGAAAAATGTTCTTCCTTCATTCTCATGTCCTTTTACCAGGACTACTACAATAGGAAACAGCTCCATACTTACAGGAGATTTTAATGTGTCAAAAAATCAGATGAAGAATGTGGCTCACATAGAATGAGTTGGGTAGAGTACATTCTTCTCCTATTTTGTGGAATAGTTTGTAAAGAACTCTGGAATTAGATCTTCTTTGAAGGTCTGCTAGAACTCTGCAACTAAACCCATCAGGTCCTGGCTTTATTTGTTTGTTTGTTTGTTTGTTTGTTTGGGAGGCTATTAATGACTGCTTCTATTTCTTTAGGGGATATAAGAATGTTTAGATCATTAACCTGATCCTGATTTAACTTTGGAACCTGGTATCTCTCTAGAAATTTGTCCATTTCATCCAGGTTCTCCAGTTTCGTTGAGTATAGCCTTTTGTAGAAGGATCTGATGGTGTTTTGGATTTCTTCAGGATCTGTTGTTATGTCTCCCTTTTCATTTCTGATTTTGTTAATTAGGATGCTGTCCCTGTGCCCTGTAGAGAGTCTGGCTAAGGGTTTATCCATCTTGTTGATTTTCTCAAAGAACCATCTCCTTGTTTGGTTGATTCTTTGAATAGTTCTTCTTGTTTCCACTTGGTTGATTTCACCCCTGAGTATGATTATTTCCTGCCTTCTAATCCTCTTGGGTGAATTTGCTTACTTTTGTTTTAGAGAATTTAGATGTGTTGTCAAGCTGCTAGTGTGTGCTCTCTTTAGTTTCTTTTTGGAGGTACTCAGAGATATAATTTTTTGTCTCAGAAATGCTTTCATAGTGTCCCATAAGACAAATTTCCCTTATGAATATCAACGCAAAAATACTCAATAAAATTCTCGCTAACCAAATCCAAGTACACAACAAAACAATCATCCATCATGATCAAGCAGGTTTCATTCTAGGGATGCAGGGATGGTTTAAAATATGGAAATCCATCAACATAATTCACTATATAAACAAACTCAAAGAAAAAAATCACATGATCATCTCATTAGACGCTGAGAAAGCATTTGACAAAATCCAACACCAATTCATGATAAAAAGTCTTGGAAAGATCAGGAATTCAAGTCCCATACCTAAACATGATAAAAGCAATCTACAGCAAACCAGTAGCCAACATCAAAGTAAATGGTGAGAAGCTGGAAGCAATCCCACTAAAATCAGGGACTAGACAAGGCTGCCCACTTTCTCCCTACCTATTCAACATTATACTTGAAGTCCTAGCCAGAGCAATTTGACAACAAAAGGAGATCAAGGGGATACAAATTGGAAAGGAAGAAGTCAAAATATCACTTTTTGCAGATGATATGATAGTATATATATGTGACCCTAAAAATTCCACCAGAGAACTCCTAAACCTGATAAACAACTTCACTGAAGTAGCTGAACATAAAATTAACTCAAACAAATCAGTGGCCTTTCTCTACACAAAGGATAAACGGGATGAGAAAGAAATTAGGGAAACAACACCCTTCATAATAGTCACAAATAATATACAATACACTGGTGTGACTCTAAGGAAGTGAAAGATCTGTGTGATAAGAACTTCAAGTCTCTGAAGATAGAAATTGAAGAAGATCTCAGAAGATGGAAAGATCTCCCAAGCTCATGGATTGGCAGGATCAACATTGTAAAAATGGCTATCTTGCCAAAAGCAATCTACAGATTCATGCAATCCCCATCAAAATTCCAACTCATTTCTTCAACGAATTAGAAAGGGCAATCTGCAAATTCATCTGGAATAACAAAAAACCTAGGATAGCAAAAAGTCTTCTCAAGGATAAAAGAACCTCTATTGGAATCACCGTGCCTGACCTAAATCTGTTCTACTGAGCAATTGTGATAAAAACTGCATGGTACTGGTATAGCGACAGACAAGTAGACCAATGGAATAGAATTGAAGACCCAGAAATGAACCCACACTCCTATGGTCACTTGATCTTTGACAAGGGAGCTAAAACCATCCAGTGGAAAAAAGACAGCATTTTCCACAAATGGTGCTGGCACAACTGGCAGTTATCATGTAGAAGAATGAGAATTGATCTATTCCTATCTCCTTGTTCTAAGGTCAAATCTAAGTGGATTAACGAACTCCACATAAAACCAGAGACACTGAAACTTATAGAGGAGAAAGTGGGGAAAAGCCTCGAAGATATGGGCACAGGGGAAAAATTCCTGAACAGAACAGCAATGGCTTGTGCTGTAAGATGAAGAATCAACAAATGGAACCTCATAAAATTGCAAAGCTTCTGTAAGGCAAAAGAAAACGTCAGTAAAAGAAAAAGGCCGCCAACAGATTGAGAAAGGATCTTTACCTATCCTAAATCAGATAGGGGACTTATATCCAATATATATAAAGAACTCAAGAAGGTGGATTCCAGAAAATCAAATAACCCCATTAAAAATGGGGCTCAGAGCTAAACAAAGATTCTCACCTGAGGAATACCGAATGGCTGAGAAGCACCTGAAAAAATGTTCAACATCCTTAATCATCAGGGAAATGCAAATCAAAACAACCCTGAGATTCCACTTCACATCAGTCAGAATGGCTAAGATCAAATATTCAGGTGAGAGCAGATGCTGGTGAAGATGTGGGGAAAGAGGAACACTCCTCCATTATTGGTGGGATTGGAAGCTTGTACAACCCCTCTGGAAATCAGTCTGGCAATTCCTCAAAAAATTGGACATAGTACTACCACAGGATCCCACAATACCTCTCCCATGTATATATCCAGAAGATTTCCAACCTGTAAGAAGGACACATGCTTCACTAAGTTCATAGCAGCCTTATTTATAATAGCCAGAAGCTGGAAAGAACCCAGATGCCCCTCAACATAAATATGGATACAGAAAATGTGGTACATTTACACAATGGAGTACTACTCAGCTATTAAAAAGAATGAATTTATGAAATTCCTA
This sequence comes from Mus musculus, assembly GCF_000001635.26. Taxonomy (NCBI): domain Eukaryota; kingdom Metazoa; phylum Chordata; class Mammalia; order Rodentia; family Muridae; genus Mus; species Mus musculus. The sequence continues at coordinate 148,991,635 of NC_000068.7, read as the reverse complement.
GGCAAATGGATGGACCTGGAGGGCGTCATACTGAGTGAGGTAACTCAATCACAATAGAACTCACATGGTATGTACTAACTGATAAGTGGATATAAGTCCAGAAACTTAGAATACCCAAGATATAAGATACAATTTTCGAAACACATGAAGCTCAGGAAGAACGAAGACCAAAGTGTGGACACTTTGCCCCTTCTTAGAATTGGGAGCAAGACACCCATGGAAGGAGCTGCAGAGACAGAGTTTGGAGTTGAGACGAAAGTGTGGACCATCTAGAGGCTGCCATACCCGGGGATCCATCCCATAATCAGCTTGATACGCTGACACCATTGCATACACTACAAGATTTTGCTGAAAGAACCCTGATATAGCTGTCTCTGTGAGATTATGCCGGGGCCTAGCAAACACAGAAGTGGATGCTCACAGTCAACTATTAGATGGATCACAGGGCCCCCAATGGAGGAGCTGGGGGAAATACCCAGGGAGCTTGGGGGATCTGCAACCATATAGGTGGGACAACAATATGAACTAACCAGTACTCCCCCAGAGCTCGTGTCTCTAGCTGCATATGAAGATGGCCTGCTCAGCCATCAGTGGAAAGAGAGTGCACTGGTCATGCAGACTTTATATGTCTCAGTACAGGTAAACGCCAGGACCAAAAGGTGGGAGTGGGTGGATGGGGGAGTGGGTGTGGGAGGATGTGGGGTACTTTTGGGATAGCATTGGAAATGTAAATGAAACAAATACTCAATAATAAAAAAAGAATGTGGCTCACAGCAATATCTAATACCTTGTGTTTTAATTGATTTCAGAGGCACTCCAGTTGACAACCAAAAGTAACCATCAAAACTTAACCACTTGTCTCCTTAGACACAATCACATCTCCTCATGTCAGATTTAATATGTAAATGAATATAATAACCAGGACCTAATTCCACTTATGTGGATATAAGTATGGCATATACTATGTTCTTTTTGTATTTTTTAATTAACCCTTTTATTTATTTTTTCTCCTACAATAAATCCTAACTACAGCCTCCACTGTCTCCCCTAATCATAACTTTCCCACTATGCCTTTCCCTCAGACCTTATGCCCATCTGTTTTCTTCAAAAAAAAAAAAAAAACATTTAGGACTCCTAGTGATATTAACCAAATACAACATAACAAGATATAATAGGTGTAGTCATATTCCTTCATATCAAGACTACCAAAGCCAAAACATTAAGATGAGAAAAGATTCAAAGGTAGGCAAAATAATTAGAGACAGTCAAACTCCCATTGATAGGACCCCTTAAAAATAAGCCAATCTATATGCCCCAATACCGGGGAATGCAAGGGCCATGAAGTGGGAGTGGGTGTGGTGGAATGCAGGGTGTGGGAGGGTATAGAAGAATTTCAGAGAGCATTTGAAATACAAATGAAGAAAATATCTAATAAAAAATAATCCAATCTATAAAATAACAGCATGTATGCAGAGGTCCTTGCACAGATTGATGCATGTACAGCTTTTAAAGGTTTTGAAACTTTGAAAAGTTACATAGTGTATACACGATGACAGATATGGATCTATTTTCATTTTTCTACATACAAAATGTCAGTTAGATCAGAGCCATGTATTGAAGATGCTTTGTATTTCCCATTGTATATATCTGGCTTCTTTGGAAAAGATAAATTGTTCATTAGTGAGTGGTTTCATTTCAGGTTCTTCAATTCTATTCCATTGGTCATCCTCTCCATCTCTTTACTAATACCATACTGTTTTAATAACTATTTCACCCTAGCATAGGTTGACATCAGGGATAGTGATTCCAAAAATAATTCTTTTGTTGTTAAAGAAAACTTTTTACTATTCTGGGTTTATTTTTGTTTCCAGTAATAACGAGAATTGCTCTTTCCATGTCTTTGAAGATTTGTGTGAGAATTTTGATGGGAATCGCATTGATTCTCTATATTACTTTTAGTAGGATAGCTGTTTATACTACATTAATTCTACAAATCCATGAGCATGGAAGATTGCTCCATTTCCTGAAGTCTTCTTTGATTTCTTTCATGATAGATTTGAAGTTTTTGTCACAAAGTTCTTTCAATTATTTTGTTAGAATTACTCCAACATATTTTATATTATTTGTGACTATTATGAATGGTATTGTTTCCCTAATTTCTTTATCAACCCATTAATCATTTGTATAAAGGAAGGCTACTGGTTTATTTGAGTTACTATTATACCCAGCTACTTTGTTGATATTTATCAGCAATAGAAGTTCTCTGGTCACATTTTGGGTTTGCTTATTTATACTATTCTATCATCTACAAATTGTGATACCTTGACTTCTTCTTGGCCAATTTGTATCCCCTTGATCTCCTTTTTTTATTGTTCTAGCTAGAAATTCAAGTTCTATACTTAATAGATATGGGGACAGTGGGCATTCCTGTCTTCTCCCTGATTTAGTGGTATTCCTTCAAGCATCTCTACATTAATTTGATATTGGCTGTTGATTTGTTGAATGTTCCTTTTTTCATGTACATGTATGGGCCTTTAGTTTCTAGTCTCACTAATACTTTTAACATGAAAGTGTGTTTCATTTTGTCAAATGTTTTTTCAGCTTTTAAAGAGATGATCATATGATTTTTTTCTTTGAGCTTGATTATATAGTGAATTAATTTAATTGATTTTCATATATTGAAACAACTTGTACACATGAGAAGAAGCCTAGGTGATCATAGTGAATGATGGCTTTGTTCTGTTCTTGTATTAGGTTTACAAGGATTTTATTCAGTATTGATACAAAGGCCTCAATATAAAACCAGATACACTGAATTGAACAAAAGAGAAAGTCAGAAAGAGCCATGAACTCATTGGTACAGGGGAAAATTCTTGAACAGAAATCCAGTGGCTCTGGCTCAAAGATTTAGAACTGATATATGGGACCTATTGAAACTGAAAAGTTCCTGTATGGCAAAGGAAAAAAAGTCAATAGGACAAATCGGCAATTTAGAGATTGATAAAATAAAACAAATTAAAATAAATAACACTATGCTCATTCTTAGAATTGAGAACAAAACACCCATGGAAGGAGTTACAGAGACAAAGTTTGGAGCTGAGACGAAAGGATGGACCATCTAGAGACTGCCATAACCGGGGATCCATCCCATAATCAGCCTCCAAATGCTGACACAATGGCATACACTAGCAAGATTTTGCTGAAGGACCCAGATATAGCTGTCTCTTGTGAGGCTATTCCAGGGCCTAGCAAACACAGAAGTGGATGCTCACAATCAGCTATTGGATGGATCACAGGGCCCCCAATGGAGGAGCTAGAGAAAGTACCAAAGGAGCTAAAGGGGTCTGCAGCCCTATAGGTGGAACAACAATATGAACTATTCAGTACCCCCGGAGCTCATGTCTCTAGCTGCATATGTATCAGAAGATGGCCTAGTCAGCCATCACTGGAAAAAGAGGCCCATTGGTCTTGCAAACTTTGTATGCCTCAGTATAGGGGAACGCCAGGGCCAGGAAGTGGGAGTAGGTGGGTAGGGAAGTGGAGGGGGAGTCTATGGGGGAATTTCGGGTTAGCATTTGAAATGTAAATGAAGAAAATATCTAATAAATATGTGAGGAAATAAAAAAAATTATATGAAGAAGATTCTCAGTGCCTCCTGTTATGCACATACTTAACTGTTTCCAAATGAAACTAGGTATTTCTAATATGTGATGCACAAAATGAACAAACAATAGTAGATTAAAATTTGGAGGAGTAATGATAGATCTGAAAATAAATTAAGGGTTCAATATTTACACAAAAATTTAAAACATAAAATACATCAAATTTTCTAGAGAACATTCATGATTGTATTTATTCTATTATTTGATGAAGGGGAGCTAAATTTGGAAGGTTTTGAGTAAAAATTAGAATCAATTAAAGTTTATCAAGTTAATCCTGGTGTAGCACAGCTTCTGTTTCCAACACATTTCTGTCTCTTACTAAGTCTTCTTTGGTTCATGTATCTCAGACTCCATGGAACAACAACAAAAATATATAGTTACCTATTTCACCAAAGGAATCAAGACAAGGCTATTATACTCTTCTATATAATTAATTACCTATCTCCAGTTCTATTCAAATATTATAAACACTTAATTCATACTAAAATTTTATCATTTTTCTTTTTCTACTCCTGTATTATAAAATATGTATTTGTTATCAAATTTAAATGTATTGAAGTTGCAGGCAATATTCCTTGGCATGGTGTAGAAATGGAGGTAAGATTCTAATTCCAGGAATTTGAAAATAAGCGATGAGAAAATGTTCAGTTTTTATATTACTTAGTAGACTCATGGAAATAATCACTATGAAAACCAAGCATGAGTCCATAAAACACCAAGAGATCAGAAGAGAGGTCTTGAGCTGAGAATTTGAGTCTTAAATTTAAATATTGACATAGATGTTAATTTAGCCCTTGCATTCCTAAAATAAAATAATTAAATTTCTCAGCTAATTAATATCACAGCTAAGGATAGTAATTTTGGCAAAATTCTATGCTGTGATGGTTTCCCATTTTTCACTCTGTCTTTGCATCTGACACTGATTCTCTTTCCTTCTTTTTCCCTCCCTCCTTTATTTCTTTCCTCCCTCTCCCTTGCCTCTTTTTCTCCTCCCTCCCCTTTCTTTCTCTCACCCCTTCTCCCACCTTTAATACATTTTATTTAAACCACTTCTTCATACTGTTAATCATTTTCTATGGGAAGAAATAAATTCTAGTGACATTTTTGGATAAATAAGAGAATTTTGAGGAAAATATCCTCAGGTTGTTTCATTCTTAGAATGTTCCTTAAAAGTAAGAAAATACTATAATACATTGAGATCTAAGATGAGGACAACAACTGTAAAATAGATCACTTCTTAAAAACTCTAGCTAGTTAACTGAACAATGTTTATAGTTCTCATTTATTCTGAAGACCTACTTATATTTACAAAACTAGAGTTATATAGAAAATAAGCAGTTATGTGTATAAGTTCAGTAAAAGCATTTGTTGTTTGACTTTCTGATTCTCAAATGATTGAAGAAGAGAATCTCATGTCTAGTATCTTAGCCACTCCAATGTCTACACTCTTTTCTTGCCATTGTCATCACCAAATACTATGTGCCTTCTGCTTTGAGGAGCTGCACAATGTTTTCTTCTCTACTATTTTAACAATAGCAGCACATTCAACACGTGTGCTATCAGAGAAAGAAAACAAGAAATTTCTGGTACATATAAAAACACAATTCAAAAGGAATTATATCCCACTCGAGCCGCGGGCTTCCTGGCCAGCGGAGTTGCCTGACACCCTCAAGGGCCCACACAGGATTCTCCACGGGATCCTAAGACCTCTGGTGAGTGGAACACAGCGCCGGCCCCAATCCAATTGCGCGGACCTGAGACTGCAGTACATAGGGAAGCGGACTGCCCGGGCCTGACCCGGGACAAAAGCCCCTTCCACTCCACTCGAGCTGCGGGCTTCCTGGCCAGCAGAGTTGCCTGACACCCGCAAGGGCCCACACAGGATTCTCCACGGGATCCTAAGACCACTAGTGAGTGGAACATAACTTCTGCCAGGAGTCCTGTTCGAACACCAGATATCTGGGTACCTTCCCTGCAAGAAGAGAGCTTTCCTGCAGAGAATACTCTACCCACTGAAACCAAGGAGAGTGCTACCCTCCCAGGTCTGCTTATAGAGGCTAACAGAGTCACCTGAAGTACAAGCTCTTAACAGAGACAACTATAACAGCTAGCTTCAGAGATTACCAAATGGCGAAAGGCAAACGTAAGAATCCTACTAACAGAAATCAAGACCACTCACCATCATCAGAACGCAGCACTCCCACCCCACCTAGTCCTGGGCACCCCAACACAACCGAAAATCTAGACCCAGATTTAAAAACATTTTTCATGATGATGATAGAGGACATCAAGAAGGACTTTCATAAGTCACTTAAAGAATTACAGGAGAGCACTGCTAAAAAGTTACAGGCCCTTAAAGAAAAGCAGGAAAACACAGCCAAACAGGTAGAAGTCCTTAAAGAAAAACAGGAAAACACATCCAAACAGGTAATGGAAATGAACAAAACAATACTAGAAATAAAAAGGGAAGTAGACACAGTAAAGAAAACCCAAAGCGAGGCAACGCTGGAGATAGAAACCCTAGGAAAGAGATCTGGAACCATAGATGCGAGCATCAGCAACAGAATACAAGAAATGGAAGAGAGAATCTCAGGTGCAGAAGATTCCATAGAGAACATCGACACAACAGTCAAAGAAAATACAAAATGAAAAAGGATCCTAACTCAAAACATACAGGAAATCCAGGACACAATGAGAAGGCCAAACCTACGGATAATAGGAATTGATGAGAATGAAGATTTTCAACTTAAAGGGCCAGCTAATATCTTCAACAAAATAATTGAAGAAAACTTCCCAAACATAAAGAAAGAGATGCCCATGATCATACAAGAAGCCTACAGAACTCCAAATAGACTGGACCAGAAAAGAAATTCCTCCCGACACATAATAATCAGAACAACAAATGCACTAAATAAAGATAGAATATTAAAAGCAGTAAGGGAGAAAGGTCAAGTAACATATAAAGGAAGGCCTATCAGAATTACAGCAGACTTTTCACCAGAGACTATGAAAGCCAGAAGAGCCTGGACAGATGTTATACAGACACTAAGAGAACACAAATGCCAGCCCAGGCTACTATACCCGGCCAAACTCTCAATTACCATAGATGGAGAAACCAAAGTATTCCACGACAAAACCAAATTCACACAATATCTTTCCACGAATCCAGCCCTTCAAAGGATAATAACAGAAAAGAAGCAATACAAGGACGGAAATCACGCCCTAGAACAAACAAGAAAGTAATCCCTCAACAAACCAAAAAGAAGACAGCCACAAGAACAGAATGCCAACTCTAACAACAAAAATAAAAAGAAGCAACAATTACTTTTCCTTAATATCTCTTAATATCAATGGACTCAATTCCCCAATACAAAGACATAGACTAACAGACTGGCTACACAAACAGGACCCAACATTCTGCTGCTTACAGGAAACCCATCTCAGGGAAAAAGACAGACATTACCTCAGAGTGAAAGGCTGGAAAACAATTTTACAAGCAAATGGTCTGAAGAAAAAAGCTGGAGTAGCCATTCTAATATCGGATAAAATCGACTTCCAACCCAAAGTTATCAAAAAAGACAAGGAGGGACACTTCATACTCATCAAAGGTAAAATCCTCCAAGAGGAACTCTCAATTCTGAATATCTATGCTCCAAATGCAAGGGCAGCCACATTCATTAAAGACATTTTAGTAAAGCTCAAAGCACACATTGCACCTCACACAATAATAGTGGGAGACTTCAACACACCACTTTCATCAAGGGACAGATCCTGGAAACAGAAAGTAAACAGGGACACAGTGAAACTAACAGAAGTTATGAAACAAATGGACCTAACAGATATCTACAGAACATTTTATCCTAAAACAAAAGGATATACCTTCTTTTCAGCACCTCACGGGACCTTCTCCAAAATTGACCATATAATTGGTCACAAAACAGGCCTCAACAGATACAAGAATATTGAAATTGTCCCATGTATCCTATCAGACCACCATGGCCTAAGACTGATCTTCAATAACAACATAAATAATGGAAAGCCAACATTCACGTGGAAACTGAACAACACTCTCCTCAATGATACCTTGGTCAAGGAAGGAATAAAGAAAGAAATTAAAGACTTTTTAGAGTTTAATGAAAATGAAGCCACAACGTACCCAAACCTTTGGGACACAATGAAAGCATTTCTAAGAGGGAAACTCATAGCTCTGAGTGCCTCCAAGAAGAAACGGGAGAGAGCACATACTAGCAGCTTGACAACACATCTAAAAGCTCTAGAAAAAAAGGAAGCAAATTCACCCAAGAGGAGTAGACGGCAGGAAATAATCAAACTCAGGGGTGAAATCAACCAAGGGGAAACAAGAAGAACTATTCAAAGAATTAACCAAATGAGGAGTTGGTTCTTTGAGAAAATCAACAAGATAGATAAACCCTTAGCTAGACTCACTAGAGGGCACAGGGACAAAATCCTAATTAACAAAATCAGAAATGAAAAGGGAGACATAACAACAGATCCTGAAGAAATCCAAAACACCATCAGATCCTTCTACAAAAGGCTATACTCAACAAAACTGGAAATCCTGGACGAAATGGACAAATTTCTGGACAGATACCAGGTACCAAAGTTGAATCAGGATCAAGTTGACCATCTAAACAGTCTCATATCACCTAAAGAAATAGAAGCAGTTATTAATAGTCTCCCAACCAAAAAAAGCCCAGGACCAGACGGGTTTAGTGCAGAGTTCTATCAGACCTTCAAAGAAGATCTAATTCCAGTTCTGCACAAACTATTTCACAAAATATAAGTAGAAGGTACTCTACCCAACTCATTTTATGAAGCCACTATTACTCTGATACCTAAACCACAGAAAGACGCAACAAAGATAGAGAACTTCAGACCAATTTCTCTTATGAATATCGATGCAAAAATCCTCAACAAAATTCTCGCTAACCGAACCCAAGAACACATTAAAGCAATCATCCATCCTGACCAAGTAGGTTTTATTCCAGGAATGCAGGGATGGTTTAATATTCGAAAATCCATCAATGTAATCCATTATATAAACAAACTCAAAGACAAAAACCACATGATCATCTCGTTAGATGCAGAAAAAGCATTTGACAAGATCCAACACCCATTCATGATAAAAGTTTTGGAAAGATCAGGAATTCAAGGCCCATACCTAAACATGATAAAAGCAATCTACAGCAAACCAGTAGCCAACATCAAAGTAAATGGAGAGAAGCTGGAAGCAATCCCACTAAAATCAGGGACTAGACAAGGCTGCCCACTTTCTCCCTTCCTTTTCAACATAGTACTTGAAGTATTAGCCAGAGCAATTCGACAATAAAAGGAGATCAAGGGGATACAAATTGGAAAAGAGGAAGTCAAAATATCACTTTTTGCAGATGATATGATAGTATATATAAGTGACCCTAAAAATTCTAACAGAGAACTCCTAAACCTGATTGGCAGCTTCGGTGAAGTAGCTGGATATAAAATAAACTCAAACAAGTCAATGGCCTTTCTCTATACAAAGAATAAACAGGCTGAGAAAGAAATTAGGGAAACAACACCCTTCTCAATAGTCACAAATAATATAAAATATCTTGGCGTGACTCTAACTAAGGAGGTGAAAGATCTGTATGATAAAACCTTCAAATCTCTGAAGAAAGAAATTAAAGAAGATCTCAGAAGATGGAAAGATCTCCCATGCTCATGGATTGGCAGGATCAACATTGTAAAAATGGCTATCTTGCCAAAAGCAATCTACAGATTCAATGCAATCCCCATCAAAATTCCAACTCAATTCTTCAACGAATTAGAAGGAGCAATTTGCAAATTCATCTGGAATAACAAAAAACCTAGGATAGCAAAAAGTCTTCTCAAGGATAAAAGAACCTCTGGTGGAATCACCATGCCAGACCTAAAGCTTTACTACAGAGCAATTGTGATAAAAACTGCATGGTACTGGTATAGAGACAGACAAGTAGACCAATGGAATAGAATTGAAGACCCAGAAATGAACCCACACACCTATGGTCACTTGATCTTCGACAAGGGAGCTAAAACCATCCAGTGGAAGAAAGACAGCATTTTCAAAAATTGGTGCTGGCACAACTGGTTGTTATCATGTAGAAGAATGCGAATCGATCCATACTTATCTCCTTGTACTAAGGTCAAATCTAAGTGGATCAAAGAACTTCACATAAAACCAGAGACACTGAAACTTATAGAGGAGAAAGTGGGGAAAAGCCTTGAAGATATGGGCACAGGGGAAAAATTCCTGAACAGAACAGCAATGGCATGTGCTGTAAGATCGAGAATTGACAAATGGGACCTAATGAAACTCCAAAGTTTCTGCAAGGCAAAAGACACCGTCAATAAGACAAAAAGACCACCAACAGATTGGGAAAGGATTTTTACCTATCCTAAATCAGATAGGGGGCTAATATCCAACATATATAAAGAACTCAAGAAGGTGGACTTCAGAAAATCGAACAACCCCATTAAAAAATGGGGCTCAGAACTGAACAAAGAATTCTCACCTGAGGAATACCGAATGGCAGAGAAGCACCTGAAAAAATGTTCAACATCCTTAATCATCAGGGAAATGCAAATCAAAACAACCCTGAGATTCCACCTCACACCAGTCAGAATGGCTAAGATCAAAAATTCAGGTGACAGCAGATGCTGGCGTGGATGTGGAGAAAGAGGAACACTCCTCTATTGTTGGTGGGATTGCAGGCTTGTACAACCACTCTGGAAATCAGTCTGGTGGTTCCTCAGAAAATTGGACATAGTACTACCGGAGGATCCAGCAATACCTCTCCTGGGCATTTATCCAGAAGATGCCCCAACTAGTAAGAAGGACACATGCTCCACTATGTTCATAGCAGCCTTATTTATAATAGGCAGAAGCTGGAAAGAACCCAGATGCCCCTCAACAGAGGAATGGATACAGAAAATGTGGTACATCTACACAATGGAGTACTACTCAGCTATTAAAAAGAATGAATTTATGAAATTCCTAGCCAAATGGATGGACCTGGAGAGCATCATCCTGAGTGAGGTAACACATTCACAAAGGAACTCACACAATATGTACTCACTGATAAGTGGATATTAGCCCCAAACCTAGGATTCCCAAGATATAAGGTACAATTTGCTAAACACTTGAAACTCAAGAAGAATGAAGACTTGAAGTATGGACACTATGCCCCTCCTTAGAATTGGGAACAAAACACCCATGGAAGGAGTTACAGAGACAAAGTTTGGAGCTGAGATGAAAGGATGGACCATGTAGAGACTGCCATATCCAGGGATCCACCCCATAATCAGCATCCAAACGCTGACACCATTGCATACCCTAGCAAGATTTTATTGAAAGGACCCAGATGTAGCTATCTCTTGTGAGACTATGCCGGGGCCTAGCAAACACAGAAGTGGATGCTCACAGTCAGCTAATGGATGGATCACAGGGCTCCCAATGGAAGAGCTAGAGAAAGAACCCAAGGAGCTAAAGGGATCTGCAACCCTATAGGTGGAACAACATTATGAACCAACCAGTACCCCAGAGCTCTTGACTCTAGCTGCATATGTATCAAAAGATGGCCTAATCGGCCATCACTGTAAAGAGAGGCCCATTGGACAAGCAAACTTTGTATGCCCCAGTACAGGGGAACGCCAGGGCCAAAAAGGGGGAGTGGGTGGGTAGGGGAGTGGGGGTGGGTGGGTATGGGGGACGTTTGGTATAGCATTGGAAATGTAAATGAGCTAAATACATAATAAAAAATGGAAAAAAAAGGAATTATATTTTGTTACTTTATGATCTCAATAAAATAACACCATTCTTCAAAAAAATAGATAGATAAATAAATAAAATAAAATAAAATAAAATAAAATAGCTGGGTGTAGTGACATAGGCCTTTAATCTCAAAGTTCGTGGCCAGCCTGGTCTACAAACTGAGTTCCAGGACAGCCAGAGCTATACAGAGAAACCCAGTCCCGAAAAAATAAAATAAAATAACAAAACATAAATAAAATAAAATAAATAAAACAAACTTCACTGACCCCAAATTCAATAGAGGTCTAATATCCAAAATATATAAAATATCCAAGAAGCTAGCCACCAAAAAAACTAACAACCTATTCAAATAATGGCTTATAATACTACACAGATACTTCACAAGAGAAGAATCTCAAAGATCAGAGAAGCACCTAAAGAAATATTCAACATCCTTAGTCATCAGGGAAATATAAAGCAAAATGACCCTGAGATTCCAAGTTACACCAATCACAAAAACTTGGATCAAAAACTCAGGTGACAGCATATGTTGCTGAGAATGTGGAGAGAGGTACACTCCTCCATTGCTGGTTGTCTGACAAAATGGTACAACCACTCTGTAAATCAATCTAGAGGTTCTTCGGAAAATTAGAAATAGATCTATCTAAAGACCAAGATATATCCCTCTCGGATATATACCCAAATAATACCTCAGTATGCCAAGGGGCACATGTTCCACTATCTTTATGATGACCTTATTTGTGATAGCCAGAAGCTGGAAACAAGAAAGGATACAGAAAATGTGGTTAATTTACACAATGAAATACTATTCAGCTATTAAGAGCAAGGACAGTGTGAATTTTGTAGGAAAATGGATGAAACTAGAATATATCATCCTAAGAGAGATAACTCAGATAGAAGAGAACATGAATGGTATGTTCTTACTGATAAGTGCATATTAGCCAAAACATTACAGAATGCACAGGATATAATCCACCGAACTCAAGACATTTAGGAAGCTGAAGGGCCCAAGTGAAGATACCTCAATCCCACTTGGTAGGGAGAAGATACCAATCATAAGAAGCAGAAAGATGGAGAAAGAAACCTTGTTGGGAGATGGGACAGATAAGGGAAAGTAGGAACATGATCAGGTATTGGGAGGGAAGAACAGGACAGAAACCCTTAAGGCCAGCAAAAGAAAGGAAACATGCAACCTCTGGAGGGAGGAGGTTGGAGGACCTTCTATAATGTACCAGATACCTAAGAGGTAAGAGGCTCTCAGGACTTAATAAGAAGTATCTTAACATCTTGGTCCGGGACCCGCCGAACTTAGGAAATTAGTCTGAACAGGTGAGAGGGTGCGCCAGAGAACCTGACAGCCTCTGGAACAGGCAGAAGCACAGAGGGGCTGAGGCAGCACCCTGTGTGGGCCGGGGACAGCCGGCCACCTTCCGGACCAGAGGACAGGTGCCCGCCCGGCTGGGGAGGCGACCTAAGCCACAGCAGCAGCGGTCGCCATCTTGGTCTGAGACCCGCCGAACTTAGGAAATTAGTCTGAACAGGTGAGAGGGTGCGCCAGAGAACCTGACAGCTTCTGGAACAGGCAGAAGCACAGAGGCGCTGAGGCAGCACCCTGTGTGGGCCGGGGACAGCCGGCCACCTTCCGGACCGGAGGACAGGTGCCCGCCCGGCTGGGGAGGCGGCCTAAGCCACAGCAGCAGCGTTCGCCATCTTGGTCCGGGACCCGCCGAACTTAGGAAATTAGTCTGAACAGGTGAGAGGGTGCGCCAGAGAACCTGACAGCCTCTGGAACAGGCAGAAGCACAGAGGGGCTGAGGCAGCACCCTGTGTGGGCCGGGGACAGCCGGCCACCTTCCGGACCAGAGGACAGGTGCCCGCCCGGCTGGGGAGGCGACCTAAGCCACAGCAGCAGCGGTCGCCATCTTGGTCCCGGGACTCCAAGGAACTTAGGAATTTAGTCTGCTTAGGTGAGAGTCTGTACCACCTGGGAACTGCCAAAGCAACACAGTGTCTGAGAAAGGTCCTGTTTTGGGCCTTCTTCTTCGGCCAGGAGGAGGTCCAAATACAAGATATCTGCGCACCTTCCCTGTAAGAGAGCTTGCCAGCAGAGAGTGCTCTGAGCACTGAAACTCAGAGGAGAGAATCTGTCCCCCAGGTCTGCTGATAGACGGTAACAGAATCACCAGAAGAACAATCTCTAAACAGAGTCAACTATAACTACTAACTCCAGATATTACCAGATGGCGAAAGGTAAACGGAGGAATCTTACTAACAGGAACCAAGACCACTCACCATCACCAGAACCCAGCACACCCACTTCGCCCAGTCCAGGGAACCCCAACACACCTGAGAACCTAGACCTAGATTTAAAAGCATATCTCATGATGATGGTAGAGGACATCAAGAAGGACTTTAATAAATCACTTAAAGAAATACAGGAGAACACTGCTAAAGAGTTACAAGTCCTTAAAGAAAAACAGGAAAACACAATCAAACAGGTAGAAGTCCTTACAGAAAAAGAGGAAAAAACATACAAACAGGTGATGGAAATGAACAAAACCATACTAGACCTAAAAACGGAAGTAGACACAATAAAGAAAACTCAAAGCGAGGCAACACTAGAGATAGAAACCCTAGGAAAGAAATCTGGAACCATAGATTTGAGCATCAGCAACAGAATACAAGAGATGGAAGAGAGAATCTCAGGTGCAGAAGATTCCATAGAGAACATCGGCACAACAATCAAAGAAAATGGAAAATGCAAAAAGATCCTAACTCAAAATATCCAGGAAATCCAGGACACAATAAGAAGACCAAACGTACGGATAATAGGAGTGGATGAGAATGAAGATTTTCAACTCATAGGTCCAGCAAACATCTTCAACAAAATTATTGAAGAAAACTTCCCAAATCTAAAGAATGAGATGCATATGAACATACAAGAAGCCTACAGAACTCCAAATAGACTGGACCAGAAAAGAAATTCCTCCCGACACATAATAATCAGAACATCAAATGCACTAAATAAAGATAGAATACTAAAAGCAGTAAGGGAAAAAGGTCAAGTAACATATAAAGGCAAGCCTATCAGAATTACACCAGATTTTTCACCAGAGACTATGAAAGCCAGAAGAGCCTGGACAGATGTTATACAGACACTAAGAGAACACAAACTGCAGCCCAGGCTACTATACCCAGCCAAACTCTCAATTATCATAGAGGGAGAAACCAAAGTATTCCACGACAAAACCAAATTCACGCATTATCTCTCCACGAATCCAGCCCTTCAAAGGATAATAACAGAAAAAAACCAATACAAGAACGGGAACAACGCCCTAGAAAAAACAAGAAGGTAATCCCTCAACAAACCTAAAAGAAGACAGCCACAAGAACAGAATGCCACCTTTAACAACTAAAATAACAGGAAGCAACAATTACTTTTCCTTAATATCTCTTAACATCAATGGTCTCAACTCGCCAATAAAAAGACATAGACTAACAAACTGGCTACACAAACAAGACCCAACATTTTGCTGCTTACAGGAAACTCATCTCAGAGAAAAAGATAGACACTACCTCAGAATGAAAGGCTGGAAAACAATTTTCCAAGCAAATGGTATGAAGAAACAAGCAGGAGTAGCCATCCTAATATCTGATAAGATTGACTTCCAACCCAAAGTCATCAAAAAAGACAAGGAGGGACACTTCATTCTCATCAAAGGTAAAATCCTCCAAGAGGAACTCTCAATTCTGAATATCTATGCTCCAAATACAAGAGCAGCCACATTCACTAAAGAAACTTTAGTAAAGCTCAAAGCACACATTGCGCCTCACACAATAATAGTGGGAGACTTCAACACACCACTTTCACCAATGGACAGATCATGGAAACAGAAACTAAACAGGGACACACTGAAACTAACAGAAGTGATGAAACAAATGGACCTGACAGATATCTACAGAACATTTTATCCTAAAACAAAAGGATATACCTTCTTCTCAGCACCTCATGGTACCTTCTCCAAAATTGACCACATAATAGGTCACAAATCAGGCCTCAACAGATTCAAAAATATTGAAATTGTCCCATGTATCCTATCAGATCACCATGCATTAAGGCTGATCTTCAATAACAAAATAAATAACAGAAAGCCAACATTCACATGGAAACTGAACAACACTCTTCTCAATGATACCTTGGTCAAGGAAGGAATAAAGAAAGAAATTAAAGACTTTTTAGAGTTTAATGAAAATGAAGCCACAACGTACCCAAACCTTTGGGACACAATGAAAGCATTTCTAAGAGGGAAACTCATAGCTATGAGTGCCTTCAAGAAAAAACGGGAGAGAGCACATACTAGCAGCTTGACAACACATCTAAAAGCTCTAGAAAAAAAGGAAGCAAATTCACCCAAGAGGAGTAGACGGCAGGAAATAATCAAACTCAGGGGTGAAATCAACCAAGTGGAAACAAGAAGAACTATTCAAAGAATTAACCAAACGAGGAGTTGGTTCTTTGAGAAAATCAACAAGATAGATAAACCCTTAGCTAGACTCACTAAAGGGCACAGGGACAAAATCCTAATTAACAAAATCAGAAATGAAAAGGGAGACATAACAACAGATCCTGAAGAAATCCAAAACACCATCAGATCCTTCTACAAAAGGCTATACTCAACAAAACTGGAAAACCTGGACGAAATGGACAAATTTCTGGACAGATACCAGGTACCAAAGTTGAATCAGGATCAAGTTGACCTTCTAAACAGTCCCATATCCCCTAAAGAAATAGAAGCAGTTATTAATAGTCTCCCAGCCAAAAAAAAGCCCAGGACCAGATGGGTTTAGTGCAGAGTTCTATCAGACCTTCAAAGAAGATCTAATTCCAGTTCTGCACAAACTTTTTCACAAGATAGAAGTAGAAGGTATTCTACCCAACTCATTTTATGAAGCCACTATTACTCTGATACCTAAACCACAGAAAGATCCAACAAAGATAGAGAACTTCAGACCAATTTCTCTTATGAACATCGATGCAAAAATCCTTAATAAAATTCTCGCTAACCGAATCCAAGAACACATTAAAGCAATCATCCATCCTGACCAAGTAGGTTTTATTCCAGGGATGCAGGGATGGTTTAATATACGAAAATCCATCAATGTAATCCATTATATAAACAAACTCAAAGACAAAAACCACATGATCATCTCGTTAGATGCAGAAAAAGCATTTGACAAGATCCAACACCCATTCATGATAAAAGTTCTGGAAAGATCAGGAATTCAAGGCCAATACCTAAACATGATAAAAGCAATCTACAGCAAACCAGTAGCCAACATCAAAGTAAATGGAGAGAAGCTGGAAGCAATCCCACTAAAATCAGGGACTAGACAAGGCTGCCCACTTTCTCCCTACCTTTTCAACATAGTACTTGAAGTATTAGCCAGAGCAATTCGACAACAAAAGGAGATCAAGGGGATACAAATTGGAAAAGAGGAAGTCAAAATATCACTTTTTGCAGATGATATGATAGTATATATAAGTGACCCCAAAAATTCCAACAGAGAACTCCTAAACCTGATAAACAGCTTCGGTGAAGTAGCTGGATATAAAATTAACTCAAACAAGTCAATGGCCTTTCTCTACACAAAGAATAAACAGGCTGAGAAAGAAATTAGGGAAACAACACCCTTCTCAATAGCCACAAATAATATAAAATATCTCGGCGTGACTCTAACGAAGGAAGTGAAAGATCTGTATGATAAAAACTTCAAGTCCCTGAAGAAAGAAATTAAAGAAGATCTCAGAAGATGGAAAGATCTCCCATGCTCATGGATTGGCAGGACCAACATTGTAAAAATGGCTATCTTGCCAAAAGCAATCTACAGATTCAATGCAATCCCCATTAAAATTCCAACTCAATTCTTCAACGAATTAGAAGGAGCAATTTGCAAATTCATCTGGAATAACAAAAAACCGAGGATAGCAAAAACTCTTCTCAAGGATAAAAGTACCTCTGGTGGAATCACCACGCCTGACCTAAAGCTTTACTACAGAGCAATTGTGATAAAAACTGCATGGTACTGGTATAGAGACAGACAAGTGGACCAATGGAATAGAATTGAAGACCCAGAAATGAACCCACACACCTATGGTCACTTGATCTTCGACAAGGGAGCCAAAACCATCCAGTGGAAGAAAGACAGCATTTTTAACAATTGGTGCTGGCACAACTGGTTGTTATCATGTAGAAGAATGGGAATCGATCCATACTTATCTCCTTGTACTAAGGTCAAATCTAAGTGGATCAAGGAACTTCACATAAAACCAGAGACACTGAAACTTATAGAGGAGAAAGTGGGGAAAAGCCTTGAAGATATGGGCACAGGGGAAAAATTCCTGAACAGAACAGCAATGGCTTGTGCTGTAAGATCGAGAATTGACAAATGGGACCTAATGAAACTCCAAAGTTTCTGCAAGGCAAAAGACACTGTCTATAAGACAAAAAGACCACCAACAGACTGGGAAAGGATCTTTACCTATCCTAAATCAGATAGGGGACTAATATCCAACATATATAAAGAACTCAAGAAGGTGGACCTCAGAAAATCAAATAACCCCCTTAAAAAATGGGGCTCAGAACTGAACAAAGAATTCTCACCTGAGGAATACCGAATGGCAGAGAAGCACCTGAAAAAATGTTCAACATCCTTAATCATCAGGGAAATGCAAATCAAAACAACCCTGAGATTCCACCTCACACCAGTGAGAATGGCTAAGATCAAAAATTCAGGTGACAGCAGATGCTGGCGAGGATGTGGAGAAAGAGGAACACTCCTCCATTGTTGGTGGGATTGCAGGCTTGTACAACCACTCTGGAAATCAGTCTGGCGGTTCCTCAGAAAATTGGACATAGTACTACCGGAGGATCCAGCAATACCTCTCCTGGGCATATATCCAGAAGAAGCCCCAACTGGTAAGAAGGACACATGCTCCACTATGTTCATAGCAGCCTTATTTATAATAGCCAGAAACTGGAAAGAACCCAGATGCCCCTCAACAGAGGAATGGATACAGAAAATGTGGTACATCTACACAATGGAGTACTACTCAGCTATTAAAAAGAATGAATTTATGAAATTCCTAGCCAAATGGATGGACCTGGAGAGCATCATCCTGAGTGAGGTAACACAATCACAAAGGAACTCACACAATATGTACTCACTGATAAGTGGATACTAGCCCAAAACCTAGGATACCCACGATATAAGATACAATTTCCTAAACACATGAAACTCAAGAAAAATGAAGACTGAAGTGTGGACACTATGCCCCTCCTTAGAAGTGGGAACAAAACACCCATGGAAGGAGTTACAGAAACAAAGTATGGAGCTGAGATGAAAGGATGGACCATGTAGAGACTGCCATATCCAGGGATCCACCCCATAATCAGCTTCCAAATGCTGACACCATTGCATACACTAGCAAGATTTTACTGAAAGGACCCAGATGTAGCTGTCTCTTGTGAGACTATGCCGGGGCCTAGCAAACACAGAAGTGGATGCTCACAGTCAGCTAATGGATGGATCACAGGGCTCCCAATGGAGGAGCTAGAGAAAGTACCCAAGGAGCTAAAGGGATCTTCAACCCTATAGGTGGAACAACATTATGAACTAACCAGTACCCCTGAGCTCTTGACTCTAGCTGCATATGTATCAAAAGATGGCCTAGTCGGCCATCACTGGAAAGAGAGGCCCATTGGACACGCAGACTTTGTGTGCCCCGGTACAGGGGGACGCCAGGGCCAAAGGGGGGGAGTGGGTGGGTAGGGGAGTGGGGGTGGGTGGATATGGGGGACTTTTGGTATAGCATTGGAAATGTAAATGAGCTAAATACCTAATAAAAAATGGAAAAAAAAAAAAGAAGTATCTTAAATGAAATGCACTGCAGTCTGGAGAGAGAACTTGTAGAGTCCACATATAATAGAAAGACAGAGTATCAATTAGAGAGTTGGAGTTGCCATCACACAGTCAATAAATCTGACCCAGAATTGTTCCTGACTAAAAGAAATGCAGGGACAAAAATAGAGAATAACCTGAGGGAAATGAGGTCCAATAACAGGACTAAATTGGGATCCATCTCAAGGGAAGGCTCCAAGGCCTGACACTATTATTGATGCTATGATATGCTTACAGGCAGCAACCTAGGATTTCTCCACTTTGAGAGGCCCAGCAAGCAGCTGAAACAGTCAGATATAGATACTTACACCCAACTAATGCACAGCATCCAAGGAGCCCTGTTGTTTAATTAGGAAATAACTAGAAGAAGCTGAGGATGAGGGCAACCCCACAGAAAGACTAAGAGTCTCAATTTAACTGGACCCCCAAGATCTCTCAGACACTAAGCCACCAACAAGGCAGCATACACTGGTCATATGAAGCCTATGAATCATATACAGCAGAGGACTAACTGATCTGGTTTCAGTGGAAGAAGATGTACCTACCCCTGAAGAGAGTTGATCCCCCAGGTAGTGGGGAGATCTTCTGGGGTGGGTTAGAGTGTGTTGGGACATACTCTTGGAGATGCAGGAAGAGGTATGTGATAAGAAATAGTCAGAGGGTAGACCAGGAGGTGGATAACTTGTGGACTCTAAAGAGAGATAGGAAGAGAGAGACAGAGAGACAGAGAGATTGTTAGAAATTAAAAATGAAAATAAAATTAGAAACATAAAATGAAAAGTTCATGGACTTTTAAATTTAGAATAAATGATTTTTTCCTTATGATATGGTCATGAGGTTATGAGGAACAACATGTTAATGTAGTAATACAAATTCAGTAATAAATGTCTCCTAAAACTTTGGTCATTTGAATAATTAATTCTCAGTTTGTGGTACTATTTAAAGAAGATTTAGATTTTGAGCACACTTTTGAAGAACATTCCTGGATGTAGATTTTTGACATTACATAGCACCACTCTATGATTCATGTTCACTGCAATCTACTTACAATGACAGACATGATTTCTCACTTCCTGCTCATGCTGTCATGACTGCCTATAACAGTTATATATCCATATATTAATCAGCACTTATCCTACTGAAACTATAAACACACTCTTCCTGCCATAATTCATTACTGTCCATAAATGGTATGCTATCAAACAACAGAAAGGCAAATAATAGCAGTCAGATGCACGAACATTTTCAAACAAAAATACAAGAGTCCAGGAAATAAAAAAAAAAAAGAAATGAAAAATGCTTAGGTGTATGATGTGTAAAAAACATAAAGAATTGGAATTAAAGTTGTGTATAAATGAATTTTTTTAATGTCTGTTGCAGAGCAAAAGCGTATACACATTTTAGAATTCACTGTGTAGCCACAATATCCGGAGATGATCCTGTGCCACACCACTACACACCTAAATATTGCCTGGAGAGAGCTATCTCCCAGGAGTGTGGACAAGCTTGTGAATGCAGGTAAGATCACCAATTCTGCTCAGAGGGGCCTGCCCAGAACCCTCAGAACAAAGAAACCCAGAAGTAGGCTGGGACAGGAGCTGTCCTGCTTACCTCTGAACCCAGAGCTGATCCTGTGCCACAGCACTATAAACCCAATTACCTCCAAGAGAGAGCTGGTCTCCCATGAGTGCTGACACACCTGTGAACACTTGTAAGACCACCACTTCTTATCAAATTCCTGGCCCAAGAGTGACCACCCTCCCCCGACAGGGCCATAAGCACACATGAAACAAGAAACAACCAGGGATAAGATCCTTCTGGTTTTTGTCTGAACCGTGGAGCTGACACTGTGCTACAGCTGTTGATACCAAAAATTTCTCTCAGAGAGAACAGGTCTCACAGGAGTACAGAAACACAATGTTGCAGGAAGGGCAAGTCACATTCAGAAACAGCAAGAACCTCTAACACCAGAAATAACCAAACGGCAAGAGGTAAGGGCAAGAAAATAAGCAAAAGAAACAAATGCTACTTGGGAACCTCAGAATCCAGTTCACACAGCAGAGCAAAACCCTGGATGCTCCAAGACACCAGAATACCAAGAGTCTGATTTAAAATCACACCTCATGGTGAGGATCAGGACTTTAATAAGGACTTGAGTAATTCCATTAAGGAAATACAGGAGAACACAAGTAAACAGGTAGAAGCACTTAAAGAGGAAGCACAAAAATCATCTAAAGAATTACAGGAAAACACAACTAGACAACTGAAGGTATTCAACAAAATCATCCAGAATCTAAAAAGGTATGTAAAAACAATAAAAAAAAATCACAAAGATAGACAAGGCTGAAGATAGAAAACCTAGGAAAAAGATCAGGACTCATACATGTAAGCATCACCAAAAGAATACAAGAGAAGAAAGAATCTCAGGTGCAGAAGATACCATAAAAAACTTTGATACAACAGTCAAGGAAAATACAAAATGCAAGAAGCTCCTAACCCTAAATAATCAGGAAATGTAAGACACAATGAGAAAATCAAACCTAAGAATAATAGGCATAGAAGAGAGTGAAGATTCCCAACTTAAGGGGCCAGTAAATATCTTCAACAAAGTTACAGAAGAAAACTTCCCTAACATAAAGAAAGAGATGCCCATAAACATACAAGAAGACCAAAGAAACCCAATTAGATTGGACCAGAAAAAAAATTCCTCCCATCACATAATAATAAAAACACCAAATGCAAAAAACAGAAAGAATATTAAAAAGCAGTAAAGGAGAATGGTGAAATAACATATAAAGCCAGTCCTATCAGAATTACACCAAACTTCTTACCAAAGACTATGAAAGTTAGAAGATCCTGGACAGATGTCATACAGACCATAAGAGAACACAAACGCCAGTCCAGACTCCTATATACAACAAAACTCTCAATTACCATAGATATAGAAACCAACACACTCCATGACCAAACCAAATATATACAATATCTTTCCACAAATCCAGCCATACAAAGGATAGTAGATGGAAAACACCAACACAAGGAGGGAGACTACACCTTAAAAAAAGCAAGAAAATAATATTCTTTCAAGAAACCCAAAAGAAGATACCCACACAAACATAAAAATAACATCAAATATAACATGAAACAATTATTACTTTTCCTTAATAGCTCTTAATATCAGTGGACTCAACTCCCCCCAAAAAACATAGACTATCAAACTGGATATGTAAATACTACCTAGCATTTTGTTGCATACAGGAAACTTACCTCAGTGACACAGACAAACAGTACCTCAGAGTAAAGGACTGGAAAACAATTTTTCAAGCAAATGGTTCCAAGAAATCACCTGGAGTAGCCATTCTAATAGTGTATAAAATCAACTTTCAACCAAATAGTTATCAAAAAGGATAAGGAAGGTCACTTCACCCTCATCAGAGGAAAAATCTACCAGGTTGAACTCTCAGTTCTGAACATCTATGCTCCAACTGCAAGGGCACCCACATTCATAAAAGAAACTTTACTAAAGCTCAAAGCACACATTGCCCTTCACACAACGATAGTGAAAGACCTCAACACCCAACTCACACAATAGATAGATCACGGAAATGGAAACTAAACAGAGATACAGTGAAACTAACAGAAGTTATAGAACAAATCGACCTAACAAGTACCTTTAGAACATTTCTTTATAAATCAAAGGAAAATACACTATTCTCAGAACCTCATGGTCTCTTCTCAAAAACTGACAATTATAATTAGTCACAAAACAGACCTAAACAGATATAAGAAGATTGAAATAATCTGATGCATTCTATCAGATCACTATGGATTAACGCTGGTCTTAAATAGAAAAAAAAAAAAACAGAATGGCAACATGCACATGGATGTTGAACAATGCTCTACTCAATGATAAATTGGTCAAGGAAGAAATAAGAAAGAAATTAAAGACTTTTATGAGTTTAATGAAAATAAAGCCACAACAACCCCAAATTTATTGGACAAAGCAGTGCAAGGAGGAAAACTCATATCTCTGGGTGCCTCAAAAAGAAACTGGAGAGAGCATATACTGGCAGCTTAAAAGCACACCTGAAAGCTCTAGATCAAAAAGAAGAAAATACACCCAAGAGGAGTAGATGAAAGAAAATAATCAAAATCAGAGCTGAAATAAACCAAGTAGAGACCATGAGAACTATACAAAGAATCAACAAAACAAGGAGATGGCTCTTGTTAAAATTAACTAGATAAAACTTTGGTCAGGCAAACAAAAGAGCACAGAGGCAGTATCCAAATTAAGAAAATCAGAAATGAAAAAGGATACATAATAACTGAATGATTTTTTGAATAATCATCAGATCCTTTTATAAAGGGCTATACTCAACAAAACTAATATCTTGATGAATAGACAATTTTCTAGAGAAATACCAAATACCAGAGTTAAATTAAGATAAATTAAACCATCTAAACTGTCCCAAAACCCCTAAAGATATAGAAGCAGTCATTAAAAGTCTCCCAACCAGAAAAATCCGAGGACCAGAGGGTTTTAGTGCAGAATTCTATCAGACTTTCAAAGAATACATAATTCCAATTATCTTCAAAACATTCCACACAATAATAACAGAAGGAACACTACCAAATGCATTCTATGAAGCCACAGGTACACTGATACCAAAACCTCACAAAGACCCAACAAAGAAAGAGAACTTCAGACCCTAATGAATATCAGTGCAAAAATACTCAATAAAATTTTTGCAAACTGAATCCAAGAACACATCAGAAAGATCTGCCATCATGATCAAGTAGGCTTCATCCCAAGGATGCAGGGATGGTTCAAACGATGGAAATCCAACATTGTAACCCACTACATAAACAAACTCAAAGAAAAGACCACATGATCATTTCACTAGATGCTGAAAAGGTATTTGAAAAAATTCAACCTTTTTTAATGTGAGAAGTTTTGGAAAGATCAGGAATTCAAGACCCATACCTAAACATAGTAGAAGCAATGTAAAGGAATCCAGTAGCCAACCTCAAGTCAAGCAATCGCACTAAAATCAGTTTCTACAAAAGGCAGCCCTCTCTTAGTAAAAATGGTAATCTACAGATTCAATGCAATCAGCACTAAATTCCAAATCAATGCTTCATAAAATTGGAAAGAGCAATTCTCAAATTCATTCATTTGTAATAACAAAAAACAAACAAAAAAACAGAATAGCAAAAAACATCCTCAGCAATAAAAGAAATTCTGGGTGAATCACCAATTCTGATGTCAAGCTGTACTACAGAGAATGAGTGATAAAAACTGCATGGTTTTGGTACAGTGACAGGCAGGTAGATCAATTGTATAGAATTTAACAACCAGAAACGAACCCATATACCCATGGTGATTTGATCTTTCACAAAGGAGCTAAACCATCCAGTGGGAGGGGGGGAGCATTTTCAAGAAATGGTGCTGATTTGACTGATGGTCACAATGTAAAAGAACACAAATTGATCCATTCTAATCTCCCTGTACAAAGTTCAAATCGAAGTGAAACAAGGACCTCCAAATAAACCAGATACACTGAATGTAATAGAAAAGAAAGTGGGGAAAATCCCGAACACATGAGTACTGAGGAAATTTCCAGAACAGAATACCAATGGCTCATATTCTAAGATCAATAATTGACAAATGGGTCCTCATAGAATTGCAAAGCTTCAGTAAGGCAAAGGTCACTATTGATAGGACAAAAGAGCAACCAACAGATTGGGAAAAAAATTTTAACAATCCCGCATTTGATAGAGGGCTAATATCCAATATATACAAAAAACACAAGAGTTGGGCTCCAGACAACCAAATAACCCTATTAAAAATGGGGTACAGAGCTAAACAAAATTTTCAACTGAAAAAAATAGAATAGTAAAGAAACACCTAAAGAAATGTTCAACATCCTTAGTCATCAGGGAAATGTAAATCAAAACAAAGATGAAATTCCACCTCACAGCTGTCAGATTGTAAAAGAATAATAACTCAGAGGGTACCTGGTGCTTAAGAGGATGTGGATAAAGAGGAACACTCCTCCGTTACTGGTGGGATTTTGAGCTGGCATAACTACTCTCAAAATCACTCGGGCAGCTCCTCAGAAAATTGGACATAGTACTACCTGAGGACTCAGCATGTACCAAGAAGATGTTCCAACATGTAATAAGAATACATGCTCCACTATGTTCATAGCAGCCATATTTATAATAGCCAGATGCTGGAAAAACCCAGATGTCCCTCAACAGATGTATAGATACAGAAGATGTGGTATATTTATACAATGGATTATTACTCAGCTATTAAAAACAATTACTTCATTAAATTCGCAGGCTAATGAATGTAACTTGAAAATATCATCCTGAGTGAGGTAACCCAGTAAGAAAAGAACATACATTCTATGTATTCACTGATAAGTTGATATTATCCCCAAAGTCCAGAATACCTAAGATTCAATTTAGGGATCATATGAAGCCTAAGAAGAGGGAAATCCAAAATGTGGATGCTTCAGGGATTCTTAGAAGTTTGAACAGAATATTCACAGGAGGAAATGTGGAGACAAAGTGCGGAGCAGAGACTGAAGGAAATGCCACCCAAAGAGTACCCCACCTGGGAATCCATCCCATAAATAGACACCAAAGGTAACACTATTATGGATGCCTGAAAGCACTTGCTTATGGAAGCCTGATATGTCTGTCCCCTGAGATGCTCTGCTAGAGCCTGACAAATACAGAAGCAGATGCTTGCAGCCAACCATTGGACTGAGAGGAGGGTTCCCTGATGGAGGAGTTGAAGAAGGGACAACAATTCATCAAAGGATTGGAAAATGATTTTCTAAACAAATAGACCCAAGAAACAATGAAGCATAGCCATTTTATTATATACAAAAATAGACTTCAAAACAAAATTAATCAAGGGAAGTACACTTCATAATCCATAAAGAAATAGCAACCAAGATTACATTTCAATCCTTAACATATATTTCACAAATGCAAGAGCACTCGCATTTGTTTTAAAAAAATCTAAAATTTTAAATGAGACATGAACTTTTAGACATGGTTAGAGGAAGACTTCAATGCCCCACTTTCATTAATGTACAGGTCATATGGACAAAATCTAAAGAAAGAAATGCTGGAGCTTAGTAATGTTATAAATAAAATGGACATTATAGAACATTTCACACCAAAAGAAAAGAAGATATCTTCTTCTAAGCACCTCAGGGTACTTCCATCAAAATTCATCATGTACTTATTCACAAGGGAAGCATTAACAGAAACAATAAAAATGAAATGATCCCCGGTGTCATTTAGACCACCAAAAAATAAAGCTTGATTCCAACAAAAGAATAAGGAAGTAAGGATTAAAAACTCATGGAAACAGCTGGATGAAAACTAGGTAAAGGCAAAAAAAAGGAAGAAAAATAGATGATGATGTTGTTGATGATGATGATGACTGACAAACAGTCAAATAGATATCTGTTAAAATATGTGTGCATGTAGGTCATCCAAATGATATCTGTATCTATACCTATATCTATATCCATACTAAATCTAAATCTAGATCTAAATCTAAATCATATATATAAACACACACACACACACACACACACACACATATATATATATGTATATATATATATACATGAATACAACAGGGAACTATATAAATGGCCATCATTTTTCTTTTCTTTTTTTCTTTTTTTTATTAGGTATTTTCTTCATTTACATTTCCAATGCTATCCCAAAAGTCCCACACACACACCCCCACCCACTCTCAGTTCTTGGCCCTGGCATTCCACTGTAATGAGGCATATAAAGTTTGCAATACCAATGGGCCTCTATTTCCACTGATGGCCGACCAGGCCATCTTACGGTACATATTCAGCTAGAGATGAGAACTCCGGGAGTACTGGTTAGTTCATATTGTTTTTCGACCTATAGAATTGCAGATTCCTCCCCCCCCCCCGCCCCGCCCAGCTGCTTGGGTACTTTCTCTAGCTCCTCCTTTGGGGGCACTGTGATAAATCCAATAGCTGACTGTGAGCACCCACTTCTGTATTTGCTAAGTCCCGGCAGAGTCTCACAAGAGACAGCTATATCAGGATCCTCTCAGCAAAATTTTGCTAGTGCATGCAATGGTGTCAGTGTTTGGAGGCTGATTGTGGGATGGATCCCCGAGTATGGAAGTCTCTAGATGGTCCATCCTTTCATTTCAGTTCCAAACTTTGTCTCTGTAACTCCATCCATGGGTGTTTTGTTCCCAATTCTAAGAAGGGGCAAAGTGTCCACACTTTGGTCTTCATTCTTAAATTTCATGTGTTTCAAAACTTGTATCTCATATCTTGGGCATTCTAAGTTTCTGGACTAGTATCCACTTATCAGTGAGTACATACCATATGAGTTCTTTTGTTATTGGGTTACCTCACTCAGGATGCTGCCCTCCAGATCCATCAATTTGCATAGGAATTTCATAAATTCACTCTTTTTAATAGGTAAGAAGTACTCCATAGTGCAAATGTACCACATTTTCTGTATCCATTCCTCTGTTGAGGGGAATCTGCGTTCTTTCCACCTTCTGGCTATTATAAATAAGGCTGCTATGGACATAGTGGAGCATGTGTCCTACTTTACCGGTTGGAACATCTTCTTGGATATATGCCCAGGAGAGGTATTGCGGGATCCTCCATTAGTTGTATGTCCAGTTTTCTGAGGAACTCCCAGGCTGATTTCCAGCATTGTTGTATGACCTTGTATTCCCACCAACAACGGAGGACTGTTCCTCTTTCCCCACATCCTCAACAGCAACTGCTGTCACCTGAATTTTTGATATGAGCCATTCTAACTGGTGTGAGGTGGGATCTCATGGTAGTTTTGATTTGCATTTCCCTGATGATTAAGGATGCTGAACATTTTTTCAGGTGCTTCTCAGCTATTAGGTATTCCTCGGGTGAGAATTCTTTGTAAATCTCTGAGCCCCATTTTTAAAGGGGTTATTTGATTTTCTGGAGTCCATCTTCTTGAAATATATATATATATTGGATATTAGTCCCCTATCTGATTTACGATAGGTAAAGATCCTTTCCCAATCTATTGGTGGCTTTTTGTCTTATTGACAGTGTCTTTTGCCTTACAGAAGCTTTGCAATTTTATGAGGTCCCATTTGTGGATTCTCGATCTTACAGCACAAGCCATTGCTGTACTATTCAGGAATTTTTCCCCTGTGCCCATATCTTCGAGGCTTTTCCCCACTTTCTCCTCTTTAAGTTTCAGTGTCTCTGGTTTTATGTGGAGTTCCTTAATCCACTTAGATTTAACTTTAGAACAAGGAGATAAGAATGGATCAATTCGCATTCTTCTATATGATAACCGCCATTTGTGCCAGGACCATTTGTTGAAATTGCTGTCTTTATCCACTGGATGGATTTAGCTCCCTTGTTAAAGATCAAGTGATCATAGGTGTGTGGGTTCATTTCTGGGTCTTCAATTCTATTCCATTGGTCTACTTGTCTGTCAGTATACCAGTACCATGCAGTTTTTATCACATTTGCTAGTAGTACAGCTTTAGGTCAGGCATGGTGATTCCACCAGAGGTTCTTTTGTCCTTCAGAAGAGTTTTTCCTATCCTAGGTTTGTTGATATTCCAGATGAATTTGCAGATTGCCCTTTCTAATTCGTTGAAGAATTGAGTTGGAATTTTGATGGGGATTGCATTGAATCTGTAGATTGCTTTTGGCAAGATACCCATTTTTACTATATTAATCCTGCCAATCCATGAGCATGGGAGATCTTTCCATCTTCTGAGATCTTCTTTAATTTCTTTCTTCAGAGATTTGAAGATCTTATCATACAGATTTTTCACTTCCTTGGTTAGAGTCACGCCAAGGTATTTTATATTATTTGTGACTATTGAGAAGGGTGTTGTTTCCCTAATTTCATTATCAGCCTGTTTTTCCTTTGTGTAGAGAAAGGCCATTGACTTGTTTGGGTTAATTTTATATCCAGCTACTTCATTGAAGCTGTTTATCAGGTTTAATTTTCTTGTGGAATTTTTAGGGTTACTTATATATACTATCATATTATCTGCAAAAAATGATATTTTGACTTCTTCCTTTCCAATTTGTATCCCCTTGATCTCCTTTTGTTGTCGAATTGCTCTGGCTAGGACTACAAGTACAATGATGAATAGGTAGGGAGAAAGTGGGCAGCCTTGTCTAGTTCTTGATTTAAGTGGGGTTGCTTCCAGTTTCTTACCATTTACTTTGATGTTGACTATTGGTTTGCTGTAGATTGATTTATCATGTTTAGGTATGGGCCTTGAATTATTGATCTGTCCAAGACTTTTATCATGAATGGGTGTTGGATTTTGTCAAATGCATTCTCGGCATTTAATGAGATGATCATGTGGATTTGTCTTTGAGTTTGTTTATATAATGGGTTACATTGATGGATTTCCATATATTAAACTATTCCTGAATCCCTGGAATGAAACCTACTAAGTCAGGATGGATTATTGTTTGATGTGTTCTTGGATTCAGTTAGCGATAATTTTATTGAGTATATTTACATCAATATTCATAAGGGAACTTAATGTGAAGTTCTCTATCTTTGTAGAGTACCTTCTGCTTCTATTTTGTGGAAAAGTTTGTGAAGAACTGGAATTAGATCATGTTTATTTTATCAGAATTTTTTTTACTTGGGTATTTATTTCATCTACATTTCCAATGCTATCCAAAAAAGTCCCCCACACGCTCCCTGACCCACCCACTCCCACTTCTTGGCCCTGGCGTTTATCTGTACTGAGGCATATAAAGTTTGCATGACCAATGGGCCTCTTTCCACTGATGGCCGACAAGGCCAACTTCTGATTCATATGCAGCTAGAGACACAAGCTGGGGGGGGGGGGGGTAATTGGTTAATTCATATTGTTGTTCCACCTATAGGATTGCAGATCCCTTCACCTCCTTGGATAATTTCTCTAGCTCCTCCATTGTGGGCCCTGTGATCCATCCAATAGATCAATCCAATCCAATATGAGCATCCACTTCTGTGTTTCCTAGGCCCCAGCATAGTCTCACAAGAGACAGCCATATCTGGGTCCCTTCAGCAAAATCTTCTTAATGTATGCAATGGTGTCAGTGTTTGGAAGCTGATTATGGGATGGATCTCCGGATATGGCAGTAGCCATGTGTGTTTTGTTCCCAATTCTAAAAAGGGGCAAAGTGTCAACACTTTGGTGTTCATTCTTCTTGAGTTTCATGGTTTAGCAAATTGTGTCTTATATCTTGGGTATTCTAAGTTTCTGGGCTAATATCCACTTATCAGTGAGTACATATTGTGCAAGTTCTTTTGGGATTGGATTACCTCACTCAGGATGATGCCCTCCAGCTCCATCCATTTGCCTAGGCATTTTATAAAATCATTCTTTTTGATATCTGAGTATTACTCCATTGTGTAAATGTACCACATTTTCTGTATCCATTCCTCTGTTGAGGGACATCTGTGTTCTTTCCACATTCTGGCTATTATAAATAAGTCTGCTATGAACATAGTGGAGCATGTGTCCTTCTTACCGGTTGGAACATCTTCTGGATATATGCCCAGGAGAGGTATTGCAGGATCCTCCAGTAGTATTATGTCCAATTTTCTGAGGAACAGCCAGACTGATTTAGAGCCATTGTACAAGCTTGCAATCCTACCAACAATGGAGGAGTGTTCCTCTTTCTCCACATTCTTGCCAGCATCTTCTGTCACCTGATTTTTTTTATCTTAACCATTGAGTTGGAATTTTGATGGGGATTGCATTGAATCTGTAGATTGCTTTTGGCAAGATAGCCATTTTTACTATATTGATCCTGCCAATCCAAGGGCATGGGAGATCTTTCCATCTTCTGAGATCTTCTTTAAGTTCTTTCTTCAGAGACTTGAAGTTCTTATCATACGGATCTTTCACTTCCTTAGTTAGAGTCACGCCAAAGTATTTTATATTTTTGTGACTATTGAGAAGGGTGTTGTTTCCCTAATTTCCTTCTCAGCCTGTTTATCCTTTGTGTAGAGAAAGGCCATTGACTTGTTTGGGTTAATTTTATATCCAGCTACTTCATTGAAGCTTTTTATCAGGCTTAGGAGTTCCCTGGTTGAATTTTTAGGGTCCCCTATATATACTATCATATCATCTGCAAAAAGTGATATTTTGACTTCTTCCTTTCCAATTTGTATCCAATTAATCTCCTTTTGTTGTCGAATTGCTCTGGCTATGAATTCAAGTACAATGATGCATATGTAGGGAGAAAGTGGGCAGCCTTGTCTAGTCCCTGATTTTACTGGGATTGCTTCCAGCTTCTCACCATTTACTTTGATGTTGGCTACTGGTTTGCTGTAGATTGCTTTTATCATGTTTAGGTATGGGCCTTGAATTCCTGATCTTTCCAAGACTTTTATCATGAATGGGTGTTAGATTTTGTCAAATGCTTTCTCAGCATCTAACGAGACGATCATGTAGTTTTTGTCTTTAAGTTTGTTTATATAATGGATTACGTTGATGGATGTCCGTATATTGAACCATCCCTGCATCCCTGGGATGAAACCTACTTGGTCAGGATGGATGATTATTTTGATGTGTTCTTGGATTCTGTTAGCAAGAACTTTATTGAGGATTTTTGCATCAATATTGATAAGGGAAATTGGTCTGAAGTTCTCTATCTTTGTTGGGTCTTTTTGTGGTTTAGGTATCAGAGTAATTGTGGCTTCATAGAATGAGTTGGGTAGAGTACCTTCTGTTTCTATTTTGTGGAATAGTTTGTGAAGAACTGGCATTAGATCTTCTTTGAATGTCTGACAGAACTCTGAAATAAATCCATCTGGTCCTGAGATTTTTTTTGGTTGGGAGACTATTAATGACTGCTTCTATTTCTTAAGGAGATATAGTACTGTTTAGATCATTAACCTGATCTTGATTTAACTTTGGTACCTGGTATTTGTCTAGAAATTAGTCCATTTCATCCAGGTTCTCCAGTTTTGTTGAGTATAGCCTTTTGTCGAAGGATCTGATGGTGTTTTGGATTTCTTCAGGATCTTTTATTCTGTCTCACTTTTCATTCCTGATTTTGTTAATTAGAATGCTTTCCCTGTGCCCTCTAGTGATTCTGGCTAAGGGTTTATCTATCTTGTTGATTTTCTCAAAGAAGAAGCTCCTCATTTGGTTGATTCTTTGAATAGCTCTTCTTGTTTCCACTTTGTTGATTTCGCCCCTGAATATGATTATTTCCTGCCTTCTACTCCTCTTGGGTGAATTTGCTTCCTTTTGTTGTAGGGCTTTTAGGTGTGTTCTCAAGCTGCTAATGTGTGCTATATCTAGTTTCTTTTGGAGGCACTCAGAGCGATGAGTTTTCCTCTTAGAAATGCTTTCATTGTGTCCCATAAGTTTGGGTATGTTGTGGCTTCATTTTCATTAAACTACAAAAAGTCGTTAATTTCTTTCTTTCTTCCTTCCTTGACCAAGGTATCATTGAGAAGAGTGTTGTTCAGTTTCCATGTGAATGTTGGTTTTCTATTATTTATTTTGTTATTGAAGATCAGCCTTAGGCCATGGTGATCTGATAGGATGCATGGGACAGTTTCAATATTTTTGTATCTGTTGAGGCTTGTTTTGTGACCAATTATGTGGTCAATTTTGGAGAAGGTCCCGTGAGGTGCTGAGAAGAAGGTATATCCTTTTGTTTTAGGATAAAATTTTCTGTAGATATCTGTTAGATCCATTTGTTTCATAACTTCTGTTAGTTTCACCTGTTTAGTTTCTCTTTCCATGATCTGTCCATTGCTCAAAGTAGTGTGTTGAAGTCTCCCACTATTATTGTGTGAGGTGCTATGTGTGCTTTGAACTTTACTAAAGTTTCTTTAATGAATGTGTCTGCCCTTATATTTGGAACATGGATATTCAGAATTGAGAGTTCCTCTTGGAAGATTTTACCTTTGATGCGTATGAAGTGCCTCTCCTTGTCTTTTTTGATGACTTGGGGTTGGAAGTCGATTTTATTATTCATTAGAATGGCTACTCCAGCTTGTTTCTTCAGACCATTTGTTTGGATTTTTTTTTCCATCCTTTCAATCTGAGGTAGTGTCTATCTTTTTCCCTGAGATGGGTTTCATGTAAGCAGCAGAATGTTGGGTCCTGTTTGTGTAGCCAGTCTGTTAGTCTATGTCTTTTTATTGTGGAGTTGAGGCCATTGATATTAAGAGATATTAAGGAAAAGTAATTGTTGCTTCCTATTATTTTTGTTGTTAAAGTTGGCATTCTGTTCTTATGACTGTCTTCTTTTAGGTTTGTTGAGGGATTACCTTTGTGCCTTTACTAGGACGTGGTTTCTGTCCTTGTATTGGTTTTTTTTTTTTTTCTGTTATTATCCTTTGAATGGCGGGATTCGTGGAAAGATAATGTGTGAATTTGGTTCTCTTGTGGAATACTATTGTTTCTCTATCTAAGGTAATTGAAAGTTTGGCTGAGTATAGTAGCCTGGGTTGGTATTTATGTTCTCTTAGTATCTGTATAACATCTGTCCAGTCTCTTCTGGCTTTCATAGTCTCTGTTGAAAAATCTGGTGTAATTCTGATAGGCTTTACTTGATCTTTTTCCCTTACTCCTTTTAATATTCTATCTTTATTTAGTGCATTTGTTGTTCTGATTATTATGTGTTGGGAGGAATTTCTTTTCTGGTCCAGTCTATTTAGAGTTCTGTAGGCTTCTTGTATGTTCATGGGCATCTCTTTCTTTAGGATTGGGAAATTTTCTTCGATAATTTTGTTGAAGATATTTGTTTGCCCTTTGAGTTGAAAAATCTTCATTCTTATCTACTCCTATTATCCGTAGGTTTGGTCTTCTCATTGTGTCCTGGATTTCCTGGATGTTTTGAGTTAGGATACTTTTGCATTTTCCATTTTCTTTGATTGTTGTGCCCATGTTCTCTATGGAATCTTCTGCACCTGAGATTCTCTCTTCCATCTCTTGTATTCTGTTACTGATGCTCATATCTATGGTTCCAGATTTCTTTCCTAGGGTTTCTATCTCCAGCGTTGCCTCACTTTGGGTTTTCTTTATTGTGTCTATTTCCCTTTTTAGGACTTGGATGGTTTTATTCAGTTCTATCACCTGTTTGGTCGTGTTTTCCTGCAATTCTTTAAGGAATTTTTGTGCTTCCTCTTTAAGGTCTTCTACCTGTTTAGCAGTGTTCTCCTGTATTTCTTTGAGTGAGGTAGTAAAGTCCTTCGTGATGTCCTCTACCATCATCATGAGATGTGCTTTTAAATCCAGGTCTAGCTTTTTGGGTGTCTTGGGGTGCCCTGGACTGGGCAAGGTGGGGGTGCTGGGTTCTGATGATGGTGAGTGGTCTTGTTTTCTGTTAGTAAGATTCTTACATTTACCTTTAGACATCTGGTAATCTCTGGAGTTAGTTGATTTACTTGTCTCTGGTTAGAGATTGTTCCTCTTGTGATTCATTTAGCCTCTATCAGCAGACCTGGGAAACTAGATCTCTCCTCTGAATTTCAGTGGTCAGAGCACTCTATGCAGGCAAGCTCTCCTCTTACAGGGAAGGTGCACAGATATCTGGCATTCGGACCTCCCTTCTGGCCGAAGATGAAGGCCCAAAACAGGACCTGTCCCAGAAACTGTGTTGCTTCGGCCTGTCCCAGAAGCTGTTAGCTTCTGTAGTTCACACTCTCACCTGTGCAGAATACTCTTGGTGGAGTCCTGGAACCAAGATGTCTGCAGCCTATCCTCAGGCAAAGCCATCCCAGGCCGGGTAGACACCTATAATCTGGTCAGGATGGTGCCCGGATGACTGGGGCCCGAAAAGGGGGCTGCCTCAGAAGCTCTGTGGCTCCTGCCTATCCCAGAAGCTGTTAGCTTCTGTAGTCCACACTCTCACCTGTGCAGACTACTTTTGGCGGAGTCCCAGAACCAAGATGTCTGCCTCCGATGCTCCCGAATTAGATCTTTGAAGGTCTGATAGAACTCTGCAATAAACCCATCTGGTCCTGGGCTTTTTTTGGTTGGGAGAATATTAATGACTGCTTCTATTACTTTAGGGATCATTAACCTGATCCTGATTTAACTTTGGTACCTGATATTTGTCTAGAAATTTGTCCATTTCATTCAGGTTCTTCAGTTTTGTTGAGTATATCCTTTTGTAGAAGGATCTGATGGTGTTTTGGATTTCTTCAGGTTCTGTTATTATGTAACCCTTTTCATTTCTGATTTTGTTAATTAGGATGTGCCCTTTAGTGAGTCTGGCTAAGGGTTTATCTATCTTGTTGATTTTCTCAAAGAAGCAGCTCCTCATTTGGTTGATTCTTTGAATAGTTCTTCTTGTTTCCAGTTTGTTGATTTTGCCCCTGAGTTTGATTATTTCCTAACTTCTACTCCTCTTGGGTGAATTTGCTTCCTTTTGTTCTAAAGATTTTAGGTGTGTTGTCAAGCTGCTAGTGTGTGCTCTCTCTAGTTTCTTTTTGAAGGCACTCAGAGCTATGAGTTTTTGTCTTAGAAATGCTTTCATTGTGTCCCATAAGTGTGGATATGTTGTGGCTTCGTTTCATTAAATTCTAAAAAGTCCTTAATTTATTTCTTTATTCCTTCCTTGACCAAGTTATCATTGAGAAGAGTGTTGTTCTGTTTCCACATGAATATTAGCTTTCTATTATTTATGTTGTTAGTAAAGATCAGCCTTAGTCCATGGGGATCTGATAGGATGCATGGGACAATTTCAATATTTTTTTAATCTGTTGAGGTTTGTTTTGTGACCAATTATATGGTCAATTTTGGAGAAGGTACCATGAGGTGCTGAGAAGAAGGTATATCCTTCTGTTTTGTGGAGAGCCGTAAGCAATTGCCATCATGAGCCTACGCTGTGCCTAACTGGTAAACAAGTAATGTGCGCAGGTGCAAGAGTAAATTCATGCCAAGTCACTGCCCATCCGGGGTGTAGTAGTGGGGTGATGAGTGAGCAGCTAATCAGGAGCTGACACGTCACATGGAGGGGTATATAAGCAGCATCATTTTTCCTTGTTTGGGGTTGTTCTTCTTTCGCCTATGCAATCAATGTTCTCCCAATAAATGTGTGCAGAAGGATCCTGTTGCAGCGTCGTTCTTCCTGGCCAGTTGAGCGCGTGCAAGAAATGGTGCCGAAACCCGGGACGAGAAACATCTTCAGGCAAGAGCAAAGACCCCCTGTTACAGGGAGGATTCAGAACTGCATAGCGGGGAAGGAGTGGTTGATAAAGGTTCCTGTAAAACAGACTGTTGAGAAGGATTCAACTGCGTGGATTCAAAACTCTTCAGTTGGGGAACAGGGGTACCCATAAGTAAAAGGAAATTAATGTGAGTCTCTGAGAGGTATGCTTTCTTATGCAGTAGGTCCAATAATTGTTGTTGGGGTTGTGTTGCTTGCTTTCTTTCTTAGCTATTGCCTTAATTTTTCATCACCCTGGACACAAGTGTATCTGCTGGGAGTAGCTCGCAGACACATAAGATCATAAAGCAAGTGTAGATAAACTTGTGGATCAACCTTGGGGCTAAGAACCTCACGTAGATA
The DNA here is from genome assembly GCF_000001635.26 of Mus musculus. Taxonomy (NCBI): domain Eukaryota; kingdom Metazoa; phylum Chordata; class Mammalia; order Rodentia; family Muridae; genus Mus; species Mus musculus. Next base: position 148,954,610 of record NC_000068.7, on the reverse strand, counting down.
AGTGAGTACCTCAAGGACGCTTTATCCAGGACAAGAAATGTGAGCTAGCTGTTAAGGAAGGGCAATGACTTTTGCAGGAGCACCAGGGAAGCATATCAGAAACAGAGAGAAATGAAAAAGAAGGCACGCGTAGAAAAAAAAAAGTTAAAAAAAAAGTTATTTTAGAGCTCTCCTAGGGACAGAATAAAAATGGGAGACGTACTGCTCTGGCTCCTATGGAGATATTTTTAGTTTTGGATAGGATATTTGTGTCCCTTTGAGACACCAAGTTTTATTCCCTGTCTGTCTATTGTCTGTTTTTGATTATTGTTTTGTGTTTTATGTTGAAAAACTTTATCTGCTGGCTGTCCATCCTTTAACTTGTTTGAAAAGCAGCCTCAATTTGCACAGTAGAAAGTGATTAAAGCACTGTGGCTGGGAGTCAGGTACAGCTGAAAAAACCCTGCTGAGGGCTGATTGCAAATGGAGCTCTTTTTTTTCCATTTTTTATTAGGTATTTAGCTCATTTACATTTCCCATGCTATACCAAAAGTCCCCCATACCCACCCACCCCCACTCCCATACCCACCCACTCCCCCTTTTTGGCCCTGGCGTTCCCCTGCACTGGGGGACATAAAGTTTGCAAGTCCAATGGGCCTCTCTTTCCAGTGATGGCCGACTAGGCCATCTTTTGATACATATGCAGCTAGAGACAAGAGCTCCGGGGCACTGGTTAGTTCACAATGTTGTTCCACCTATAGGGTTGCAGATCCCTTCAGTTCCTTGGGCCCTTTCTCCAGCTCCTCCATTGGGAGCCCTGTGATCCATCCATTAGCTGACTGTGAGCATCCACCTCTGTGCCTGCCAGGCCCCGGCATAGTCTCACAAGAGACAGCTACATCCGGGTCCCTTTGATAAAATCTTGCTAGTGTATGCAATGGTGTCAGCGCTTGGATGCTGATTATGGGGTAGATCCCCGGATATGGCAGTCTCTACGTGGTCCATCCTTTCATCTCAGCTCCAAACCTTGTCTCTGTAACTCCCTGCATGGGTGCCTTGTTCCCACTTCTAAGGAGGGGCATAGTGTTCACACTTCAGTCTTCATTTTTCTTGAGTTTCATGTGTTTAGGAAATTGTATCTTATATCTTGGGTATCCTAGGTTTTGGGCTAATATCCACTTATCAGTGAGTACATATTGTTTGAGTTCCTTTGTGAATGTGTTACCTCACTCAGGATGATGCCCTCCAGGTCCATCCATTTGGCTAGGAATTTCATAAATTCATTCTTTTTAATAGCTGAGTAGTACTCCATTGTGTAAATGTACCACATTTTGTGTATCCATTCCTCTGTTGAGGGGCATCTGGGTTCTTTCCAGCTTCTGGCTATTATAAATAAGGCTGCTATGAACATAGTGGAGCATGTGTCCTTCTTACCAGTTGGGGCATCTTCTGGATAAATGCCCAGGAGAGGTATTGCTGGATCCTCCGGTAGTACTATATCCAGTTTTCTGAGAAACCGCCAGACTGATTTCCAGAGTGGTTGTACAAGCCTGCAATCCCACCAACAATGGAGGAGTGTTCCTCTTTCTCCACATCCACGCCAGCATCTGCTGTCACCTGAATTTTTGATCTTAGCCATTCTGACTGGTGTGAGGTGGAATCTCAGGGTTGTTTTGATTTGCATTTCCCTGATGATTAAGGATGTTGAACATTATTTCAGGTGCTTCTCTGCCATTCGGTATTCCTCAGGTGAGAATTCTTTGTTCAGTTCTGAGCCCCATTTTTTAATGGGGTTATTTGATTTTCTGAAGTCCACCTTCTTGAGCTCTTTATATATGTTGGATATTAGTCCCCTATCTGATTTAGGATAGGTAAAGATCCTTTCCCAATCTGTTGGTGGTCTTTTTGTCTTATTGACGGTGTCTTTTGCCTTGCAGAAACTTTGGAGTTTCATTAGGTCCTATTTGTCAATTCTTGATCTTACAGCACAAGCCATTGCTGTTCTGTTCAGGAATTTTTCCCCTGTGCCCATATCTTCAAGGCTTTTCCCCACTTTCAACTCTATAAGTTTCAGTGTCTCTGGTTTTATGTGAAGTTCCTTGATCCACTTAGATTTGACCTTAGTACAAGGAGATAATTATGGATCGATTCGCATTCTTCTACATGATAACAACCAGTTGTGCCAGCACCAATTGTTGAAAATGCTGTCTTTCTTCCACTGGATGGTTTTAGCTCCCTTGTCAAAGATCAAGTGACCATAGGTGTGTGGGTTCATTTCTGGGTCTTCAATTCTGTTCCATTGGTCTACTTGTCTGTCTCTATACCAGTACCATGCAGTTTTTATCACAATTGCTCTGTAGTAAAGCTTTAGGTCAGGCATGGTGATTCCACCAGAGGTTCTTTTATCCTTGAGAAGACTTTTTGCTATCCTAGGTTTTTTGTTATTCCAGATGAATTTGCAGATTGCTCTTTCTAATTCATTGAAGAATTGAGTTGGAATTTTGATGGGGATTGCATTGAATCTGTAGATTGCTTTTGGCAAGATAGCCATTTTTACAATGTTGATTCTGCCAATCCATGAGCATCCCATGCTCAGTCTTATGCTTGGCTGCGGCCATCCACATCTGTATTGGTCAGACTCTGGCAGAGCTTTGCAGGAGACAGCTCTATTAAGCTAATGGATGCAGTACAAATTTGACGTTTTCTTTATTGTGATGCAATTTCTAGCACAGCATATTTTAAAACACATCTCTGCATCATCTTTTATTTGTTAATAAAGACCTGATCAGCCTATAGTTGGTCAGGAGAGGATAAGGATAGTTTCTCAAACCAATTCAAAATGCAACATTGTTTACACATATTAGTTTCTTTCTTTTTCATTTTGGAGTAGCAATGGAGAAAAATACTAAGGTAGAACATGGTGATTAAGAAATGGGCAGCTGCTATGAAAATCAGAACCATTCATTTGGTTCATTGTCCCTTAAAATAGACTGTGAAGGGGTATGCATGTATTTTCAGCTGTGGGATAGAAAGGCCCACAGGTATCTCGTCCCTTGGGATTCAGTTATTCATGGGTGCGAGGGGGACCACAAACCTGGAAGGAGATGGGAGGAAGAAAAAGAGAAATAGGAGACCAGGAAGGGTACCTATCGAGGTCTCGTTTATTATGCTGAGGTGCCTTCTTTTTAAAGCATACATCGCGGGGAATATGGGAGGGGTTGAGGGAGAATTATACAAAGAACAAAGGAGTGGGCATCTGCTGCATGGGGGCCGAAGTCAGGTGCCAGGCAGTGGGCATTCTGCATCTTATCTCTGGAACATCAATCCTCCTTGACAGCCTTGGGTGTCAGGCTGGGCTCAGGCATAACTCATATCCTTGGATGTCATGGGAGTTCAGGAAAAGATAGGGAAGAGGGAACTATAAGTCAGCTTTTATAGCCTTAGATGCCAGGAAGGGAATAAGGAGGAAGGGGGTGATAACCAGCTCTTAGCACGAGGCCATTTGGCCTGTTAGGGAGATTGTGAAGTGCTCACTTTCTCACGGGATGGTCTCTGACACACAGGTGCTAAAAGAAGAGCTTAACAGTCTGTGAGGGAGGGAGTTTCAAAAACCAGAGTGCACAGGAATTGGGAACACTAGAGTCTGCCTCATGAGAGTGTCAAAGTATTCTGAAGACAGCTACAGTATACATAGATATAATAATAAATAAAACTTGGAGCTGGAGCGAACAGGGCCAACCAGAATGAGCAGATGTCCTGAATACAAATTTCCAGCCAGCACATGATGGCTCACAAACATCAGTACAGCTACAGTGTACTCATATACATAAAATAAATAAGTAAATAAATAAAAAAATTTTCAAAACTAGAGACTCTCAAATTCAAACAACTCAAATATTGGAAAACATGTTATAGGTAATTGAAATTATGTTTTGGTAAAAAAAAATAATATGTTCTGTATGAAAACATTAAAGAAACAATAAATTTCTAAGTAATAAATGAATTGTTTCCCAGAGGAAATTTCAGCACGGATAGCACTAACTGCATTGTATCATTATTGTTTAAAGCTATGCCATGACTACAATTAAAATGTTGTTTATAAACTTTGATAGCAACATAGAATTCTTTGAGACAAAGATCATTGTCTACTATAAATTACACCAGGGAGTGTTCTAAAAATAGCTATGATTATAAACATCTTGTCTTTGTATTGGGATAGTATTTTCATTTGGTGGAAGGGGGATTGGGAGAGGAATTAGGAGTTGAGCATCAGGTGTGGGAAAGGACAGGAAAGATGTGTATTTTGCCATAAAAATTAATGGAAATCTACAGCTGACAAGTGTTAGGAGGTGGGAAGTATCTCTAGGAAGAGACAGAGACCTGGGATAGGAGAAGAGCCTAAGAATTCTGGGGTGACCTTAGGTGTGACTGACTGCATTCGGGATACAGAACCTGGTGAGGAAAATTCCTATAGTCAGACATGAACTCCGGAGAAGCTATAGAGACACCAACTCACTCAGTAAACTTTCTACCCAAAATGTATACTGTTTACATGAAATGTAGGCATGAGAGATGGAGGAGGGCCTGAGGGAATGCACAAGCAATAACCAGTTTCAGCTTGAGACTCATCTTATGGGTAAGCACCAATAACCTAAAAACTATTAATGATATGCATTCATATCCTTACAGACAGGAGAATAGTGTCCTCTAAGGGGTTCACCCAACAGATGACTCAGACAGATACAGACACCTACATCCAAGCAGTGCATGGTACTTAGGGACTTCAGGGAAAAATAGGAAGAAAGATTGCAGACACCTAAAGAAATGTGAACTCCAAGGAAAGAACAACAAAGTCATTTAACCTGGAACCTTGGGCTCTCAGAGTCTGAAACTGCAATTAAAACATACAAGTGATAGACCTATCCCTTCTCACCCATATGTAGCAAATTTGCAACTTGGACTTCATATGGGCATCAAACAGCTAGAATGACCGCTATCCCAAAAGCTATTGCTTATACTTGGGATATTCTCTACTAGCTGGTCTGCCTAGTCTGTCCTCAGTGGAAGAGGAAGTGCCTAGCCTGGAAGAGACTTGAAGTACCTGAATGGGGGGTGGAGGAGCGTGTACCCAGAGTTTCCCCAACACTTAGATGAGAATGAGAAGAGAGAGGGGAAGTACTGTAGAAGGATGTGACAAGGAGGTGTACAGAGAGAGGGACGTAAATTTAATAAGTAAAAAATTAAAATTAAATTTTAAACAAAAATGTCAGATTGTAAATTGGGAACACAATGAGCCTGCTCTGGGGGAAGAAACTACACCTAACCAAGACATCAAAAGGGGAGGTATGCATCTGTTTGAAAATAAAGATACTGAATTGATAAGGTCACTTCAGAGGTTCCCATGTCAAACAACCGGGAAATATTTCTGAGTCATAACCAAATTACACAATGGATACTACAACATAGGTCCAAGAGATCAATGTTCACCCAGACATGAAAGCAGAACTGTGAAACATGTCCACATTGTACTGACATTAAAGTTACATAGGTAACCATATCATGACTTGCTTATGTATTGTTTTTGTGAGTCCCAGAGGATGGAAGTATTGGTTTCCCTGAAAGAAAGTCTCAAACATTCATTATGTAACACTGTACAAGTGAAATATAATTAAAGGGAAGGATTTATGAACCTAAAGGAGGTAGAGCATGCAGAGTCAGGTTATCTTTTAAGCTCATACATAATGACAAGTAGTTTACTCAGAAACAACATCAGCTAACTATAATGTATAAACTTTTGATCCTAGCACACATGAAGATGAGTGAAGATATCTGTAATTTGAAGGGAAGATGGGCTATATCACGAGTTCTAACTTAGCCAAATGTACATAGGAAGGACCTGTTTCTACATCCCAAAAATAAACAAAAAAGTACACTGTATCATATATTATTTTTAGGCAAGAAAAGGAACAACAGAATCAATATTGTATTAAACAATAGGATGTCAGTAGTAATACAAAAAGGAAGTTTTCCACAAAGGAAAATCAGGATATCTCACATCTGTCCCAAAAGGAGCACATCACATAATTGGAAGTAGTAACTATAGTTGTTTATGGCAGGAATGTAGGGATCTCTTTAATCTAACCTGCAGTTCTACCTCAGGAGCTTGCTAAATCTTACAATAATGTTCCTGGGTTTGGAAGAATAATTCTGCTCTTTCTCTATACTTCAAGCCCCTGGAAAACTGTGAAAAACATAGTTCTCAACAGAAGGTCTCCACCTTCTGAGAACTCATGAAGAAATATAATGTATCAACTGGTGGAACTCCCAATGTATCTCTTTATAAAACATAGAACTATACTGATGTTACAAGAATGGATGTTAGAACTAAAAGAGACACCACAGAGGAATATTGCTTAATGACTGCTTGTACTTGGCTTGCCCATCAAGACATTTTATAGGACCCAAACCAAGTGCCTAGTTAGACTCTTTTACAACAGTAACTAATAAGGGAATCTTCTGTATGCCTAAAGATTGATAGTCTGAGAATATTTTCTCAAATAAGAGTCACTCTTGCCAAATAATTACAGCATGTACCAAGCTGGCATAAAATTAGACACAATATCATGTTCCCATTACATACCATATGGATTCCTGCAACTCTATTTAGAGCATAAGTATTGAAGCAAACACCATTGTCCTATGGTGGGAAATAAACAGAGAACCTACAAACATTCCTTTTAGGACTGTGTTTTAGAGATAATTATTGATGATCCTAAAAGAGTATTCTGTGAGGTGAGAAGAATTTGATTTCCAGATGTTTCTATACCATCACTATTTTCCAAAATTTGGGCGCTTATTTCTTAAGTCTCAGTCTTTTATCTAAGAATTTCACACAAGCAACCTTAAACCATTCAATTTAAAGAAGTTCTTATACATTGATGACTTTTCCCAATAACTTAGACTTTCACGTTTTGGGTTTTGTACCCTTGGAATCCTTTAAATCTGTTTCAAACAAATGGGCATATTTTCCAATAAAAAATTCAGAAAGAATATATCTCCCAACAGGATAATGAGATTAAAGGATGCCATTTAAACTCTACTTGTCTATAGTTTATAGTGAAGATCTATGGATTTACTGAGCTTCTGAGAGGACAGTGAACAAAACACTCTGAATAGTCATATTGAAAATCAATACAGCAATCACCTGGGGTACTGGTGAGGTAAAAGAGGGAAAAGGAGTTGAATATAGGGAAGTTAAATGAAATAAGAGGAAATAACAGGTGAGAGTTGAGCCCTAAACAGAAAACATTTTCACTCACAAAAATAAATCATAGTGAAAATGAGAATTGGGAGCAAAAAGCATAGAAAACAAAAATATGAAAGTCTGCTGGCAAATTCAAAGTTTCAGGCATGACTTTGGTTTCCTAATGTTATCTTCAAGCAGCGATCCTACCTATACTGTCCTACACAAAATGGGCTACAAAAGATTGGTTTTGTCCATAGACCATCGTCAATCAGGAAGAGGGTTAAGGGACATAATTCCTCTCTGTTCAACTTGGGATTGCTGGTGGACTGTGCAAGAGAAGTAGATATTGTCCCTTCCTTATGCCCAACCATATTTCCAAGCAAAATCTAATATATAATTTGAATGTTACGACCAAAAATAAGGTCCAAATAAAATGAAAGGGCCACAAAAATGACCCAAACATGAATGGTGAAAGAGGGACAGAGGTTAGATAGGAAGGAGACAAGGATGAAATGTTAACAAAAAGTATGTGAAGGATAATAAATATAATGCAGTGTATATCATAACAAATACAATTACTCTGACCATAAACACTATACATGTATTTGTTGAAGCAGGAATTGTAGAAAATTTCTTTTCTTATTCCAGATGGCTGAAGGAAATGGTAGTCTGACCCTTCAAGCAACATTTACAACACCTATTATAAAACCACTTATTCCATGCATGATGTACCTACAAACATTTCCTCATACTTTGTCCAGAAACTTCTCTAGGTACAATAGGTGATGAATAATTGTCATAAGATGGATTAATATGTGAAAGAATATACATCAAAAATTTTAACTCTACTTTTTAGAAAACAATATTACAAAAACAAAAATATGTATTAGCATGACCTTATGATCAAGAAGATGTAAAGAGCTTGTCTCCCCCACTTAAATGAGTATTTCTATTTTTTTATGAAAAGTAGACAAGAATCTGAAAGGAATATCTACCAGTGTTTGAAGTCTAGTATACCTAATTATTTGGCAATACACAGATCTTAAGACAACAATTTGGGTTGTTTCAAAAATAACCCAGATGTAGTTCTGCAGTCCTGATGCTCACATTAAATAGTATTATTAAGATACTTTATTGATGCCAATGCAAAAAGTATATGATTAGAATGGTTGTATATGTTAGAATGTTAATTATGTACTGATAAATATTTAATTAATGCCATTTCAAGTAAATTCATTCTCTGATGAATTGCATGATAGAATTGCACTCAATATCCATTCATTTGTCCTCCATTTCCAACTCAGGAGATTAGGCCCAGAATTATCTCTGGTTAGTTTGTTGACCGAATAGATTAACTAGTTCTCTTGAGTCCTAAAACAGGAACATCTTGTCTTCTTTTTCCATAGTAGAGAGTCATTCTGTAAATTTGACAAAGAACCATCTCAGAAAAAGGTCAGGGGTGACTCCCCTTTATATCACAAGATAGCAAAGTCTTGTTAAAGACTTCTTATTCTGATGCATGTGATAAGGGACAACTTGAAACCCATGAGAAAAGTCAGATGGTAAAAATTTGAACATTTTGAAATGACAGGCAATAGCTAACACAGCCTCACAATCTGAGATTAGACATAAGTGTTCTTAACACTCAATCATGAATTACAGATAGGCTCAATGACAATACTCTTCTATCTTTCCATGGGGTTATTGGTGAATTCTTGTGAAAGACATAAATTGGTTTAGATTCAACAGTAAGCCCCAAGTCGTTTCAATGAGTAACTTGATACCTGGGATTGATAAGACCATCAAAGATAAATGAGTGAAACACACATTAATAATAATAATAATAATAAACATGAATGTTGAAGGAGACCTCTACATAGGTTAGAAAGGTGATAGGAATCTGAAGTTGAGGAGAAGGTAGAAAGCAATAGTACGCAGAAGTCAGTTTATATAATATATAGTGCATGATGCTTCCAGAAACAAGATAAAATTAGAATTGTGTAAAACCAGAAGGTATAAGAAGTTCTACAGCATTCTATAAATCATGGAAGCCTTTTTGTCACTGTTGTTTGTTGTTGTTGTTGTTTAGTTTGATTGTTTTTTTTTTTAGTTTGACTTGTTTTTTTCTATTTTATTTTGTTTGATCCCACCAAAAAAGAGGTATTAAAATAGGACCAAATAAACCTAAGAAGGTTATAGGTACAGCATGCTGGAGGTTGCCAGCTATCTAGTCAAGGAGATATTACACCAGTAACTTCAGTTTATGAAACTTATCCACTGAATATGACACTTTACAAAAATCACTCCCAAGTGTGAGATGAAAATCAAGCAACAGGATTCAGGAAGCTACTACTGAGCTTATATTTCAAACTTTTTTCTTCACCACAATTTCTTAGACACAAGACACTGATGCGTAAGTATCATCCTTCATAGAAACTCCTTTTGAACATTAAAATTTTCCTGCCTCCTTAATTAAAAATGTGTTGGTTGTTAGTGTATCTCCCTGAGATCTGTGGAGTTCAGATTTTGCTACTGATATGGCTCAACTATAATGGTTAAACTTACACACACATACACACACTAACAATAATAATCTGAAGAGTAGCAGGGGGTTTAAAGGATATCACAAATTGTGTGGCTCAAGATATGCAATATAAGCTGATAATTTGTTCAGAGCAAGTTTGCTTGTGTAAAAAGAAGGAATCGCCATGATAATAAAACATGTAGCAGAACACTACAATTTAACCTCTGACATGCAATTAAATTAAATAAAATCAATGATGAGATGGCAGCACAACATTACATGTTTTGGTGAGAATGCAAAAATAAATGATAGCCCATATTTGATCTGTGGCAAAATCCCATGAGAAAAGTCAGAGGGAGCAGATGGAAACAAAATCAGATGTGATAGAGCATACACTTCAGATATAAGCTTTAATACAGAGGAATGGAAAGCTGATGATTCTGCCTACTGATAGTAGCCTGAATCATGCACTGGAATGAGAATCAATAGTAGATAAAATTCTATTAATTTTAAAAAATGAAAAGAGATATATAATAAAATGCATGAAGATGAGTATGAGAGGAAAACTTACTTCTATTTTATGAAATTGCTAAAGTTGATAAAGATTATAAGACAAATACAATGATCTTGTAACAAATCACCATTGCAGTTGTACTAAGAACATGCATGCAATTACAGGAAGTAACTTTCCTGATGGGTAAACTTCTGTGGCAAAGTCACTAGAAAATTCAGAGTGTGTAGCTAAATATATTTAATATATGTAAGAGGCAATGATGAATTAGAAAACAGTTCATGTAAGTCCATTGAGATGGCAACATTCTTGCCTACTAATTTTACTGTATCTTGACACAAGCTTGAATTACTAGAGTTGAGAGAGCCTCTACTGAAAAAAAATGCCTCCAAATGATAAGGCTTTATGCTAGAAAGGATGGAATTTTCTTAATTGGGGATTAATGAGTAAGTGTCAAGCACTTTGTTGTGACAATACCTAGACTGATGTCCATGGATTCTATAAAATAAGACTGACCAAGCATACCGGTACAAGGCAGTAAACAGAATCCCTCAATGGCCACTGTTACACATCCTACCTCCTGGTTCCTTCTTTGTTTATATTTCAGTAAAGAAATCCTTCCTTGGTGGACTATGACACAAAATTACAAAACAAATAAACTCTATTCTCCACAATATGGATTTTGTTCTGGTGCTTCATCATAGCAATTGGAAAAAACTGAGAGAATATGAATAAACTGAACATTAGCCATTATCAAAAGATTTACATCTGAGACAATTGATTTGAGGAAATTTCCCATATACAAGACTTGAGTACAAAAATAAATGAAAAGGGATTTTTGTTTGTGATTGTGTACACTGAGATCTCAAGTGCAAATTTATGATTCCCTGTAAAATAATGTTTTGCAAAGTATGGAAGCAAATACATATATTATATACACTGAACATGAAAAGATAAGATGGAATTAAAAACTCCTGAAATATTTTCAGATTTCACAACTCTTGGAGAATAATATGTATATATATATATATATATATATATATACATCATAAAAATTTCATAATATTTTACTTATACTCAGATATGATATTGTCACTCAGATATTTTATGAGATTTATGTAATTTTCATCTGGTGACAACTAATACATGTACCTGAAGGTAATAATAAGACATTGCTTTCCTTCCCCAATTTCTCTGTAGTTTTGTCTTAACTATGAGGAAAGAAACTAAGGTATAAAATGAGTAGAAAGATAGAACTTGTAGGTCCATTGGTATGATAAATCTGAGTACTTGATTCTCATTCTTTTAAATGTTATCTATTGACAATATCAGAGGAAGTTTTGAACAGAAGGATAGAAACGTCCTCAGATGCTGTAAGGTGAACTGAATAGTTCATCCTGGAAGCAAATAGTAAAATCTGACTTGTCAGAGAATTGTGAACACTGGAAGATTGGCTTATAGAATATCAAATCACAACCATGCTAATATTGAGAAATAATTTAGAGGCCACAACAGCAGTAATATTCTGAAAAATCATATTGCTGCATTTTTCTAGGCCCTAAGAATGTCAAATAGATTGGTGTTACATGTAATAAATTAATGGGTTGTGCGAGAAAATGTCCACACAAAAGAGTACTAATTCCACAGCATTGATATTGTCTGTTACCATTGTCCTTAAATTCTACCCCAATAAGGAAACAGAAGTTGAACAATAAAATATGAAATGATTTGTACCTTCTTTTTTCAAACTTTCAAGAGCGTGTCTAATGTCTAACCAAGACATGTTCTGGAAAAGAAGTGACAAGTGCTCCAACAAAAGCTCACACACTGTACCTGGATACATGAAATGTTTGCAGAGGACAAGGACTCACTAAATTAAGACTTTAATGTGGAAAATGAGCATGTCTTAGAAATGAGAGAAATGAAACTGGGAACTCAGTTTCTTGAGTTTCTGTCTCAAACAAATACCTACAGAAATATTTCCAATGATTCGAATGAAAAAGACAGAGATAATACTACCACTTTGGCCCAAAGGGTCAAGTCTCCATCCAGAGATGGCATCAGACAGAAGAAGCACAAGTGTTGCTAGATATATAGAAAAAAAAGATATACAATTAAATATATTTTGGTATTATTTCAAAGAGTGATTAAACAGGTAAACTAGGGCGAAGAAAACTGTCCACAGAAGTGATTAATGTGTGAAGAAAGGCTCACATAATTTCGTAACTATGGTTAAAAGAAAGGTCAGAAACAGGGGTTTCTGACCATGACCTTCTTCTCATCATGTAGCTATAAAGAGTTTGTTTTCTCCATTTAGATATGAATTGTTTTCTCTCTATGAAGGATAGCCCAAGCAGTGAAAAAAAAAACATTCACTAATGTGTAGATTCTCTCATAAGCGAAATATTTGACAAAACACATCTTATTGAGAAGCATTGGGATATATCTAAGGATACTCCATATCTAGAACTTTATCTCACATTAAAAAATAATGTTAAACAAAACACCCATGGAAGGAGTTACAGAGACAAAATTTGGAGCTGTGACAAAAGGATGGACCATGTAGAGACTGCCATATCCAGGGATCCACCCCATAATCAGCATCCAAACGCTGACACCATTGCATACACTAGCAAGATTTTATCGAAAGGACCCAGATGTAGCTGTCTCTTGTGAGACTATGCCGGGGCCTAGCAAACACAGAAGTGGATGCTCACAGTCAGCTATTGGATGGATCACAGGGCCCCCAATGGAGGAGCTAGAGAAAGTAGCCAAGGAGCTAAAGGGATCTGCAACCCTATAGGTGGAACAACATTGTGAACTAACCAGTGCCCCGGAGCTCTTGTCTCTAGCTGCATATGTATCAAAAGATGGCCTAGTCGGCCATCACTGGAAAGAGAGGCCCATTGGACTTGCAAACTTTATATGCCCCAGTACAGGGGAATGCCAGGGCCATAAAGGGGGAGTGGTTGGGTAGGGGAGTGGGGGTGGGTGGGTATGGGTGACTTTTAGGATAGCATTGGAAATGTAAAATGTAATAAATTTTTTAATTAATGTTAAAATATTACCAATGCCATGAATGTCAATACAAAATTACAGTATTCAAATAATCGAGAGTTTGAAATGTCCATTGTGTGCTGGTAAATATTTAAGTACACATAGTTTCAGATCAAACCTATGACTTTTTCCCCCAGAAGAATGTTATTCTAAGCCCAATCACAAGTCTTCATCACCAAGTCCTGGAGGTAACACTCAAGACAAACACTGGGAAATGCTGAATAAATGGATTGAACATTGTTCATGATCACTGAAATGGGAACACAGTGTCTGTCTACCATAGATGATATCTCAGTTGATATAAACAAAGACATTTATGGGACAGTGCAGAATAAAACTCCCTCCACCCCTGAGGTAATAGCATGTGAGAGATAGGTAATCTTCATCTGGGTGTTAGAATTTAGAATTGAAATGTAAGGACACCTCACATTAAAGTTAACTCTACATATGTTTTCAGGAGTAACACACAGTGAGGTCATAGGTTTTTGTGGAGAGAGATACAGATGCCTTGTTTTTGGATGCCTGATTACTTGACCATGGCATGTTGCAAAGAATGGCTTTAATATTTACAAGAAAGCCTAAACTGAGGAATCAGACAAAGTGGCAGGAATACTCTAAGGCATAACATTAGAGGAAATGTTCTTTGTGTATTGAGAATATGTGTACAGGATCAGGACACAGTGTAAGAAAACACAAAAGAAAAGTATATTTCCAAGGTGGAACTAACCTTGCCCAGGAGGCTATGTACACAATGACCATTCTTGTTTCCCTTAGACCTTGAGTCTTCGATTCTTCTGAAGCTCCAGCTAAATATGTGTGCAAATTATGACAAAAAGATTTTGAATATCAGTAATTGTTGGATGCCGTTAAACAGAAATGACCATCATAGACCATACAGGGTTTTTTATTATTTTTTATTAGGTATTTTCCTCGTTTACATTTCCAATGCTATCCCGAAAGTCACCCATACGCTCCCGCCCCACACTCACCTACTCACCCACACCCACTATTTGGCCCTGGCGTTGCCCTGTACTGGGGCATATAAAGTTTGCAAGTCCAATAGGCCTCTCTTTCCAGTGATGGCCGACTAGGCCATCTTTTGATACATATGCAGCTAGAGACAAGAGCTCCGGGGTACTGGTTAGTTCATAATATTGTTCCACCTATAGGGTTGCAGATCCCTTTAGCTCCTTGGGTACTTTCTCTAGCTCCTCCATTGGGGACCCTGTGATCCATCCAATAGCTGACTGTGAGCATCTGCTTCTGTGTTTGCTAGGCCCTGGCATAGTCTCACAAGAGACAGCTATATCTGGGTCCTTTCAGCAAAATCTTGCTAGTGTATGCAATGGTGTCAGCATTTGGAAGCTGATTATGGAATGGATCCCCGAATATGGAAATCTCTAGATGGTCCATCCTTTCATCACAGCTCCAAACTTTGTCTCTGAAACTCCTTCCATGGGTGTTTTGTTCCCAATTCTAAGAAGGGGGAAAGTGTCCACACTTTGGTCTTCGTTCTCCTTGAGTTTCATGTGTTTAGCAAATTGTATCTTATATCTTGGGTATCCTACATTTCTGGGCTAATATCCACTTATCAATGAGTATATATCGTGTGAGTTCCTTTGTGATTGGGTTACCTCACTCAGGATGATGCCCTCCAGGTCCATCCATTTGGCTAGGAATTTCATAAATTCATTCTTTTTAATAGCTGAGTAGAACTCCATTGTGTAAATGTACCACATTTAATGTATCCATTCCACTGTTGAGGGGCATCTGAGTTCTTTCCAGCTTCTGCCTATTATAAATAAGGCTGCTATGAACGTAGTGGAGCATGTGTCCTTCTTACCGGTTGGGACATCCTCTGGATATATGCCCAGGAGAGGTATTGCAGGATCCTCCGATAGTACTATGTTCAATTTTCTGAGGAACCACCAGACTGATTTCCAGAGTGGTTGTACCAGCTTGCAATCCCACTAACAATGGAGGAGTGTTCCTCTTTCTCCACATCCTCGCCAGCAATTGCTGTCACCTGAATTTTTTATCTTAGCCATTCTGATAGTCACAAATAATATAAAATACCTTGGCGTGACTCTAAATAAGGAAGTGAAAGATTTGTATGATAAGAACTTCAAGTCTCTGAAGAAAGAAATTAAAGAAGATCTCAGAAGAGGGAAAGATCTCCTATGCTCATGGATTGGCAGGATCAATATAGTAAAAATGGCTATGTTGCCAAAAGCAATCTACAGATTCAATGCAATCCCCATCAAAATTCCAACTCAATTCTTCAACGAATTAGAAAGAGCAATCGGCACATTCATCTGGAATAACAAAAAACCTAGGATAGCAAAAACTGTTCTCAAGGATAAAAGACCCTTTGGTGGAATCACCATGCCTGACCTAAAGCTGTACTACAAAACAATTGTGATAAAAACTGCATGGTACTGTTATAGAGACAGACAAGTAGACCAATGGAATAGAATTGAAGACCCAGAATTGAACCCACACACCTATGGTCACTTGATCTTCGACAAGGGAGCTAAAACCATCCAATGGAAAAAAGACAGCATTTTCAACAAATGGTACTGGCACAACTGGCGGTTATCATGTAGAAGAATGCGGATTGATCCATTCCTATCTCCTTGTACTAAGGTCAAATCTAAGTGGATTAAGGAACTCCACATAAAACCAGAGACACTGAAACTTATAGAGGAGAAAGTATGGAAAAGCCTCAAAGATATGGGTACAGGGGAAAAATTCCTGAATAGAACAGCGATGGCATGTGCTGTAACATCGAGAGTCGATAAATGGGACCTCATAAAGGTGCAAAGCTTCTGCAAGGCAAAAGACACCGTCAATAAGACAAAAAGATCACAAAGAGATTGGGAAAGGATCTTTACCTATCCTAAATCAGATAGGGGACTAATATCCAATATATATAAAGAACTCAAGAAGGTGGACTCCAGAAAATCAAATAACCCCATTAAAAATGGGGCTCAGAGCTGAACAGAGAATTCTCCCCTGAGGAATACTGAATGGCAGAGAAGCACCTGAAAAAATGTTCAAAATCCTTAATCATCAGGGAAATGCAATCAAAACAACCCTGAGATTCCACCTCAGACCATACAGGTTTTAAAAAAGAAATAGAAACAACAAAGAAATCACAAAAGGAGACAACTCTGGAAATAGAAAACCTAGGAAAGAGAACAAAAGTCATAGACACAAGCATCACCAACAGAATACAAAAGATAGAAGAGAGAATCTCAGGGGCAAAAGATGCATAGAAATATTGATGCAACAGTCAAAGAAAATGTAAAATACAAAAAGCTTCTTTATTTTTATTTGTTTTGTTTTGTTTTTTTGAGACAGAGTTTCTCTGTATAGCCTTGGCTGTCCTGTAACTCACTCTGTAGACCAGGTTAACCTCAAACAAAGAATTCTGCCTACTTCTGCCTCCCAAGTGCTGAGATCAAAGGTGTGTCCCACCACTGCTTGGTGTTTTTAATGTTTTGGTTTGGTTTGGTTTGGTTTGGCTTGGTTGGTTGGTTGGTTGGTTGGTTGTTTGTATGGTAGGTTGGTTGGTTGGTTGGTTGGTTGGTTGGTTGGTTAGTTGGTTTTAAAAAGCTTCTAACACCAAACATCCAGGATATCCAGGACACAATAAGAAGACCAAACCTAGGGATAATAGACATAGAAGAGAGCAAAAATTTCCAACTTTAATGGGCAGTCAATATCTTCAACAATATTTATAGAAGAAATCTTCCCTAACATAAAGAAAGGTATGTCCATGAACATACAAGAAGCCTACAGAACTCCAAATTGCTTGGACCAAAAAATAAATTCCTCCCATCACATAATAGTAAAAATACAAAATGCACAGAACTCTGAAAAAATATTAAAAACAGTAAAGGCAAAAGGTCAGTAACACATAAAGGCAAATATCAGAATTACACCAGACTTCGTCCCAGAGACACTAAAAGCCAGAAGATCCTGGGGAGAACTTCGTCCCATAGACTATATATAAGCCAGAAGATCCTGGGCAGAACTTAAGAGGAAGAAAATGAAAGCCAAGGCTACTATACCCAACAAAACTCCAAATTAACATAGTTGGAGAAAAGAAGATAATCCATGACAAAACCAAATTTGCACAATATCTTCCCACAAATCCAGCCTTACAAAGGTTGAGAGATGGAAAACTCCAACAGAAGAAAGGAAACTATACTCAAGAAAAGCAAGAAAGTAACCTTATATGAAGAAATGCAAAAGAAGGTAGCCATACAAACATAATTCCACTTCTAACAACAAAAATAACAAGGAGCAACAATCATATTATTAAATATGTCTTAAAACCAATGGGCATAATTCCCCCATAAAAAGACATAGACTAACAGCCTGGATAGGAAAACAGAACACAGCATTTTCATACATACAGGAAACACATCACTGACAAAGAAAGGAATTACCTCAAAGTAAAAGGCTGGAAAAATATTTTCCAAGGAAAATTGTCCTAAGAAGCAGGCTGGATTAATAATTCTAATATCAAATAAAATTGATTTTCAACCTAAGGTTATCTAAAAAGATAAAGAAGGACATTTCATACTCATCAAAGGAAAAAAAATCTACCAAGAACTCTCAGTTCTGAACAGCTGTGCTCCAAATGGTAGGGCACCCACTTTCACAAAAGAAATTTTATTAAAATTCACAGCACACATTGCACATTGCACCTCCATAATAATAGTGGAAGACTTCTCAATAATGGACAGATCATGGCAACAGATATTAAACAAAGATACTGTAAAACTAACAAAAGTTATAAACCAAAAGGATTTAACAGATTCCTATAGAAAATTTCATTATAAAAAACAAAAATAATATTGGTGCCTAGCAAACACAGAAGTGGATGCTCACAGTCAGCTAATGAATGGATCACAGGGCCCCCAATAGAGGAGCTAAAGAAAGTACCCAAGGAGCTGGGGGGATATGCAATCCTATAGGTGGAACAACAATATGAACTAACCAGTACCCCCTGAAGCTCGTGTCTCTAGCTGCATAAGTATCAGAAGATGGCCTAGTCGGCCATCAGTGGAAAGAGAGGCCCATTGGTCGTGCAAACTTTATATGCCTCAGTACAGGGGAATGCCAGGGCCAAGAAGTGGGAGTGGGTGTGTGGGGGAGTGGATGGGGGAGCGTGTGGGGGATATTTGGAGTAGCATTGGAAATGTAAATGAAATAAATACCTAATTTAAAAAACAAATTAATGAGCAATTATTATTCTAAATTGTGAAGATAGTGTTAAAATTTTATAATCATTGCTTCACGTGTACACGTAATTCTATGTGTAATTTTATTAAACTTGAATCAAGTTATGACAGATAAAAAAAACAAACAAAAATAATATACCTTCTTCCTAGCACCTTCCTGTAAGTTTTCCAAAATTGACCATATAATTGGTCACAAAACAGGTCTCAGCTGGTAAAAGAAGGTTGAATTTATCCCATGCATCCTAACAAATCAAAACAGATTAAGGCTGTTCTTCAATAACCAAAAAAAAAAAAAAAAAAAAAAAAAAAAAAAAAACCAGAAAGCCCACATACACATGGAAGCTGAACAACACTCCACTGAATGATAACTTGGTCAAGGAAAAATTAAATAAAGAAACTAAAGACTTTTTAGAATTTACCAAAAATGAAGCCAAAAATACCCAAACTTATGGGACACAATGAAAGCTATACTAAGAGGAAAACTCATAGGTCTGATGCCTCCCAAAGAAAACTGAAGAGAGCATACAGAAGCAATTTGACAGGACACCTGAAAGCTCTAGAACAAACAAAGCAAATACACACAGAGGAGTAGAGGGAAAGAAATAATCAAATTCAGGGCTGAAAAGCAGGGACAAAGTGTGGAGCAGAGATTGAAGGATAGGTCATACAGAGACTGCCCCACATGGGGATCCATCCCATATAGAGACACCAAACCCAGACACAATTTTGGGTACCAAGAAGTTCTTGCTGACAGGAGCCTGTTACAGCTGTCTCATGAGGGACTCTGGCAGAACCTGACAAATATAGAGACAGAATCCTTCATCCAACCATTGCCTTATCACAGAGTCCCCAATGGAGGACTTAGAGAAATAACTGAAGGAGCTGCAACCCCATAGTAAGAACAACAATGCTATACAACCAGACATACACACAAACACACACACACACACACACACACACACACACACACACACACACACACACACACCACACACACACACACACACACACACACACACACACACACACACACACGAACCAGAGCTCCCAGGGCCCAAACCACCAACCAAAGAGGAAACATGGAAGAACCATTGGATCCAGCCACATATGTAGCAGATGATGTCTTAGTCTGGCATCAAAAGGACGAGAAGTCCTTCATCTTGTGCAGGCTCAATTCTTCAGTGTAGGAAAGTGGGTGACTGGAAGGGGGAGCATCCACATAGATGCAGGGTGAGAGGAAATGGAAGAGGCAGGTTCCAGAGGGGGATAAAGGAAAGGTAAATACATTTGAAATGTAATACATAAAATATCCAGTAAAAAAATAAAAAAGGAAGAAAAATAGGAATCGAAGAAGATGAAGAGTTCCATCTCCAAGACACAGAAAATGTTTTCAACAAAATCATACAGGAAAACTTTCTCAACCTAAAGAAAAAACATGTCTATAAATATACAAAACTTTATTGAATGTCAATTAGACTGGACCAGAATCTGCCTGCCACAAAATAATCAAAATACAAAATCTGCAGAACAAAGAAAAAATATTAAAAGCAACAAGAGATAATGGTATGGTAACATCAAAAAGAAGACCTAACAAAATTACAGGTAATTTCTCAAAAAGAGACTCTAAAAGCTAAAAGATATTCGTCAGATATCTTTCATCATCTTTAAAAAAAAAAATGCCACCTAGACTACAATACCCAGCGACACTCTCAATCACCATAGATGGAGAAAACTAGATATGTAAAGACAAATCCAAATTCAAACAATATCTATCCACAAACCAAGTCCCACAGAAAATACTGGAAGGAAAACTACAGCCAAAGGAGGATAATTTCTTTAAGGAGGCACCAAATTTTGTGAACTTTCTTCTAAAATAGCACTGCTATTACTCTATTCCATAAAATTGAGTATGCTGTGTCTTCATGTCCAGTAAATTCTGGAAAGTATTTCATTTCTTTCTTCAATTTTCCCTGACTCAGAGATCCAAGAAAACTCAGGAAATAAGCAATCCCATTCCATAAATAACAAGGGAAACACTCACACACATGCACACACACACACACACCCTGATACATCTACAATTTTTATTGATGAGTCAGTCATTTAAGGCCAAGGGAATGGCCAATGATGTCAAATAGGATGGTATGATATTTGGATACAAATAAACATATTCAGAATTTTTTTTTGTTTTTTATAATGGGCAATATATAACCTGACAGGCAATACTGGCGTTTTCATATGTCACTTGTCAGAACAGAGGTTTCTCTATGAACAGCAATGTAACTATCTCCTCCCTGTAAAACTGTAGGGAAAAGGGGGCTCATCCCGCTGGGATTCATATGACCTTTAGAAATGTTTCAGACCACTTGAGTGAAGGATTGCCATGATTGCTGAACAAGGATATTAATTTCAGCATATACAACAACCAAGTAACTCAATTGGACACTGAAATTAGCAAAATCTCCTTCCCTACAAAGTACCTAGACACTGATGGCCGTTAATGGAATATTACCTAAATTAGTCTGAGCAGGATATTTTTTGTACTCCTTAAATTAAATTTCCCATAATAGATGAATCCTGCTTCTTAAATACGTCTCTGCAAAACTGTACGAACTTGCCACAGGAAGCATCTCTGATGCAAGACTGCCTTAAGGGGGCATAATAAAACAATGTGTATGACCAAAATTGTGGAACTGCCAACATGAATTGCTTAATTACATTTAAAAAAATAGGCAAATAAACATGATTACATCACAGCTGATGAATGACTGGAAATTGGTAAAGTCTTGAGGTGTATTTCCTCTGCCTTTGCCTGAAAATCAAATTTTATAATGATGATAAACCAGAAGAACAAATGAGATTTTCACTGTAAAATGTGTTTACATGGAAATCAACATAACCAGATAGACCCAAATGAAAGTTTAACAGTTTCAATGGGAGATCTGTTGAGGGGCATGGCACAGTTAAATGGGTAAGAGCTTGTACAACCACTCTGGAAATCAGTCTGGCAGTTCCTCGGAAAATTGGACATAGTACTACCGGAGGATCCCACAATACATCTCCTGGGCTTATATCCAGAAGATGTTCCAACTAGTAAGAAGGACACATGCTCCACTATGTTCATAGCAGCCTTGTTTATAATAGCCAGAAGCTGGAAAGAACCCTGATGCCCCTCAACAGAGGAATGGATATAGAAAATGTGGTACATTTACACAATGGAGTACTACTCTGCTATTAAAAAGAATGAATTTATGAAATTCCTAGGCAAATGGATGGACCTGGAGGGTATCATCCTGAGTGAAGTAACCCAATCACAAAGGAACTCGCACAATATGTACTCACTGATAAGTGGATATTAGCCCAGAAACTTAGGATACCCAAGATATAAGATACAACTTGCCAAACGCATGAAATTCAAGAAGAACGAAGACCAAAGTGTGGACACTTTACCCTTTCTTAGAAATGGGAACAAAACACCCATGGAAGGAGTTACAGAGACAAAATTTGGAGCTGTGATGAAAGGATGGACCATCTAGTGATTGCCATACGCAGGGATCCATCCCATAATCAGCTTCCAAATGCTGACACCATTGAATACACTAGCAAGATTTTGCTGAAAGGACCCAGATATAGCTCTCTCTTGTGAGACTATGCCGGGGCCTAGCAAACACAGAAGTGGATGATCACAGTCAGCTATTGGATGGGTCACACGGCCCCCAATGGAGGAGCTAAAGGGAACTGCAACCCTATAGGTGGAACAACAATATGAACTAACCAGTACCCAGGAGCTCTTGTCTTTAGCTGCATATGTATCAAAAGATGGCCTAGTCGGCCATCACTGCAAAGAGAGGCCCATTGGACTTGCAAACTTTATATGCCCCAGTACAGGGGAACCCCAGGGCCAAAAAGGGGGAGTGGGTGGGTAGGGGATTGGGGGGATGGGTATGGGGGACCTTTGGGATAGCATTAAAAATGTAAACGAGGAAAATACCTAATTAAAAAAAAAGAAAACAAAACAAAAATATTAAACTTTGGCACACATATCAGAAGGGTCAAGTCTAGTTTAGGGAGGGTCTAAGTTGAAAGGCCAGAACAAGTGCCAGAAATGCTAAATGTGTGTACATGAGCTAAGAAGAGGACTACAGGGAATGGAGGTGGCAAGAATCAGGATGGGGAAGTAAGAAAAGAAGACTGCATTTGGAGGGTGTGGCTAAATAAGAGGTTCAGAAATAAAGGTAGAAGAACCATGCATGCTTCTCGTGGATCTGAAATCCTCTGATCCACTGAAGTTCCAGGCAAAAAATATTGGCTGATTCAGATCTGAGCATAAAATGTACAAAACTATGGGCAGCACACTGCTTCAACTGGCCATCTTTGTCCTGCTCCTGAACTACATCCATGCAGTCCAATATTTTACCACACACGTCTATACAAGTTATGATAAAGATCATCTGTTTGGAAACATACAGGAGGACGTATTTGATATCTTCAGAAATGCTTACAACTTTTTCAACAATAACAAATATCTCAGCAACATAAAGAAGCTATACTACAAGACTAGAGTGAGTATTTATCCCAAGGTCAAAAAACTGTTGTCTTGTCCATGTATGAAACTATTCTTTATTTATCATACTATCACTAAGACTCCTTTCTCTAACCATGCTTGTGTACCTGCAATATTCAATGTGCATTCACTGAAACAGATGGAGCCAGGTAGGTTTCATAAAACTACAATGTGAAAGGAATTCTTTGTACTGAAGTGTGTCCACAGAAATTTCTTCTTTCTGCCTAAGTTTTCAAGGAACTCCTAATATATAGTCTTCTTTCATTCATCAGAAATCCTGAACCAAAACAACAACAATCAAATATAGTTTATAGGGGGAGCTCTGCAGCTTATTATGCTTAAATTTTCCCACAGTAAATAGAATCTGATGAGTTCCTATGTTAGAGTCCCCAGGAAGTGTTGTCTAATGAGGCTAAAAGGCAGAAAATACCAGATATTAATGATTTTGACACGTGTGGGTGTGCATGTGCAGGTACATGTGCATGTGCATGTGTTTGGGGCAAGTATAATAATGTATATAAGTAGGTCATAGATGTGTTTGCCTACTTAAATATCTTATTATATCATGGGGACCCAGGAATTAAACTTGATATTTCATCTTTATGACTTGCATTATTCCTTCCTGAGATATCTAGACAGCCTAATTCTAACTATTATTATTTAAAAACAGTTTCCCTCACACTACTGATTAAGAGCTCAGATCATCCATGTAGATCCTGCATCCCTTCCCTCCAGCGTTACATATGATCATGTTTGCTCCATTCTCCCCACTCCCACTTAGTGCAGGGACTCCTGGTATGTGTGTATATATCAATGTGTTTTTCAGAATCTCTTGATAATAGCACTTTGTGCACTACAGAAAACAATGAAATTTTCTACATGACAAATATCCCTTTCATTAAAATGAAGAGTCATTGTACTTGCTCTGATAGCCTTGCCCTTATTTCCAGCTTGTGGATGACCACTGACATGTACATCCAGGGCCGACTGTTTCCCACCTTCTCTGTGTAGCTGTGATTTATGTACAGACATCTAGGTAGTTTTATAATAGAGTTGTTGAGTAAGTCAAACACACAGTGGAAAACAGCCATTTATTTTATAACAGGATGCTGTTAACCACAAAAACAGCTTGACAATGGCGAGAGAATAACATTCATTGGTAGGAGACATCTGAGATATTTAATGGCCTTTGTGAGATCTCACAGAGAAAGATTTTAAGGACATATTTCAGAGCATGCACACATACCCTATCAAACATTTCAGGATGTATATTAGGTCTCATTTAAAGCTCTATAGAGACTTCTAAAGGACATGTGAAATCATCAAAGGAATTACGTATAGGGAACTTGTAAATTTGCACTATCAAATTTCTCTGGAGAATATACATCCCAACTTCATAGTGACCTTAGAATGTTCCTGGAGCAGCACTTATGAACTAGATTCCCAACATTGCAAAAAATACATTAAGAGTTAGGCACTAGACAACTAATAACACACTGTGAAATATGACCACATTGTATGCTGCAGCAGGGTACAGACAACCCTTGCAAAATACAGCTGTTTTCAGTAGGTTGGTTAGTCAAGACCCAAGTACAGGACTTGCTAAACCCTGAGTCAATTTTAAAATTATAAAATTATTGGAAGGTAAATGTCCAATCCAAACAAGTGAAATGTCCATCTCCATGTAATACTCAATGAAGAGTCAGATCTGCAAAGATAAGTTATTATTCTGTGCTGGGGTAATTGGATGGTTTTTAATTGATAACATATAGTACCTGTGCTTAGGTGCCATCCTGATTGCTTGAAGTTGATTTCTTATGTTTGGCCCTAACAAAGATAACAATGGTGCCAATTGTTCAGTGTGTACCTGAATTGTACACATAGAACAAGCATCACTCTAGGGATGATTGGTCTTACTCATGGTTCCAAGGTACAAATTCTATTATCTCAGCTTGGATTTTTTCAGGTGATATGTTGTGATGCTCTCTACAATGAATGTGTGAGTGCCTATTTGTTATTTGCACAAGCAGGTGATTAGAATGCCTTGAGATATGTTAGCATCATCAGTCAACTTGAAAGTAGAGACACACACAAACCCTATTCATTTGGCCTGAAAGTTCTCTTTGTGTGAAGCTTTGCAAATACTTCTGTCCAGTGTAAGGAGGAAACTGGGTCAACAAAAGAAAGACATGCTCTGTGTTAAGTGCAAAGAGTGATCATTAGGTGACCAACCCAGCCTGAAGGCATGTTAGAGTTACAAAGTGTGACTGCCTTTTATGCTGCAGTCAACAGGTTCATTCACTTCATGGAGTGTCCCAGAGCCTTCACTTCTTCTCAGCACTAACCAGTGTTCTGAGAACTGAGAAAGATTTTTACCTCTCTCTGTGGTGGCTCTTCCAGGCTGGTTCTACCTTCCTAACAATATTGAACAATATTAGCCCCAGTTTTCCAACTTTGCTATCCCGTTCTTCCTATTTCTTAGAGCAAAGACATACCAAGTAGGTCCTATAAATTATTCCCTTGGAAGAAGTAGCTTGAATGAGTGTTCAGATGATGATCATTTTGAGAGTCATAAATGTAGTCATGGACCGAAAATAAAAGTACTACCTACAAAGAAAATAAAAGCATATATGTACATGTGAATACCTAAGTATAGAACAATTCTTCATTTTTCCTCATAGATACCTTCTTCTCCGATAATTTTTAAAATTGAAGTGGCTGAAACAACATGCACGTATGAATCCGAGTTCAACAAATGTTTGAAGAAGGAGTACATTCAGAAATATATATGTATTTGACAAAACTTTGTTTCCTGTCAAGTTGGGCAGTTGGGCAGAGGGTCTATGGACATGTGTTTATATGGATATGTGGATATATTGAGATAGTTTCTATAAGTTATTGGGAACATGTGTAGAAAGTAGTGATCTATGAATGGATAGAGCTAGGGATGCATATAACTGAACACATGACACTGCAGACCTATATCCTTGTGTGTTAAAATAAGAGTATGTGCACAAATCATTATCTTAAATTGTGAAGTTTTTACCATGGATCTCTTGAAACGGAGAGAACGACCTTCCATTAATTTCTTTTTCTCCCTGGCCTAGAAGAGACTTTGCAGGGACACTCTCTGTGGAGGTGGTAATTAATTAATCTGACCTGTATCAGCTTTCCAGACTGCCTTGAATGAAAAGAGCCCAATAACAGGCCAAAGTTCTCCAGTGCTGCCCTTTTAACTCTACCATGTGTGTAGAGTTTTTTTGGTTTTTTTTTTGTTTTGTTTTGTTTTGTTTTGTTTTTGTTTTTGTTTTTTTTTTATTTTGGTCACAAAATTGCTCTCTGATACAAGCCTTCCACTCATGACTCCAGTAGATGAATTGTGTCCTTCTCCTTTGTCCTGCAACCCTCTCCCTTAACAACACAAGAGAACTCATAAGACAAGCAACCAGTAGGATGTGCAGCAATTTCTATGACAGATGGGTTTTCTTTACTATATGTATAATAATCCATGCAGGTAAAGAAGCTAACAAATGAGGAACACATTAATTAGTTCCATTACAAACAGTTACTGACAAAGAAACTTACCAATGAGAGGTGATGCAATTAATCATTTTCCTTTTCTACAGCAGGAATTTGCAGAAACATTATACGAGAAATCAGGAGAAGTCACATGCAAGGACCTCCTGTTGAAATTGGCCAGGTGTCCCTTAAAAGAACAAGCCGATCAGCATGAGGTATGAACATAGTTCATAGGAAACCCCACATATGTGCAGAACATTGTGAAAGCTAGGACCTGTGTATGATGTCTGAGAAGTGATTTTTGCAATTATATGACTCTGGCAAGACAAAGTAAATGAAGTACACAGGATACAATCATGTGAGGACATTTGTGGAGAGAATACGTAGATTATGAAATAGATATACTTGTTTGAGTGCATCAATCCCTCAAAAGTAGCACTGTGCACATATGAGGAAAAATTAGTTTTCTCAGTTTACTGAGAACTTTAGTACCAAGATTATTAATAAATTATTGCTTATAGACAAAATAAAGAAATGTGGAGATATTTGCTTATCAGAAGGGCATCTATTTCCTCTCAGATTAAACCACATTTTCAGAATGCACTTTTAAATGTCCCACTCAGACATTCAGGTACTGAGGTGAGGTGACTTTAAGCAGACCAGTGGCTCCCAACCTCTGGCCATTAACTTTCTCTTATTGTTCTGGTTTCAGAAGCTGGTGGTTTCTGGCACTTGACTACTGCTGTTACCAGGAGGATATTAGGAAAAGAAGCTTAGTTACTTGGGCTCTTTAACTCAATAGTCTCTTGCTAAACAGACAAGAGGCTAGGAGCTAATTAACTTTTTGTGAGCCAGAGAAAATGAAACAAGAAAAAGTCATGTGTGTACATGTGTGTGTACATGCACACACACACATACACACAAATTTCACTGGACCTGAGCATTCATTTATTCAATTAAGCAAGTTCACATCCACACATAAAGGCATACACATATACCTACATATATATGTATATACATAAACACATATATACAGACAGACAAACAAGACAGATTAATATAGATACATATATCAAAATATAAATTATTTGTGGACAGAGAAGAGCCGCTACAGCTACACTAGTTTTTCTCTCAACATTTTTAAACCTTTTTAGACCAAAGAACTTTATAAAGTTACCTCACAGATAGAATGTTCCACAAAAATGAGTTTACATAAGAATGCACATAGTAGCCGGGCAGGGGTGGCGCACACCTTTAATCCCAGCATTTAGGAAGCAGAGGCGGTAGATTTCTGAGTTCGAGGCCAGCCTGGTCTACAAAGTGAGTTCCAGGACAGCCAGGGCTATAATGAGAAACCCTGTCTCAAAAAAAAAAAAAAAAAAAAAAAAAAAAGAATGCACATAGTAGTGTTTCAATCTATAAACTCATTATATGTTCAAAACAACAGTTTCCCATGGCATTCTTTATAATAGTGTACAATTGTGGCATCATACCTAGAAATGACCTATAATAAATGATTTTCCTTGATCTCAAATCTGTCCCAAACCTGTGTCTCTTCTTAGTAAAATTTATTAAAACCACGTTTACTCTTTATTATGCAGCCTTTACTTATTATTCTATTTGAAGCGGCACATTCTATTCTTGATTTTTAAAACTCTATTACATCTTTCTGGGTCAATGAATAAAACCATCTCCATGAATTTCTTTCTAAAACCATTGAATCAAATCATGAATTCTATTGTCATTGACTCATCTAAATAGCATTAGTATAAGAAACTCTGTCTTCATATTGATCTCTAGAAAATGTGTCCAATAGGGGAAAGTGATTTCTGTGAATCATTAAGCTGTGTTATAATGGCAGGAAAGCCATATCTGTAGTCAGAAACAAGTCTTTGATGGTTCCATGCCTCTCAGAGCACACCAATCATAGCTATACAATACTGTGGGCCATCTCCAGAAAACCTATTTGCTTTCTATCACCTTTCACACACGGTTTGTCCCACGCACAGAAAAGATATGAGATATGTCCATGACTGAAGTCCCTCTTTCTGAAATCGTGCTTCTATTATCAGCAGTGCTCATCTTCTCATATGTTCCTATCACCTCGTATTTTAAGCATCATATACCCTTCTTTGATATGTGCCACACTTAATGATCTACCAATGTGCTGGAATTGGATGGGCCATGAACCTAGGGATGCCTCCCGTTGTATACCAGAATCTAGGGTCTCAAGAGTTCCTAATGGGATACAAAACATCTTATAGAATATAGACAATTGAAGGAATTACCATTGTTAATTGAAGTGTTTATGATGAATATCCAGGGAGCCAGAGACTGGAAAGACCAGTGAGTCATTTGAATGATACCCATTTCATCTTGACCTATCAGGGTGATTAATTTTCCTATAATTTTTAGTTCTTCAATGGTCTATATTTCTTTTCCTTTCTTAGAATGGAATATGTTATATCATGGCCTACAATAAAATGTTTCCAAAAAGTGAAGGAGCAAATTTAGTAACATTCAGATGTAAAATATATTGAGATGGGGAGCCTGGCTGGAAGACTACACTCCACTGACAGACCTTGCTTCTAGTTCTTCAACTCTCATATGGATTCACCTTATTCTCTCAGTATCAGGAATACCATAGATAATCATGATGCAATCCAGTTATGCACACCTGAGCAACTGTCTTCTTTTTCTCTTTTTACACACTCCTTTCAAATGAACCATTGTAAGCCTCTCATGACCCGCCTATGCTTTGCTCAATTAAAATACTGCCATTCCCTTGAGTGATTGATATCTGAGAACAATGTCTATGTGGGGAGATGGAATCAAACACATAGAGCCCTGAGGATCTTAGCAACAAGTGTGCATCAGGTATGCTGTATTCTCTGTGATGATATCCAAGCTTTATAAGCACTTGTAGTTACTTCAGCATAAATGAAGATTCTGACTTTCTACATAAGTAGATTGGAATATAGTAGATAATCCTCTATCTCAAGGGAGACATGGTCTGTAATTATAACATCTCAGTGCCAGCACAGTTGAAGTTATATCTTACTGACTCATATGGATGGCTAACATTCACAATATCACCATCATCCTCTGTCAATATCCTTCCACCTTAAGCAGTCTTGATATGAAGGAATATGCCTACTCTTATTGTATCTTGTTATGTTGTGTTTGGTTAATATCATTGTGATGCCTGAACTTTTTTGAAGGAAACAGGTGAACATTAGATCTGAGGGAGAGGAGAAGTGGGGAAGTTGTGAGTAGGGGAGTCAGAGTTGCCCAGTGCATCACAGAGAACCCCTCAGATGATTGATTGTATCAGTCTTGTTGGCTTGCAACTTTCCAAAAAAAAAAGAAGAAGAAGAAGAGGAAGTGGACTATTCTGGATATTTCTCTGGAAAAAACCCAACAGCCAACTCCATGCATAGAGATGTATGTGTGCCCCAACTGATATGTTACCTAGTACTTCACACATAATACATACTACACATGTGTTTGATACTCTTTTGTATGCTGATTGTATATTTAAACTTTAAGAATTGTACATGATCTGAAGATGCTGAGGATATTCCACTTTCCATGCTCCTATTTATGTATAAGGTAATATCGCACAATTGAGTGTGTGTGTACTACATAAATATATGGGCATGTGAGCATGTGCCAATATGTATGCTATGTGTGGAGGCCAGAGATTAACATAATGTTTCTTACTTAATTACACTTCACTGCAAATTTTGATGTGTTTCTCTCTGAGCACAAAGATCAATTAGTATAGCCAGAACTTCAACTGAGTTCCTAGAAACATCTGGTCTCTTCAGTGGTTACACTTTGTCTGTAACACTGATATTTACACAAATGATGGAGATCTGAACTAAGGGCCTAACGCTTGCCTGACAAGAACTTAAGGACTGAAGCATTTTTCCAGGCCACCATTATTTTGACATCAGATATCCCCCTTTTGTATTTTTAAAATAAGATGAGATATTTATGTCTGAGGCTCCATGAAATTTTCATGTTTATCAAGACAACAAATATCTCTGAAAATTGACAAATATTACTTACTTGGGTACTTTGAGCATGCAAGACAGAGCAAATCTTGAAGGATCAAAAAATGTTTAAATCACCAAAACTATTTCAATTTTGTGTAACATGATAGGTTTTGAAGTAGACCAAGATATTTAATATGCAACATAAGAATAATTAGAACAAATTTATTCCAGTGCTCTAAGTAATTTCATAACAAATTACTCAGTACAAACACATCAACAGAAAACACGCATGGCCCATATACTAATGTTCTGTTTTAGAACTTTAATATTCACATAGCAATTTCTAAAACGTAACCCTCTGCCGAATACAGAGACAACATATTTCTTTTTTTTAATTAGGCATTTTCCTCATTTATATTTTCAATGCTATCCCAAAAGTCCACCATACCCTACCCCCACTCCCCTACCCACCCACTCCCCCTTCTTGGCCCTGGCATTCCCCTGTACTGAAGCATCTAAAGTTTGTAAGACCAATGGGCCTCTCTTTCCAACGATGGCCGACTAGGACATCTTCTGATACATATGAAACTAGAGACATGAACTCAGGGGGGTACTGGTTAATTTATATTGTTGTTCCACCTATAGGGTTGCAGACCCCTTTAGCTACTTGGGTACATTCTCTAGCTCCTCCATTGGGGGCCCTGTGATCCATCCAATAGCTGACTGTGAGCATCCA
The DNA here is from genome assembly GCF_000001635.26 of Mus musculus. Taxonomy (NCBI): domain Eukaryota; kingdom Metazoa; phylum Chordata; class Mammalia; order Rodentia; family Muridae; genus Mus; species Mus musculus. Next base: position 148,923,218 of record NC_000068.7, on the reverse strand, counting down.
CTTCTGTGTTTGCTAGGCCCTGACATAGCCTGACAAAAGACAACTATATCTGGGTCCTTTCAGCAAAATCTTGCTAATGAAAGTAATGGTGTCAGCCTTTGGAGGCTTCTTATAGGATGGATCCCCGGGTATGGAAATCACTAGATGGTCCATCCTTTCGTCTCAGCTCCAAATTTTGTCTCTGTAACTCCTTCCATGGGTGTTTTGTTCCCAATTCTAAGAAGGGGCAAAGTGACCACATTTTGGTCTTCGCTGTTCTTGAGTTTCATGTGTTTTGCAAAATGTATCATGGGTATCCTAAGTTTCTGGGCTAATATCCACTTATCAGTGAGTACATATTGTGTGAGTTCCTTTGTGATTGGGTTACCTCATTCAGGATGATGCCCTTCAGGTCCATCCATTTGGGTAAGAATTTCATAAATTCATTCTTTTTAGTAGCTAAGTAGTACTCCATTGTGTAAATGTACCACATTTAATGTATCCATTCCTCTGTTGAGGGGCATCTGGGTTCTTTCCAGCTTCTGCCTATTATAAATAAGGCTGCTATGAACATAGTGGAGCATGTGTCCTTCTTACCGGTTGGGACATCTTCTGGATATATGCCCAGGAGAGGTATTGCAGGATTCTCCTGTAGTACTATGTCCAATTTTCCAAGGAACTGCCAGACTGATTTCCAGAGTGGTTGTACAAGCTTGCAATCCCACCAACAATTGAGGAGTGTTCCTCTTTCTCCACATCCTTGCCAGCATCTGCTGTCACCTGAATTTTTGAACTTCGCCATTCTGATTGGTGTGAAATGGAATCTCAAGATTGTTTTGATTTGCATTTCCCTGATGATTAAGGATGTTGAACTTTATTTCAGGTACTTCTCAGCCATTCGGTATTCCTCAGGTGAGAATACTTTGTTTAGCTCTGAGCCCCAATTTTAATGGGGTTATTTGATTTTCTGGAGTCCACCTTCTTGAGTTCTTTATATATATATTGGATATTAGTCCCCTATCTGATTTAGGATAGGTAAATTTTCTTTCCCAGTCTGTTGGTGGTCTTGTTGTCTTATTGATGGTGTCTTTTGCCTTGCAGAAGCTTTGCAATTTTATGAGGTACCATCTGTCAATTCTCGATCTTACAGCACAAGTCAATGCTGTTCTATTCAGGAATTGTTCCCCTGTACCCATAGCTTCGAGGCTTTTCCCCACTTTCTCCTCTATAAGTTTCACTGTCTCTGGTTTTATGTGGAGTTCCCTGATCCACTTAGATTTGACCTTCGTAGAAGGAGATAGGAATGGATCATTTCACATTCTTCTACATGATAACCACCAGTTGTGCCAGAACCATTTGTTGAAAAAGCTGTATTTTTTCCACTGGATGGTTTTTGTTCCCTTGTCAAAGATCAAGTGACCATAGGTGTGTGGGTTCATTTCTGGGTCTTCAATTCTATTCCATTGGTCTACTTGTCTGTCACTATACCAGTACCATGCAGTTTTTATCACAATTTTTCTGTAGTACAGCTTTAGGTCAGGCATGGTGATTCCACCAGAGGTTCTTTTATCCTTGAGAAGAGTTTTTGCTATCCTAGGTTTTTGTTATTCCAGATGAATTTGCAAATTGCTCTTTCTTTCTTTTTATATATATATATTTTTAATTAGGTATTTTCCTCATTTACATTTCCAATGCTATTCCAAAAGTCCCCCATGCGCACTTTCCGGTCGAGTCAACTGGACAAGCCGAAAGGCTTAAAAGTCACTCATGAGGCAAAAGAGTTTCAAGGAAGCTCTCCTCCTGGAGTCTAGTGTTCTCTACCCATACATTAATTTTTCATTCCCGAGTTCCATTACCGCGCTAGTCTAGAGTATGGATCCACGTGCTCTCTTTCAGTATTTTCCTATTATAAGTACTCTGACTTCTATAATTTTGTTGAAGATATTTGCTGGTCCTTTGAGTTGAAAATCTTCATTCTCATCCACTCCTATTATCCGTAGGTTTGGTCTTCTCATTGTGTCCTGGATTTTCTGGATGTTTTGAGTTAGGATCTTTTTGCGTTTTCCATTTTCTTTGATTGTTGTACCAATGTTCTCTGTGGAATCTTCTGCACCTGAGATTCTCTCTTCCATCTCTTGTATTCTGTTGCTGATGCTCGCATCTATGGTTCCAGATTTCTTTCCTAGGGTTACTATCTCCAGCATTGCCTCACTTTGGGTTTTCTTTGTTGTGTCTACTTCCCTTTTTAGGTCTAGTGTTGTTTTGTAGATTTCCATCACCTGTTTGGTTGTGTTTTCCTGTTTTTCTTTAAGGACTTGTAACTCTTTCACAGTGTTCTCCTGTATTTCTTTAAGTGAGTTATTAAAGTCCTTCTTGATGTCCTCTACCATCATCATGAGATATGCTTTTAAATCCGGGTCTAGCTTTTTGGGTGTGTTGGGGTGCCCTGGACTGGGAGAAGTGGGAGTGCTGGGTTCTGATGATGGTGAGTGGTCTTGGTTTCTTTTAGTAAGATTCTTACATTTACCTTTCTCCATCTGGTAATCTCTGGAGTTAATTGTTATAGTTGTCTCTGTTTAGAGATTGTTCCTCTGGTGATTCTGTTATCCTCTATCAGCAGACCTGGGAGACTAGCTCTCTCTCCTCTGAGTTTTAGTGGTCAGAGCAGTCTCTGCAGGCAAGCTCACCTCTTCCAGGGAAGGTGCACAGTTTTCTTGCATTTGTACCTCCTCCTGGCCGAAGATGAAGGGCCAAAACAGGACCTTTCCCAGAAGCTGTGTTGCTTTGGCCTGTCCCAGAAGCTGTTAATTTTGGTAGTCCACACTCTCACCTGTGCAGACTACTTTCTGCGGAGTCCCGGAACCAAAATAGCTTCCGTGGATCCTGAGGCTAGGGCCTCCCGGGCCAGGCGGACACCTGACCTCTGGCTGGGAGGTGGCCGGATGTCTGAAGCCCGAAAATGGTGCTGCCTCAGAAGCTCTGTGGCTCTCACCTGTCCCAGAAGCTGTTAGCTTCTGTGGTCCACACTCTCACCTGTGCAGGCTGCTTTCTTCCGAGTCCGGGAACCAAGGTGGCTCCCACTGATCTTGAGTCAAAATCCTAGCCTCCCGGGCTGGGCAGAACCCTGTCCTCTGGCCTGGAAGGTGGCCGGATGTCTGGAGCCCTGGATATCATCATTCTTACGTATTCCTCTGTGTAAATGAACCACATTTTCTGTATCCATTCTTCTGTCAGGGGACATCTAGTTTGTTTCCAGTTTCTGGCTATCACAAATAAGGCTACTATGAACATAGTGGAGCATGTGCCCCTGTGGCATGGTGGAGCACCTTTTGGGTATATAGACTGATATAGCTGGACCCTCAGGTAGATCTGGTTCCAATTTTCTGAAGAACCTCCAGATTGATTTCCAGAGTGGTTGTAGCAGTTTGCAATCCCACAAGCAATGGAGGAGTGTTCCTCTTTCTCCACATCCTCTCCAGCATGTACTGTCACCTGAGGTTTTGATCTTAGCCATTCTGATTGGTGTAAGGTGGAATCTCAGGGTCCTTTTGATTTGCATTTCTCTGGTCACTAAGGACTTTGAACATTTCTTTAGGTGCTTCTCGGCCATTTGAGATTCCTTTATTGAGAGTTCAGGGTTAGTTCTATACCCCATTTTTTGATTGATTGGGTTGTTTTGGTTTTTGGTGATTACCTTCTTGTGTTCTTTATATATTTTGGATATTAGCCCTCTATCAAATGTAGGGTTATTGGATATTAGCCCAAAAAAAGGAAAGATTACCAACAATACAGTCCGCAGAACTCAAAAAGGTCAACAAGCTGAAATACCTAAGTGAGGATATCTCAGTCTCACTTGGGAGGGAGAAGAAAGAAATCACAAGTGGGGAGGGAAGGAGGGAGGGACCTGGGAGGAAAAGTAGATGGAGGGGGTTAGTAGGGGTAGAGTGGAACCTGATCTAGTATTGGGTGATGGAAAAGGACAGAAGCCCTGAGGGTCAGCAGAAAGAATGGAAGCAGGCAATCTTGGGAGATAGGAGAATGCACCAGAGACCTGGGAGGTGAGAGACTCTCAGGACTCAAGAGAGGGGCCTTAGATGAAATGCCCAAAAGTAGGGAGAGGTAACTTATAAGAGCCCACCTCCAGCAGGAAGATAGGGCATCAAACGGGGGAGAGGGGGACTATCCCACAGTCACAACTTTGACATATAAGTATTCCTGCCTGAAAGAATTACAGGGATAGAGATGGAGAGGAGTCTGAAGAAAAGAAGGTCTAGGGACAGTACCAAAGTGGGATCCAGCTAAAGGGGAGGTCCCAAGGCCTGACACTATTACTGAGGCTATGGAGCACTCACAAAAAGGGACCTAGCATGACCACCCTCCAAAATACCCATTAAGTAGCTGAAAGAGTCAGATGGAGTTATTTGCACCTAACCAATGGACAAAAGTGGCTGACCCTGTTGTTGAAATAGGAAAGGCTAAAAGAAGCTGAGGAGAAGGGTGACCCTGAAGGAAGACCAGCAGTCTCAATTAATCTGGACTCCTGAGATCTATCAAACACTGGACCACCAAACAGAGAGCACAAACCAGCTGATATGAAGCCCCCAACACACGTACAGTAGAGAGCTGCCGGGTCTGTGTTCATTCAGAGATGATGCACCTAACCCTCAAGAGACTGGAGGCCTTAGGGAGTTTAGAGGTCAGGTGGGGTGGGGAATAGGGACATCAATATGGAGACAATGGGTAGGGAGAGGGTATGGGATGTCGGAGGGTGAATGGTGGTGGAGAGGGATATGAATTGTAAAAAAATAAATTAATTTTTAAAAAGGGCTAGGGGAGAAGTCATTGTGAGATTTAGTGGAGGTTTCAGAGAAAATGTACCATAACAGGGAAACTAAATATGAGTAGAGCATCAAGACAGGGAAACTATTAAACAGAGATCTAGCTAAAGTCCTGCTAGCCAATGGTAAGCCAGAACTGAGAGAGAGGAAAGGCCAGCTCCAGACCATCACTGAGGGGAGAGAGCCTAGAGAAGGTACCTGACCAGCCTTAGCCACCTGCTTTCTTAAATTCTGCAACCCTTCTCCATGACCCTGACTTGGACCACCCACTCCACCAGTGCAGCAAAATTCTACCTCAAGTACACAGTACTCGACCTGACCTAAAGGACTCCCCTCTGCCAGGGGCAGAGCAGACTTGGTTTACAGATGAAAGCAGTTTCATTCGAGGGGGTCAGAGGAAAGCAGGAGCAGCAGTAACCACAGAAACAGAGGTAATCATGGGGCCATATACCAGGAAAGATGGCTCCTAACTGCAGAGAGGAAAAACTATCAAAAACAAGGATAAAATCCTACAATTACTTGAAGCCCTCCGGCTGCCAAAGAGAATGGTGATCATACACTGTCCAGGCCATCAGAAAGGAATAACGGCAGTGACTAGAGGTAACAACTTGTGCACAAGGCTTGTTTACTAGTTAGGCACAGCGGAAGCCAGAGCCATCTTATAATGGCAATTGCTCGCGGCACGGCTCTACACATCTCCCCCTTTTCGTTTTATTAAAATGAGGCTGAACTAGGTCTGTGTAATTATGTCCATCTGCTGTGGCTCCTGTCTTAGGTCTTTCCTCTAATGTCACAGCCTTTCCCATCATAGGGTAACCCTATCGCCACCGGGCCCTGTGTCTTAGGTTAATCTGTGGATGAAGAAAGTTGCCCGTCCCTGGATACTGCAGTGCTATGTGACAGGAACTACTAAATGACCTAGGGCGAACTCTACAAAAGAGGCCAGCCAAAAAATGACAAATGCCGACTAATTCTTGAGCATAGATAGCCAAATTTCAGGGGAGGCCCCTTGCTCTATGGCAGCAAGTGCTTGAGCTATCATGACCTTGTCATATGTTTGTTGGGCTCTGAGCTTGCAAACCAACCAGAGCATGAACACAAGTCCACAGCAGATGGCAGTACCAAATAAACCTACCCCCACCCATTCCTTAAAATAAGAAAATGCAGATGAAATCCAGGAGGAGAGGCCCTCTGTCAATGACAGGTCCACTCACGTTGACTTGATCCTTAAAACTGCCGTCCTCAGGGCCTCAAGAGTCTCATCGAACCCCACGGACCAATTTCCTGCAAGATACAAGGAGAACTGTCTAGACAGATTAGCTGCACGAGTAAATTTTTCATATTGGATACAGGTAATACACAGAGCGCCCAATTTTCTTTCACAACCCAACTGGGCCAACTGGTATAGGATGCCTATCTGATCCTCAACCAGATCAAGGCCCTGATTAAAAATCATCAGCCCTCCCTTCAACTGGGAACTAGCAGAAGTTTGGACATTGATGGCATCAGTCAGATCGAATGAAAGCTGATTTAATTTTGTGCCTGCTTGGACCGTCCTAGCCATAGCATACCCTGCAGCTGTAGCAGCAGCTGCACTGGCTGAAATTGCTATGATCACGGCAGCAGTAATGCCAAAATCTCTTTTTTGTCGAAACAGGGATAAGGTGGAGGGTGTTTCCACCGGAACAGGGATCCAACGTGGGATCTGGGCCACCATGGCGCAGGTGTCCTTTGTTGCATCCCAACATTGAGAAATCCAACAAGAATCATTGGAACAGACTTCAAATGAATCATTTGAAAGGATAAACAAGAAAGGGGGATAAACACAGACTGGGGTAGGTGGATAATTAATTTGGTTTACCAAAGTTTTATTGAACCCAGTGATCTCTACACTGGAATTAGTATATCCGGTATGTCCATCAGAGTCCAGGGAGGCAGCATTTATTCCCCAATACTGAACAAATCTTGAGATGCCAGTAAAAGAGGCCTTCCCAACTGCTCCTCCCTAGAAAAGATCAAAGGATTGAGTTCTGTACAACTGCCATTGACTCCATAGTTACGGACTGACTCTGCAAGTTCTTTAATCTGTATATACTCCACCAGAGCGTAAACGTGTCCGCCATCGGTGCCTTCAAAGACTGGAAATGCTTGCTGCACTTTTCTCTGTTCCTCTTTTGGAATAAATGAGTCTGAATGATACCTCTACACATAGGGCAGAGGTGCACTAGGACCCAGAGGTCGAGGGCCCAGAGACCGTGCAGCAAACTGACAGTTGTATCTAGCTGCTTCTGTCTTATTCTGTGACTTATTAGCTCATCCTTCATCTGGCTGGTATCTTTCTCCCTCATAGGGAGCCGCTTCTTCCTCTAAGTCTGTTTCCTCAGAGGAGCTAAGTTCCTTATCCGATTCTGAGCTACTAACAGCTAGTGCCTTGAACTCGTCTAATGGCGGATAGAGGCTCCTTCGCTTATGTGCCTCCCCAGCTTGATCTCTCTTCTTCTCTCCCTTTCCATCCCTTTTTCTAAGCTCTCCCAGGGCATTTTTTCCCTTATTTCTCTTTTCCTCAGGCTCAAGGCCCGTGGAAAGGCCTTTATTCTTCAGTGCACCATGTTTCGTTTCAACTCTTAATCTCTCTTCCCGCTCTGTCTCTGATAGACTGTCTTGAACCTCCTCCAGTATCCTCTGCCCCGCCTCAACCATTTGCTGACAATCCTCGTCTTTTAAGCACGATCTTACCAGTTTCCACAACGGCATGGTCCCTGCTTTAAGTTTGTCATTCTGCTGTTCCCTAACTACATCTCCTTTCAGTTTCTCCCATGAGGCGATAGTTAATGACCCTGAGCACGCATACCACGGTGCTATGCTATCTATCTCTTTAACAAAACCCTCTATAGTCTTAGTGGCGATTTTTAGGCCACACTGCCTCAAGACCGACCGTAAGGCAGTCACTACGTAGTGGGAAGTTCCCATACTGCTCGCTGCCCTGTTATCTAACCGTGCCTGACCGCGACTGAGAACTAGTCAGCAGTTCCAGCGGTAGAAGCAGTACGTGATCAAAAGAAAAAGAATGAGCCCCGTGAAAACATACAAAAAGGCCTCTAACACTGGAGAAATTTCAAGACCAAACATACCTTACAGAGCCTTACATGTCCCGCAGTTCTGAAGCGGCCCTGCGAATGGGGGATCTCCCTTGCGCCGGTGATGGTATGCAGTTACCGGGTTTCGGCACCACTTGTCCCGAGCTATCGTTCTCACCGGCAAGAACACACTCAGACAACCGGATTCTTCTGCGGCAAGCTTTATTGCTTCTTAAGGAGGGAAGACCCAGACCCCGGAAAATGGTGCTGCTTATATAGCCCTCAGCATGGCGTTTCAGCACCTAATGTGGCGTGTCAGCTCCTGATTTGTTGCTCACCCATCACCTCATTACTATGCTCCAAGATGGGCAGTGACTAGGCATGAGTTTACTCTCACACTTGCACACAAGGCTTGTTTACTAGTTAGGCACAGCGGAAGCCAGCACCATCTTATAATGGCGATTGCTCATGGCACGGCTCTCCACAAAACCCTAAAACTTGTACAGGAAAGCCCTGCATGGGGAAAACCTGTACGAGTGCCATTCCTCAGACTGGTGGCCACTGTTCTCCAAACCACATACGCACACCCATCCTCATTGCAGGAATCTTCAGCTCCGAATTTTTTCCTGAAACACACAGGACAGGTAGACCCCCTCTGGTTCATGATATTAAAGACCTTCCAAATTCTGAATGTCTCCCAGGCAGAGCTAACCACCTCTTGTTGGTTATGTTATAATGCTAGACCCCCTTTTTATGAAGACATCAGATTAATATCCAAGTACAATGAGTCTGAGAAGGACACTGCCTGTAGGTGGTCCCAGGAAGGTCTAGCCTTAACTCTACAAACTATATCTAGACAAGGCACATGCCTAGGAAAAGTTCCCCCATTGTATCAGCACCTCTGTAATTGAACAATACCTGCTGTTCATTCCAAGTAGATTATTCCCCCCAGACCCTGAACAAGCATAGTGGGCTTGTTCAACAGGACTGGCCCCATGTGTATTTGGAGAAGTCCTTAATTCCTCTAACACATAGGAGTGCTATATTCTAGTCCAGTTAATACCACATATAACCTATTATTTAGAAGAAGTAGTGCCGAAAAGCTTAGTAAGGCACGTTAGAAGGGACCTCATGCGACAGAAATGGAACCTATCTCCCTAACTTTAGCTGTAATTATAGGAGCAGGGCTAGCTGTAGTGGGTACTGGGATAGCCACACTGATGTTACAAGAAAAGAATTACAACAGTTTGAAAGCAGACATAGATGAAGACATCCAACGCCTAGAAAATTTCATCTGGCACCTAGAGAGCAATGTAGACTCTCTGGCTGAAGTGGTACTGCTGAACAAGCGAAGGCTAGACTTAGTGTTCCTACAACAGGGAGGATTATGTGCTGCTTTGCATGAAGAGTGCTATTTCTATGTCAATAATTCTGGAGTCATTAGGGAGTCACTAGCTAAGGTTAGAGAAAACATAGATTGGTGCCAAAGGGAATGAGAGAACTTCAAAAGTTGATATCATTCACTATTCAATTCTTCCCCCTGGCGAAGTACCCTCATTTCCACAATCACACCCTTGATTTTTGTTTTACTGTTGCTTACCTTTGGGCCATACATAATTAGTAAGCTTTTACAATATATGAAGCAGAGATTGGGGGCCATTCAACTGATTGATAGTGATGATGCCCAATATCAACCAGTCAGCACAGACAATCTAGGTTTTTAGAGAGCCCAAGATTGGCCTCTAAAGTCACTAGCAGAGAGGGGAATGATAGACACAAGAAGCCTGCCTTTGCACCTTCTCGCCACTTGAGCAGAGCTCCCCTCCCCTCCCCAGACTTTCATAGAGGGTCCAGCCTGGCGCTGAAATATTGCTATCCCTGATATCCCCTTTTTCATGGTGGAACTCCCTAATGACCCCCTTCTCTGAAGACCAAACATCTTTGAAGAGATAAGTACTCTACTTTTGGGCTATGAGAAGAGGGCAATTAAGCATTCCCAGACAGCTGTGGCCAGTTTGTAAAAACACACTAGTTCCTGATAGCACCATAAAGTTACTTCCTAGATCAGAAGAGTCCCCTCTCCCAGTTTCAAGATTCCACCCTGCTGCCTGAACAAACAATATCATGTTTGAAAGATGACTTCCTGTGTCACTTTCCCCTGTCACGTAACCCCGAAGTCCAAGAATCCCTGATTATGCTTATATATGTATAAAAACTCCAAGCCCCTAGATGTGGGCTTCCACTCCAAACCCACAGGAAAGTTTACAATCCAGGTCTGACTTGAATAAAAGTGACTTGTAGAAAAGGCACTTTTGTTACTTTACATCAGGTTGACAATTCTTAGAGTTCTAGGAATCCTGATACCTGGGCATAACAATGGGATTCAATGTAAGCAGTGCAAAGAGGAAAATGCACAGCACTAAGTGTCCTCATAAAGAATTTGGAGAGATCCTATACTAGCAACTTAACAGCACACTTGAAAGCCCTAAAACAAAAGGAAGCAAACAGCCAAGAGGAGTAAATGGCAGGAAATAGTCAAACTCAGGGCTGTAATCAAAGAGAATGATACAAAGAGTCAACAAATCCAAAAGCTGGCTCTTTGAAAAAATCAACAAGATAGATAAAACCTTATCCAAACCAACTAAAGGACATAGAGACAGTATCCAAATTAACAAAATCAGAAATGAAAAGAGAAACATAACAACAAAAGCTGAGCAAATTTTAAAAGAAAAAATGTGTAAGATTTTACTACAAAGACTTTAAGCAACAAAACTGGAAAATCTGCTTGAAATGAATGACTTTCTAGACAAATACCAAGTATCAAAGTTAAGTCAAGATAAGGTAAACTAAGCAGACCCATATCCCCTAAGGAAATAGAAAAACTCATTAAAACACTCCCAACCAAAAAAGAAAGAGAAAAAAGAAAAAAAGAAAAAGGCCAGGGCCAGATGGATTTAGTGCAGAATTCTACCAGACCTTCAAAGAAGACTTAATACCAACACTCCTCAAACTACTCCATACAATAGAAACAGAAGGAATACTACTCAATTCATTCTATGAACACACAGTTACTCTGATACCAAAACTGTACAAAGACACAACAAAGAAAGAGAACTTCAGACCAATTTCTGTTATGAATATTGATGCAAAAATATGCAATAAAATCCTAGCAAACTGAATCCAAGAACACAACAAAACCATCACTCAGCACAATCATATTAGGCTTCATCCCAGGGATACAGGGATGATTCGATATATGAAAATCCTTTAACCTAATCCACTATATAAACAAACTCAAAGAAAAGATCATATGAACACCTCATTGGCAAAGCCTTTAACAAAATCCAACATACTTTCATATAAAAAGTCTTGGAGAGATCAGGAATTCAAGGCCGATACCTAAACATAGTAAAAGCAAATCAACAGCCAATATCAAAGTAAATAGAGAGAAAATTGAAGCAATCTCACTAAAATCAGGGACAAGACATGGCTGACCCCTCTCTCCATATCTATTCAATATCGTACTCAAAGTTCTAACTAGAGCAATAAGACAATGAAAAGAGATCAAGGGGATGAAAATTGGAAAGGAAGAAGTCAAGATATCCCTATTTGCAGATGATATGATAGTATATACAATCAACCCCAAAAGTTCTACTAGAGAACTCCTAAAGCTCAAAAACAACTGCAAAGTGGCTACATATAAAATTGACTCAAACAATTCAGTTTCTTTCCTTTATACAAATGATAAACAGGATTAGAAAGCAAATAGGGAAATAACACCCTTCACAATAGTCACAAATAATATAAAATACCTTGGGGTAACTCTAACCAAACAAGTGAAAGATTTGTATGACAAGAACTTCAAGTCTCTGAAGAAATAAATCGAAGATCTCAGAAGATGGAAAGACTGCTCATGGTCCTGGACTGATAGTGTAAGACCCCCGAATGCTGGGCCTCTGCTCAAGTCCCGGGATGAGCTGGCCAACACCCCAACATCTCGAGAGAAAACCACACCTGATGCAAACTGCAAGAGGTTTTATTATCAGCTAGCTGAGGACGAAGGGCAGGGGAGTTCTACCCCTGAGCGGTGACAGTAGGGGGCTTTTAACAGCTAGCTGAGGAGTTGGGAAGAGTTGAAAGGAGAGTTGGGAGGAGTTGGGAGGAGTTGGGAAGAGTTCTTCTATTCCGGGTGTCCTTGGTGAAATTTACAAGGCAGGAGTGGGTATTGAGTTCTTTCTGAATTTTTATCTCTGTGTCCTCGGCACAGGAAGGCAGGCATCTCTGGTTGTACAGTATAGAAACAAAAAGACTTTTTGCTGATAGAGAACAAAGAGCTTCTTTCTAGCTGTATTTTTAGAGATCAGGGAAAACAAGCTTGGGGAACATCCAGGGGCTTTACCTTCCAGGGAGAAACACTCTAAGTCGGGGTCTCACAATAGGATGAACATAGTAACAATGGCCATCCTACCAAAAGCAATCTACAGATTCAATATAATCCCCATTAAAATTCCAATTCAGGTACTCAAAGAGATGGAAAGAGCAATTCTAACTTTACATAGAAAAACAAAAAACCCAAGATAATGAAAACTATTCTCAACAAAAAAAGAACTTTGGGAGGAATCACCATCGCTGAACTCAAGCTGTACTGCAGAGCAATGGTGATAAAAAAAAAAAAAAAAAAAAAAAAACCCTCATGGTATTGGGAAAGAGACAGACAGATCAAGCAACAGAAAGTAACAGAATAGACCTGAAGCTCTGGAAATAAACCCACACAACTATGGACCCTTAATATTTGACAACAAAGCCAAAAACCATACAGTGAATAAAAGAAAGCATCTTCAACAAATGGTGCTGGCCTAACTGGCAGTTTTCAAGTATAACAATGCAAATTGATCCATACTTATCTCCTTGCAGAAAGCTCAAGTCCAAGTTGATCACGGACCTCCACATAAAGCCAGATACACTGAATCTAACAGAAGAGAATGTGGGAAAGATCCTCAAACTCATTATCACAGGAAAAAAAATCCTGAACAGAACACCAGTAGCTCAGGCTTTAAGATCAACAATTGACAAATGAGACTTCGTGAAACTGGAAAGCTTCTGTAAGGCAAAGCACACTGTCAATAGAACAAAATGGCAAACTATGGATTGGGAAAATATCTTCACTAACCTTACATCTGATAGAGTGCTAATATCCAAAATGTACAAAGAAGTCAAGAAGTTAGACTCTAAAAAAACTAAATAACCCAATTTAAAAATAGGGTGCTGAGCTATACAGAGAACTCTAAATAAAAGAATCTCAAATGGCTGAGAAGCGCTTAAAGAAATGTTTAACATCCTTAATTATTAGGGAAATGCGAACCAAAATGACCATGAGATTCTACCTTATACCAATCAGACTGGCTAAGATCAAAATCGCAAGTGACAGTAAATGCTGGAGAGAATGTGGAGAAAGAGGAACACTCCTCCATTGCTGGAAGGATTTCAAACTGCTACAACCACTCTAGAAATCAATCTGGTGGATCCTCAGAAGATTGGAAATAACTCTACCTGAAGACACAGCTATACCACTGCTGGGAATATACTCCAAAGATGCTCCACCATACCACAAAGGCATGTGCTTCACTATGTACATAGCAGCCTTATTTGTAATAGCTAGAAGCTGGACAAACCCAGATGTCCCTTAACCAAAGAACGGATACAGAAAATGTGGTTCATTTACAAAGTGGAATACTATCCAGCTACTAAAAATGAACACATCATAAATTTTTCAGGCAAATGGGTGGAACTAGAAAATATCACCCTGAGCGAGGTAACCCGGACCCAAAATGATATGCTTGGCATGTACTCATTGATAAGTAGATATTAGCCAAAAAAAAAAATCGTAATATCTATGATACATCTCACAGAGTGTATGAAGCTTAACAAGAAGGAAGGTCCAAGCGTGGATGCCTCAAACTTACTTAGAAGAGAAACAAAGTAATCATGGAAGACAGAGGGAAGAGAGGATCTGGGTGTGAGAGGGGAGGGGGAAGAGGGGCAGGATAAAGCATGCGGAGAAACAGGAGAGATGCCCAAATGGCCAGGAGAATGAGTTGTAATGTGCAGCAGTGGAAGTTAGGGGTCAGGGAAAACCTCTATAGAATTCCAGAGAGCTGGCATGGGAGAGGCTGCCAGGACTTAATGGGGATGGATGAAATCCCCAACAGTAGGAAGACGGAACTTGAAGAGACCACCCACCTCCAATAGATAGACATGGCCCCCAGTTGAGGCAGGGGACCCCCACACCTATCTTCAAAAGTTTTAACCCAGAATTGCTACTGTCTGAAGGAAATCCAGGAACAGAAATGGAACAGAGACTGAAAGAAAAGCCACCCAGTGACTGGCCGTACTTGGGACTCATCCCATACTCCCACCTACCGGCAACTGACTGAGACAAATGCAGATACTTACAGCCAGCCTTTGGATTTAGGTAGGGGACAAATATAGAAGAGTTAGAAGAAGGACTGAAGAAGCTAAAGTGAATTGCAACCTCATAGTTAGAACAACAACATCAACTAATCCGGACCCCTCAGATCACTCAGAGCACCCAGAGACTAAGCCAAAAGCCAAGGAGTATACATGGGCTGGTTTGTGTCCCCAAGCACATGTGTAGGAGAAGACTGCCTATTATGGCCTCAGTAGGAGAGGATGTGCTTAAACCAGTGGAAATTTGATGCCCCAGGGAAAAGGAATGCTGGTGGGGTGAGCTGGGGTGAGTGGGCAGGTGGGGGAACACCCTCTCACAGGTGGGGGTGGGTGGATGGAGTGAAGAGCTCAGGGAGCATGGACTGGGAAGGGGAGAAACTTTTGAAATGTAAATAAATACAATAATGTAATAAAAAAGATTTTTAAAAGGTTTGTTTTTTCCTCCTAGAGTGTGATATATTAAACTGCTACCAACTCCTATGTTTTTCTATCAGTCTAGGCTGCATTATGTAGTAAACATGTATTCCACTCCATTTCTCGAGAAAATATGTAGAGTTAGCTTGAATGCATAGGGTCCTCCTTGTACATGTGTGCCCTTGACATCTGGATCAGAATCTCGAGTCCATGTCAGGGCTGTTATATCAGGGACTGTTATAGCCAACCCTGACCTTTCCTGAGATGCTTCTTTGTCAAATCTACTGAGTGAACCTCTGCTATATAGAAAAGGACACAATGTTTATTTTTCAGGTTCATGAGCACCAATCCTTTCAGTCATCAAAACCACATGGAAATCTTCTAGGGCCTTGAGATGGAAGACAGGTGACCAAACCTGGATTGACATGGCATAAAGGAGGCCATCAAAGATATAACTTATCTTAGTTAGGTTTTCCATAGCTGCAATGAAGCACCATGGTGAAAAAGCAAGTTGTAGAGGAAAGGATTTATTCCACTTACCCTTCCACATTACCAACAAGGGAAGTCAGAACAGGCACTCAGGCAAGGCAGGAACCTGGAAGCAGGAGCTGATTCAGAGACCATAGAGATGTGCTACTTACTGACTTTTTCCCATGGTTTGCTCTCCCTACTTTCTTATAGAACCTAGAAACACTTTCTCAGGAATGGAACCACCCACAATGGGTTAGATCCTCTCCCATCAATCACTAATTAAGAAAATGCCTTACAGCTGAATTTTATGGAGGTATTTTTTTCTATTAAGGTTTCTCCCTTCAGATAACTCTAGTTTGTGTGTCAAGTTGACATAAGATTAGACAGATCATTACCTGAAACAATATGTACTTAAATATTTACCTGTTGATGCTTAACATTCCAAAACGCAAAATAGGTTCAATATTATACTTTCTATATTGATGCTCTGCGCTACCAGAGGTTTAAATCTGAACTAGGACATGAGATAAAAAGCAACTTGTCTGGCTCAAGTATCTGTCCTTTTAGCTTATTATTATTATCATCATACTTTTTATTCATATTAATGTTGCCAGTAATATTTTGCTATTAATATTTAATGTAAGCAATAGCTTTGCTAATGGATTATTATTACACACAGTCCTACTACTGTTCATCAAGTTCTGGGTATTGCCATATATTTAGGTTGGTGGGAAAGTCCACACATTGGTGCATCTTCTTCTCGGTGCTTGGTTTATCCTTCTTGGAGTGGTAGAGATCCTCATCTAAGGTGGGGAGACCAGGTCTTCATAACTGCATGACTGTAAGTTCAAGGAGAAAACTTCTTTTGCTATTTTGGAGGTTGTTGTTTTTTAATCACATTTAGGAGCTACTTAATGTACATTCACTGACAGTTTTAATTAAACATAGTTTTATTTGTTTTAAATTTATTTGTTTATTCACTTTCCATCCCCATCTCAGTCTCTCTCACTCATCTCCTTCCAGTCCCACCATCACAAAAGCCTTTTCCCCACTGCCCCCTCCCCTTCTCCTAAGAGAAAGGGAAGCCCCTCTTGGCTGTTACCCAACCCTGAGACATGAAGTTGAAGCAGGACTAAGCACATCCTCTTCCACTGAGACCCAGCCAGGCATTCTAGCTAGGGAAAGGGGTTCCAAAGGCAGGCAGCAGAGTCAGAGAAGCCCCTGCTTCAATTCTCAGGGGACCCACATAAAGGCCAAGCTACATGTGTAGCAGACCTAGGTCCAGCACCTGCATGCTCTTGATGATTCAGTCTCTGTGAGCCCCTATGGACCCAAGTTAGTTGACTCTGTATATCTTCTTGTGGTGTCCTTGACCACTCCAAGCCTATTCCTTAATTCTTCCACAAGACACCCTGATCTCAGCCTAATGTTTGACTGTAGGTCTCTGAATCTACATCCATCAGCTACTGGATGAAGCCACTCAGGAGACAGTGATGCTAGGCTCCTGTCTGCAAGTATACCAAAGTATCATTAATACTCAGGTATTGGGTCTCTCTCATGGGATGGGTCTCAAGTCGGGCCATTCATTTATTGGCCACTGCCTCCATCTCTGCTCCATTTTTATCCCTGCTCATTTTTAAGTAGGCCAAATTTTGAATCTAAGGTTTTGTGTGTGGGTTGCTGTCTCTCTGCCTCTACAGAAAGTCCTGCCTGACTTCAAGAGGTGGCCACTTCAATCTCCATATCCCCAGATGTCAGAGGTCTCATCTAGGCTCACTCCTATAGACTTCCAGGAGCCTCCCACATACCAGGTCTCTGGCTTGCCCCAGAGATGTCCCACAAACCCATTCTAGAATAATTATCTTGTAAGTTATGGCTCATGTCCACGTATGAGTACATACCATGTGTGCCTTTCTGGGCCTCAATTACCTCACTCTGGATAATATTTTCTAGTCTGATCCATCTGCCTGAACATTTCATTATGTCTTTGTTTTTAATAGGTAAAAAGTATTTCATCGTGTGAAAGTACAACAGTTTATCAATTCTTCAGTTGAGACGTCTGGATTGTTTCCAGTTTCTATTAAAGCTTCTATGAATGCAGTTAAGCAAGTGTCCTTGTGGTATGTTAGAGTATCTTTTGGGTGTATGCTAGGAGTGGTGGAGCTGGGTCTTGAAGTATAACACTTCCTAGTTTCCTGAGAAACTGCCAAAGTGATTTCCAAAGTAGTTATAAAAGTTTGCACTCCCACCAACAATTGCCTTTTCTCCACATCCTCACCCATATGTGCTGTCACTTGAGTTTTTGATCTTAGAAATTCTTATGGGGAGAAGGTGGAATCTTACACTCTTTTTGATTTGTATTTCCCTGATGACTAAGACGTTTTATCCCTAAGAGACTAAGGGATATGACTTTATGACTAAGATTTTGTTAAGGGATTCTCAGCCATTTGAGATTCCTCTGTTAAGTATTCTCTGTTTAGCCCTGTGTCCATTTTTCAGTTGGGTTATTTGGTTTATTGCTGTCTAATTTCTTTGATTCTGTATATATTTTGGGTATTAGTCTTCTTTCAGATGTAGGGTTGGCAAAGATACTTTCTTGTCGTGTAGGCCACCATTTTTTTCTATTGATGGTGTCCATAGCATTGCAGAACCTTTTCAGTATCGTGAGGTTCCATTTATTTTTGGTTTTTTGTTTTTTGTTTTTCGAGACAGGGTTTCTCTGTATAGCCCTGGCTGTCCTGGAACTCACTCACTTTGTAGACCAGGCTGGCCTTGAACTCAGAAATCCACCTGCCTCTGCCTCCTGAGTGCTGGGATTAAAGGCGTGTGTCACCATGCCCGGCTGTATTGGAGTTTTAATAGGAATTGTATTGAATTTGTAGATTTCTTTTGGTAAAGTCATTTTTTATGTTAACCCTACTGATCCATGAGAATAGAAGATTTTTTCCATATTCTGATATCTTCCTCAATTTCTTTCTTCAGAGACTTGAAGCTCCTGTCATACAGGTCTTTTACTTGCTTGGTTAGAGTCACATGAAGATACTTTATGTTATTTGTGGTTGTTGTGAAGGGTGTTGCTTCCTCAATTTCTTTCTCAGTCTGTTTATCATTTGTATAAAGTATAGCTTCTGATTTGTTTGAGTGAATTTTTTATCTAGCCACTTTGCTGAAGGTGTTTATCAGCTGTATGTGTTCTCTGGTAAAATTTTTGGGATCACTTCTATATACTCTCTTATCATCTGCTAATAGTGATACTTTGACTTCCTACCTTCCAATTTGTGTCACTTTGCTCTCCTTTAATTGTTTTACTGCTCTATCTAGAACTTCAAATACTATGTTGAATAGATATGGAGAGAGTGCCTAGCCTTATTTTGTCCCTTATTATAGTAGAAATACTTTAAGTTTCTCTCCATTTACGTTGATGTTGGCTATTGATTTGGTATATCTTACCTTTATTATGCTTAGGTATGTGCCTTTTATACCTGAACTCTCTAAAACCTTTAACATGAAAGTCATTTGGATTTTGTTAGTCTTTTTCAGCATCTAATGAGGTGATTATGTGGGGGGGGTTGTTGTTGTTGTTGTTGTTGTTGTTTCAGTTTGATTATAGATGGATTGTGTTGGTAGATTTTCATATATTGAATTATCTCTGCATTTCTGGGACGAAGCTTAGTTGATCATGATGGATGATGTTTTTGATATGTTTGTGGATTTGGTTTGCAAGGGTTTTTTTTAGCATTTTTGCTTTAATATTCATAATGGAAATTGATCGGAAATTGTTTTTCTTTGTTGAATCTTTGTGTGGATTAGGTATCAGAATGAATGCGGCCTCATAGAATGAGTTTGGGAGTGTTTCTTCTCTGTCTATTTTGTGGAATCATTTGGGAAGTATTGGTATTAACTCTTCTGGAATTCTGTGCTGAAACCATCTGTCCTAAGGCTTTTCTTTCACTGGAAGACTTTTAATGACTATTTCTATTCCCTTCAGGGTTATAGAACTATTTAAATGCTGTACCTGATCTTGACTTAACTTTGATAATCTGTAACTATTTAGAAAAATCATTCATTTCATTTAGATTTTCCAATTTTGTGGAGTCTAGGCTTTTGTTGCAAGACCAATGATTCTCTGAATTCCTCATTATCTGTTGTTATGTTTCCCTAATCATTTTTGATTTTCTGACTTGGATCCTGTCTCTCTGTATCCTTTTCATTAGTTTGTTTATGGAGTTTTCTATCTGTTGATTATCTCAAAGGACCAACTCTTAGTTTTATTAATTCTTTGTACTGCTCTCTTAGTGTCTAATTTATTGAATTCAGTCCAGAGTTTGTTTATTTCCCTGCAATCTACTTCTCTTGGATGTGTTTGTTTCTTGCTGTTCTACACCTTTCAGGTGTGCTATTAAGTTGCTATCTTGAGACCTCTTCAATTTATTTAGGAAGGTGGTTGATGCTCATAATGTGCTTCTTAATACAGCTTTCATTATGTCCCATAAGTGTGAGTATGTTTTCCCTTCATTTTCATAAAGTCCTACAAAGAACACAATTTTTATAGACCTTAAAAGAACAATTCTCAAATTCATATGGAAAACTAATGAACCCAGGGATAGCCAAAGAATCCCGAACAATAAAAGAACTTCAGGAGGAATCACCACCCATGACATCAAGATGTGCTACAGAGAAATAGTGATAAAAAAATACATGGTATTGGTACAGACACAGACACATTGATCAATGGAATCAAATCAAAGACTCAGACATAAAATAGACATTTGATTTTTGATAAAGAAGCCAAAACCATACAAAGGAGAAAACAAAACATCTTCAACAAATGGTGCTAGTCTAACAGGATGTCTGCATGTAGAAGAATGAAAATAGATTTTAACTTTAGCCACTGAATCAAAATGGCAGTTTTAACACATTTTTATTAGAGTCATTATAGCCTGGCTGGATGCTGTCATGAGATAATACTATATCAGGTTCACGTGGAAAGAATTCAACCACTCTGGGAAAGTCTCTGGCGCACTCACAAGGGCATGTTCATCGTATAAGTACATATTCGCTGAGATGTGTATTGAACGTCCATCATCTTTCAGGGTCTGCGCTAGAAATAGACTCATTATAGGAATGAGATGAGCAAATCGTGGTCTTCACGGGGCTTAGAACCAAATACTATCCAACAGAGAAAAGAACTATCAGGAAATGTAATTTGGGACGATGACATTTAATCTAATCTGAAGGAAGATAAAGAACTAGATATGAAAACGCAAAGAGAGAAGTGGATTTGGGGAAAGAACCACACATGCAGAACCTTAAGGGGGGGAAACCCTACCCATCCTGAGCTGAGTCTTAGTGCTGGGCCGCATCCTGCACCTGGTGATAATGACCACAAGAGGGCAGACTTGGACCACTGGTGATTTTTCTGCTCCTGGCACTCCCAGTCAGCCCCAATTCGCACTGGGGGTGGCTTCTGGGGTAGACTCGGTGTCCTCAGTGAGAGACAGAACACCTAACATAAATGAGCGCTGTCCTGCGCCTTGGGGAACCCCACACCACACACTATCCTGGCTGCTGTGGACTACCTAGTGACACTGGGCATTGACCAAAGGTGACAGCAGATGGCAGCAGCTTCCTTTTCTACAGCACCAGTCTCTATTTTCCCAATTTTAGCTGAAAGTCTTAAAACTATATTACCCAGAATGAAGATAGGGGTGAAAAAATGGGCCTCAGTGAGAAGAACTCACAACAGGTGATATGTGATATGTGAAACCCTAAGCTTGGATGATTTCTGACCTCTCCTCCTCGCTCCGTCTTTATCTCACATCTCTGCTTTCTCAACTCTTGTCTTTATGTCTTCTTAGGACCACTGGCGTGAGTATAATCAATTTTCTTCCTTCCAGTATATGATCAATCTGGGATGGAGTCAGGTTATATAGTTAGGGCCAAAACTAAGGTTCATCATACACACATTCTCATTCAGCTCAAGTTCATGTTTTGTTTTAGTTTGGCTTTTTTCTGGACTGGGATCCTATCTCCCTTAATTCTGCCTGTCCATGATGTTTTCTGTCTGAAAATACCCTGTCTACAATTCCTTTTCTCCTGGCCCATGCAGCCAGGGGAAAGCTTCCTTTTCTCCATGTGCTAGAGCATTTGTATGCTCCCTCCTGGCATTCTGGGTCCCCACTTTGGATCTTCCTTATTCTTGGGCTGCACTTTACAAAGCTCATCAAAATAACAGTAAACAAAAACCTAGCTATCCGTGGTGGTTATGTTAGCAATGACTTTCACACTCAAGAGCTGATTTATCACAATGCTGGAGCCTTACATGCAATCACAGGGAGCCTTACATGCAAATTAAACCTTGCTTCTGATCCAGTCACAGCAGGCCCTCTATTAGACGGCCAGGGAAAGTGCTTCCCTCTGGTATAGGCAAGAATAGCTGTGGTGTCTCCCAGTGTTCACTAGTTTGTGACAGTAAAACCTCAGATACAAAACTATTTCAGATACTCTGGCTGAGGCTGCACCTTCAGCATTCAAAGAGATCAGCTGTGGTGGCTGTATACTTACTTAGCTCAGTGAAGCTTCAATGCATTCAAAGTGGTCTGCAGACAGTGTCAGACAGACATCTGGCTCTGAAATGGAAGTGCTTCCAATCAAGGATTGGCAGTAAGAAGCCAATAACTACTAATAAAGGTGTCGAGTTGCTCCATTCCCCACTGTCTTTACTTATGTACAAAAGAAAAGTCCTGCTAACAAGAACTTGACAAACTTAGGATTTAAGACAATTTGTGCAGTACTAGCAGAATGAGTAACACCTACTCAGTACCCCTGAAAAAAAGTGGGTCTCCCTTCATCTACCTCAATACTACCAAAGTAATTCGCATATTCAATGGAATCCTTCAATATAATGACACTCTGGAAAGCAATTCCTAAACTTCCTATGAAGGAAGGCACAAAAAACTATGAGCAGTCAAACCTTCCTCAACAAAAAGCACAAAAGTAGGTCATCAACCATACCTGTCTTCTATTAGGTCCAAAGTAGGCCACCCAACATGGCAGTCCTGATGAAAGTGTCCTAAACAGAAGTATGGCTTCTCCACAAAAAAAGGAAAAAAAGAAAAAAAAAAAAAAAAAGCAGAGCATCCACCAGTCCTTTGCCTTTGGGGATTGGTCCTGAGACATGCATGGGCTGGGGAACTTAGGGACAGGACTTCCTCCTGGGAAAAGAATTCATTCATGCTTCTTCCAGCCTCACTCACTATCCTTGGTACAAGTAGCTGCCAGCACATCCATATCCTTGTGTGGATGTGGATGCCTGTACAGGGCAATGATTACTCTGTGTGCACTTGCTTCCTGGGGTTACTAACTCCGGTTCCCTTCCAAGCTCCATGAGGAAATCCTAAGACAGGCAGCCACTACCCTTCATCTGGGAGGAACCATAAACACATGAACCAAACTCAGTAGGGGAGCTGAATGTCAGTCTACCCGCAGACTAAGTATAGGAGTGAAAAGATCAGCTTCCTCTCAGCTGCTGAGACACTGAGGTCACGTGTGGAACCAAGACATTTTAGTCCATTTGCCACACTGTATCTTCCCCAATGTTTTTCCAAAATGGTATTTGCTGGTCGCCTTTACAACCTTCAACATGCATATGAAGGTCAAGTAGCAGAGCTGTAACCTTCTTTTAGGTAAATTCAAATCAGCATCTACCTTTAAGACAAGAGTCTCTGCAAATGCTAACAGCTGGCAGAGGAGCGATTTGCGAGAGCCAAGAAAGAAATCCAATTCAATATGACTGGTTTCAAACTTCTAAAGTCTGATCGGGGCAGTTAATCTTTTACATATTTAAATCTAGTACAACTATGGGAAAAAGTTTTCTCATGACAATTAGCAAAACAAAGTTGAAGGCTTGATTATCTCAAAACTCCTCTGCAGAGTACATGGGGTTGTTGTTTTGTTTTGTTTTTGCACAGTACCTGTGACCTCTTGCATAAAATGAGTTGCTTATTCTCAATAATTTATTTTTTAATCACTTTACCTCTCAACCACAGCTATGCCTCCCTCCTCTCCTCCCAGTCCCACCATCACAAATCCATCCCCGAGCAGCCCCATTCCCTTCTCCTCAGAAGAAGCCTTCCTGAATGTCATCTATTGACTGATAAACAATGCTTGGGATAAGGGTCTAGGGAGTCCAAACTCTTTTGTAAAGTACATGGGAACATATTTTGTAAGAATGGTTCTATTGACTGAGAAGCAATGCTTAGGAATCTGGAGGATTTGGGTTAAGCCTGACTTTATAGAGTAGCAAAAATCACGAGGCTATTAACAACATCCACTAGCAGCCTTCTGGGTGGGAGAGAGCGTCAATTCTTTCGGATAAAGAGAAAAACATGCGTGTTTGACATTTCTGCTTTCTCTAGTGCTATTTGTGAACAAGAAGACCTCATGCCCCTCTGCAGTGTAAGAGTTCCCTGGCACATGTAACTAGTCTTTGTGCTACTTGTAAATCACAGCATGTCTGTCCTCCTCAAACATCACAACCTCACACAGTAAGCACATCAGTAAGGTCCAAAAACAAAATCCCAGCTCTCACTCCCATGCGATGCCCCAGATATGAAACACACGTATTCTAAAAACAGGGAAGAGGGGGGGCATTGGATGAGAGTTGTTCTTTAAAGGTCACATAATAGAAGTGTGTTCCCTAGTGTGGCAATGTTCACATGGCATAGATCTTAAAAAGGTAAGGACTGCAGAGTGGCTGTCGTGTTATGAGAGTGCCACCCTTGGATGGGATTGATGTTGGTCTCTCAGCGTGAGTGAGGTCTTGCAGAAATGGATGGATTTCCAACAGAGTCTAAGTAGATCATTCCATTGTCTGTATGCTTCCAGATTTGTTGTAGCATAGATGAGGAGAGTCCATGTGAGGAGATCTGCATTGCTGTTAGTACTTCTTAGTCTAAGAATCAAGTGCCAAATAATCCTCTCTTACATATGTCCTGAGGATAGAACCCAGGGCTTTATACATGCTTAGAAACTCCTGAGCTAGAGCTCCAACCCTAAAGAACCATGCCCCACTCACCCACACCCACCCCGGCTTTGAATTACTCATCATCCAGTATTGAGTTATATACCACATTTTGACCTTTTGGGGGGAGGCATAAACAAATGTCTGTTTATCCCAGAAAGAGCAATGACAGAAATCAAAGAAGCCATTCCAACTATGTCTAACTTAGAGAACCAGCAAATGCATTGAGGCGACTTATAGGAGGACGGTGAAGGGTGACTTCCAGAAATCTGAATGACTTAAAGGCAACTACATCATCAAAAGGCTCACCACAACAATGGTGACAACTCCCAGTAGCTGCATCCATGGTATCCTGTGCATCTTTCAGTTAGTTTCGCTGAAGAATCTGCTCAGCCTACCAGTTCTTTTGTGGGCCTGGTCCCTGTGAATATTGTAACTTTCTAAAACTACTACCTCTTAGGAGTTTCCTGAGGCTTGTAACTTTCCTTATCCTAAGTTTTGTGGGCTTCCTTCCTCTCTCCAGAAAGAATGTGTCAATTCAGAGGAAATAGTTACAAAACACAGCAACACAAAATAGTTTAAAACCTAATATAAAGGCTACTAAATGACTCTTCCTTTAAGTAAAATAATAATTATTATAATAATAATAATATAATAACAACAATACAGAGCAATCATACAAAGCAGAAATGGGTTTCAGTTTTTACAGCCTCAGGCATAAGAGAAGCTTGGCTTGCTACATTTCTGGTTGATTATCTTCCTAGTTTTTTGGAGTTTTCTAGGATAGTGAGAAGTGGTTGAACCTTGATGATTATGTAGAGACAAGTTAATCCCCAGCTCTTTTGATTAGACACTGCAGTTTCTTCCTTCATCCATAGCACCATTATGGAGGGCCCCAGTGTTCTCTGACCACATGTTTGGGCATAACCTGTTGTTCTTCCCAGA
This sequence comes from Mus musculus, assembly GCF_000001635.26. Classification (NCBI taxonomy): domain Eukaryota; kingdom Metazoa; phylum Chordata; class Mammalia; order Rodentia; family Muridae; genus Mus; species Mus musculus. Next base: position 148,898,004 of record NC_000068.7, on the reverse strand, counting down.
AAGCTGTGAGTGAATGGAGTGATAGCCTGACGACTTTTGCACTCAGTGTGGTTCAGACCATACCTCTTCCTCCCCACACCCTTATCATGAGATTATTTTCCTTCACTCAATCTATAGAACCTATCTTTATAGAAAGTGTCCCTTATATTTTAATGTAGTCACACCGGATTGTTATTCAGTTTACTTATTTAGCATAACCTCCATCTGCTGCCAAGCATGCACCTATAGCCTCATGGGGTGTTCCCTATGATCGGCTGACTGAAGAAGAGAAGACTAGGGCCTGGTTTACTGATGGCTCTGCACATTACAAAGGCACCACCCAGAAATGGACAGCTGCAGCATTACAACCCCTTTCCGGGACAACCCTGAAAGCCACAGGTGAAGGGAAATCTTCACAGTAGGCAGAACTTCGGGCAGTACACATGGTGTAACTGTTTGGAAGAAGAAATGGCCAGATGTACAATTATTCATTGACTCATGGGCTGCAGCCAATGGATTGGCTGGATGGTCAGAGACTTGGAAAGATCATGATTGGAAAATTGGTGAGAAAGACATCTGGGGAAGAAGTATGTGGATAGATCTCTCCAAATGGGCAAAGGATGTGAAAATATTTGTGAACCATGTAAATGTTCACCAAAAGGTGACTTCAGCTGAGGAGTAGATAAGATGACCCACTCTGTGGACAGTCAGCCTCTTTCCCCAGCCATCCCTGTCATTGCTCAATGGACACATGAACAAAGTGGACATGGTGGCTGAGATGGAGTTTATGCTTTGCCTCAGCTATGCTTCCACTCACCAACGCTGACCTGGCTACAGCTGCTGCTGAATGCCAGATCTGCCAACAGCAGGTTCCTCACGGAGAGTTATGTATGCTTGATTGTGTACAAGGCATCAAGTTAATTATAACCAGGAAAGTTTACAGTGAATTGTACTGGGCTGAAATGTGCATAAAACTCAGGGTCAGACTCCCAAAATTTGAACCAACCCCAGCTGCTTAGTCACGCTGAGTCAAATTACCTTTTTAGCTCCTGCAGATCACTACTCTGCTGACCATGGTGGTCGTAGAGACATACGCCAACCCACCACAACTCACTAGTCAGGTGAGGCTTTCAGAGGGACCACTTACTTGAAACAGGAACATTCTAGGACAAAGGCTACAAGGTCAAGTATGATTTTTTTTTTCTGGGAACACAGAAGACATGTGTAGACATTGTCAGAAAATCGCTACCAGACTTTGGTTTAGGCCCTTCCATCTACTTTCAACCCTTCCTGGAAACCCAGAAGTTCTTAAAAGTTTACAAGAAGAGTGAAGGCCCAGGTCTGTCACTGGAATTATAAACCTAGAGTCTATATTTGGAGGAGTTTCTAATCCTGGGTCTTTCTGTTGGAAGTGCTCAGAACATTTTGTAAGTATCAGTTATCTACTGCTGCATATGAAACCACTCCAAAATTAGTGGTTTAAAGTAACAGAATTTGTTGTTTTACAGTTTCTCACAGCCCTGCAGCTGTCAGGGTGGCTTTTCTTCTGCTCTCTCCTGAGCCCATCACAGGGCTGCATTTAAGTGGCTGTTCCACCAGGGAACAGCTATCTCTTTCCTACTAGGTCACAGCTGCAGGAGGCATCGATGGTATTTCACTACATGGGGCAGCATTCCAGGAGCTGCTAGATGCAAACATGCTATACTGTCAATCTTGTAAAAGCATGTGTGTGTGTGTGTGTGTGTGTGTGTGTGTGTGTGCAGTATATACAGTATATTTACATATTCTTGGTTTATGTAAATATACTGTAATATTCACAACACAAAATCACCAAATACCGCTTTTCTCAGAATGTGTATCCATAATTAAGTTATATTACAGCGCTTATCAGATAATTCACAGGCCCTTGATTTGCCTCAGTAGGTAAAGATTATTGCTTCCAAGCTTTAGAGCCTACATTCAATCGCCAGGACACATATGGTAGAAGAAGTCAGCAACAGAATGTATGCCTTCCTATTACAAAACCCAAAACATGGCTAGTAGAACTCACTGAGAAAAAAGGTATTGATCCTAAAAGGCTCTTTCTAGGATTCAGTGTCATACTAGTAATAAAACCAAAGGTCAAATCCGGCAGAGTGCTTTTCCTCACACCCTAGTGAGAATGATTTTTGTGGTTTGGTTTGGTTTTGTGTGTAAGTGCTTTGCCTACATGTATGTCTGTGTACTGTGTATATGCCTGGTGCCCAGAGACGTCAGTAGAGAGTGTCAAATCCCTGGAACTAGAATTACATATGTTCTGGGAACTGAATCCAAGTCCTCTGCAAGATTAGCAAGTGCTTTTAACCACAGAGCCATCTCTCCATCCCCAGCCTCAACCTCAGCCCCAGCCCCAGCCCCAGCCCCAGCCCCAGCCCCAGCCCCAGCCCCAGCCCCAGCCCCAGCCCCAGCCCCAACCTCAGCCCCATCCCCAAGAATGATTTTTAACTTTTCTCCATTACTACAAACTGGGAATCTTTCTAGTATGTCACAACTTTCTTTCCTAATGTAACCACAGTGGCAGTACACATTGTCCTCATTTGATACCAGTCTTCTGAAAATCCTGAAACAAGTGACAGTGCCAGTTCAAACACAGTTCTGGGTTCCAGTGGACCTGGTCGTTGCAGGGTGTGTCCACAGCTTGTTTTCCAAAGATCCATTTGTTTCTGCTGCCCTTCACTGAATGTGAGGAACTGTGGGTGTGTCATCCACAGCTCACCTGTGTGCAGAAGCATCTTAGATATAACATGTAGGAAGGGAATCAGAGAGAAGGCAAACAGCTTACTGCAAAGGTGTTGTCTTGGGAGAAATGTACACTGGAATGTTGGGAACAGGAGGCATGGGTGTCACAGGGTTAGGTAAAGTTTTAGGTGATTCTAGGGTATCTGAAGCTGGACTGTCCCATCCAAACTGACAGTCACTGACTAAGGTCCATCTTGAAGGAGACCTGGGCTTACCTCCGGGAAAGAAGCTCCTCTTGTCGCAGACCAAGGCCTCTGGAAAGGGTTAGAGTATTCTGGGCCCAGATGCACAGCCTAGTGAGCAGCAGCAACTTGCTCTGATGGAAAGAGTGCCCCTGATGACACTAGATGGGAAACTGGCTGTTCACAAAACACCCAAACAGGGAACCTAAGTGTCACTGAGGCTACTAACTCCTGAGCCTCATTGCCCTGCCCTGAGACCTGAGAGAACTCCCTGGGAACAGTATGATGAGCAGAACATTGAAGAAAATACTGACACCAGCCTTGATCAGCACACACTTGGCTGACAACATGCAGTGCTATTGTATTTCCTCAAGTTTTCACCAGCATCTTCCCTAGGGCCTCCACCTTGAGTTCAGAGATAATACCCGTGGAGCAATACTTCGTTGCCCATGCAGGAATGTCTTTTGAATCATTTATTTTCTTGTGGAGGCGTTCTGATCCATTCTTTTTCTTCACAAGCATATCTATCCATATCAAGAGACTTGGTGGACTTCACCCAAGGTCATAAGCACACAATCACACATTGGCAATGATCCCATTAATTGTTCACTGCTACTATATATTGCTAGTCTGATCTTTCTTATCCTTTCCTTGGAGGACCAGTGTTTGGGAAAATGGAGTAAAATTGGAAAAGAAAGTGAATTCAGAGAAATAAAAACACAAAAAGAGGTACTGTTGCCACATTTAGAGTTTACAGAAGGGAGGCTGAGAAGCGCTCAAAGTTCCATTTCAGTCTCACAGTTTGCAATTAACAAACAACATGAGGTAAAAATAAAACTGTAAACGAGAAACTCTCTCTATCTAGCCACACCTACACCTCTTACTAGGCTCCCAATTTTCATCATTTAAACTCTAATAATGCCATAAAGATGTTGGGTACATAACTATATAGAACACCCAGACTCCTCACAGTTCTGATCCTTCAAGGCCAAATCCAGTTGTAACCTTCTCCTCCCTTGTATTGCTGTAGTTCTGTGATCCTAACTGCCCCAAGTCTTCCCTGCACCTGGGTCCAATTAAAAAGCACCAGGGTACATGATGCCCCTACCCATCTAGTTCCTAACAGATATAAATCTCAAACCTTCACTCAAATAAAGCAAATTTGTGTTGGGATTTTTTTTTCAGCTATGTGATAATAATGACAATATCAACAGAGCTTTCCAAGTTTCCACGTGAGTTCAGGTGTGGAGACAGATTCCAAGGAACTGGGGTAGACAGGATATATGGAAGAGGCCAAGTAAAAATGTCATACCTCCCTAGTAGAGGCTCAGGCTAGCTGAATTTGTGTAAGGACATGTCAGTATGTGTGTACAAACTCTATGTGGCTTTCTCTCTGTGCCAAGCTATCATTTTCTTTTTTTTCTTTTTTTTAATTAGGTATTTTCTTCATTTACATTTCCAATGCTATCCCAAAAGTCCCCCAACATTCCCCTACCCACCCACTCCCACTTCTTGGCCCTGGCGTTCCCCTGTGCTGAGGCATATAAAGTTTGCAAGACCAAGAGGCCTCTCTTCCCAATGATGGCCAACTAGGCCATATTCTGCTACAGCATTTTCTAAAGTTTTAATTAAACCAGGGTTTGTGGAGATTTAATTTTTTCCTTTCAAAGCCTCATCAAGCAAAGGAAGAGTTCTATGTTACTTTGCAGCATTAGAGGTGTTGATGGCTTTTCATTTTCACATGAGTCACTTCCATAAGAAAGTTTCATTATCACTCAAGTTCCAACCAAAGGTGATGCTCATGGGCATCAAGCAAATATGGTCATATTTGGCCAAAGGTCATTTGCTCCACTGATGCAATCTGAACTTCTACATAAGTAGCTGGAAAGGGAATGTACAGGATGAGTGTCCATGTAACATCTCCCTTTTCATTTACATTGAGGCACCTATTTGTAAAGGTCAGTGTCTGATTACAGAGGCTATTACATAGTTTTTTGTATAATTTTAAAAATGTGACGTGTGTAACTTTAATCCTTTGTTACAAAAACTAATTAACACTGGCCTAAGTGCTGATTTGAAATGCTATTTTGTAAGGTTTGGATGTAAATAAGAGAGGTTGGCTGTTTGTATATGTGTGAGACATAGCTTCTTCCACTGCTGTTTGTTTTTAACTTGAGGTACTTCCTGTGTGCTTTTATATTAGAGTTGTTCCTCCCTCATTTCTCCCCCAACATCTGTCACCCTTGTGTTAAATAAACTGTCCTTTAGATAACACACACACACAAAGAGAGAGAGACAGACAGACAGAGAGAGACAGAGACAGAGAGAGACAGAGACAGAGACGGAACATTTCAGTAAACCAACTTAACATCAGTATGCCAAGTACTGTCTGCAAATAAAATCCTGATGAATGATCGAGAGACCTAAGACCTATCTGGGAGGGTTCTCTTTCTTTTAGGAGAAAAAGAACACTGTAGCTTGTAAAAGGCATGAACTCTGGTCTACTCTAGCTCTGGTTGTTACTGTCTGGGACTTAGTGTGTCCCATCTGTAGCAGACACAATAACCAATGGTAAGTTAGACTTGCTTGTGAATATATTTATTAGACTGCCGAGCATTCTAGTGAATCCCTAGTGAACCAAACCATTCACTAGACATCACACAGCAAATGGGACAGAGCTGCTTTCTGCTTATTATTTGTGATGACTGTAATGATATTTTACTGAAAATTACTAAAAATTCCAGAAGCTTCTTAGTCAGTGGAGAAAGTCAAAAGAGTGACCAGGATTGACTACAATGGAATTTTCTTAAGGTAGAGAAGTACGCAGAACAATGTCTACGGGGAACTAAACCTAAGGCGAGTTGATTTTTAAGACAAAGGATTCTAGTGAACTGCAATGAGAAACCCCCAGGGGAGTCTTGTATGGCCTGGTCTGGGAACAGAGTACAAGATAAGGATCAGGCAGCCAGGGATGGCCAATTTCAGCCCTTGTACTATGGCTGGTTGCTCTGCCAGTTTTTTACAGTGGAGCACAGATGGTCACCATGGTGGGGACAGCAAACAAGCCTCCTAAAATCATGGACATGGTATCCCTCCGTGTTTTGGACTATCCTCGTCTCTTTGTTTTATACGTCTAGACCTTAGATCCAAAGTCAGGACCTCTCACTGACAGCAAGACAAGTCAAACCTTAAGAGAAGCAGTTAGAGAAGGTAAAAACCAAACACAAAAAGAAAGTAGAAGGATTTTTCAAAAAGGACGACAGTTCAGAAGGGACAGAGAGCTCTCTAAAAGTAAACAACAAAACTATAGATAACAAGTATAGAGATAAAACTAAACAATTAGACTTGGCTAATGATCTATGTGATTGAGATTGCTTCATTGGAATGTTAGTAAAATATTTACAGGGCTACTCTGAACTAGCTAGTTTTCCCATGCTATATTGTTCCAAATGATACCAGGATTGCTGCATGGCAAATAACTGTAGTCTTCCGAATTGTCATTACTGACCAGTTTTGATGCATTGTTTTTGGGCTATCTTAATGACATGCAGGGATGTCCTGTATACAGTAGAGTAGCTTGTTAAAAGTACCAGTTACAGCCAAGGAAATGCATGTTTGGTACAAAGGACTCAATCCAGCCGAAGGCTCTTCTCACTGACCTTTAACAAAAACTAAACACCACCAACAAAAAAGTTAGAAAACAAAGAAACCAATAATCTTCCACAGGAAGCCTGCCAAACCTCTAAGGCAGGGATATAGTGCTTCCTGGTTTTGTGAGCCCTTGCTGCCATAGTTGTGGCACAGAGTAGTCCAGCAGCCAGCAGTATCAGAGTCAGCATCAGAAACCCAGATGCTATATCAGTACCACCTCAGAACTTAATTGTGGTAACTCCCCAGTTCAGATGATGTTTCCAGACTTGCATAGGGCTCTAGGTAAAGATGAGGATAGGGAACAGAGACTGGGAAGTGTCAGCAAGGAAGGGTAAAGGTGGGTTACACCGAGGATGCAAATACAGTTGGATACCAAGGATAGAATCTTATGTTCTACAGCATAATAGTGTGACTACATTTAAACACATATGTCTATATATGTGGATGGATAGATATGGATAGATGGATAATTGGTTAGATAGTTAGGTGATAGATGCATATATATAAACAAAATGTGATGTATACATTTATATATCACATTTTAAATGATATAGAAAAGCTTAAGCTTCCAAAAGCTTGCAAATATGTCACATTCAACACAATAACTAAAGATATAGAAAAGCCAATTACCATGATCTGATTACCATATATTACATACAAATATAAAATTATGGCACTACACACAGTTAATATGCTACATTGTGTCTTCTGGAAAAGCACTGGGTGAGGAACTGGTCCAGTCTCAGTTCAGCCCTGTGTGGCCAGAACCAAAAAAAGAAGAGTGCTAGACTTCTGCCAGTAGTGGGGAGAGGGAAGTTTGGCCCTTTTTCTAGTTCTAGGGGAAGAAGGGAATGACACTGGATAGAAACTATGATAAATCAACAGAAAAAGGGCAGCAGTGTGGGAATTCTCCCTCCTCGGTCCATGTTAACTAGAGAGGATGTACAGAGCCTGGAGGGATATGAAAAGCTTACTTCTACTAGCGTGGGATTAGAAGCAGAAGACAAACAAAACCTGTGTCCTATGCCACTGTAAGAAAGCTGGACATGCAGCCAGTTCCTGATGGATTCCTGGACCAGTTCTCAGTCCAGCTTCTGCAACCCTGGGAAGGCCACTTATGACAATTATAGATGCGGCTGCTTCTATGTTTAGCCAAGAAGCAAAGCCAATTAGTCTGGGATTGCTGCCCCTTCTTAATACAAGAGAGCTGGCTGACAGTGATGTCCTTTATTCTACCCTCTCTTGTTCCTCAGAGGAAAAATTAAGATTCAGAAAGAGACAAAGCTTTCATTCATCCTGGCCAGTTAATTAGGACTCAGTCTGACCAAGTGTTAAGAATTCAGAATGCTTAAGCAGCTTTCGAAAGTCTCCCGAGTCTTCTCCAATGAGCCAGGGAGTGTTTTCAGATGCGGCTTGAATGTTTTGTTTTAATACACTCTGTCAGATACAATCTCTATTCCCACTATACATCATCTGGTCAAATGTGTTTCTTGTTTCTTATTCTTGGAAGTGAAATTAATAATGGAAAGCAGAAAAAGATTTTTTTCAGTTTGGACACAGTGGGAGAGGGACAAAGAGATCCATTGACCACCACTCCCTATCCCCACCCCTGCACACACACACACACACACACACACACACACACATCTTCAAGATCCAGAAGTGAGATTAAAATTTAAATAGAGGGCCAAGGATATGTATATCTAAGCAGTCCTAATCTAGGTATGGTCTGCCCACCATTGATCTATTCCAGTCTAGACTTCAGTCTCATCCTGGAGGGTGGTCTGTCAAGATATTAGAACTATGTTAAATCTCTTTCCTAATTATAAGTTTTTCATCTATCTGGGCCTTTCCTTCTCCCAGCAGGAGATTACTGGAAGAAATCTCCATTTCTTTGGGGTCCATTGTTTCAATAGTCTCTTCGAATTGTCTTCATTTCTGCCTAGCCAGTTACAGGAACACAAAACTTGATCCTGTCTTGTTTCATTATTTTCCTCCCAGCTGTTTGGGATTAGAGTTGTTTAACACCCAGAAAAGCACATGTAAATCTAAGGTCTCACGGACAGTTTTTGAGAAAATTTGGCTCCAACTGGGATCTGTTGGGGTATTTCTCATTCACTGAGTCATGTGCCTGCGGGTCTTGGTCTCACAACGGTTCTTCACTTGCTGGGTTCCTTACCTAGGCCCTTGATCCTCCAAAAGGCATTGTGTTTGTCCTGGCGCACTTCCCATTTCCACAAAAAAGGAACAGAATCCATTTGCTTCCTTTTTCTGTCTGAACTGTTTAGAGAAGAGCTCTCTGCTTCCACACCTATGTCACCCAACCCTCTACCTTGGGACTGTTTAAGGACCAAAAGAGGAAACATAACAGGACCTGGACCACAATTTGAGAACTAGTAGACTGTACCAAATGTATTGATTCCCCAACCTCATCTTCTGCCTACCTCCTACCTCTTTCCTTTTCTTGTTACGTTTCTCTACCTTGAATCATTTCCTCATTGTTTCTCACAGCCACAGGATAAAAAGGAATTAGATTTCTTCAGCATCTGGTTTTGGGTCTTAGGAAAGACCTTCATTCATGTGGGATAACCCTTCTTGCCAAAGAACTTTTAGCCACACACCCCTACAGGCCCTTGAAGTTCATTCAGCCCAGAGCACATGAGTCAGATCAATCAGGGAATGAGTATGAAGACTTTTGCCTTGAAAGTCATAGGTCAGGTTCACTGGGAAAATGTCTCCTGTACCAATGCATTCAAGGCTATTTCTCACTTGTTCTTCTATGAGATTAACTGTATTCAGCTTTATAATGAGGTCCTTGATCCACTTGAGTTTTTGTGCAGGGGTGATAAATATGGATTTATTTGCATTCTTCTACATGCAGACATCCAGTTAGGCCAGCACCATTTGATGAAGATGTTTGATGTTTTCGATTGTATGGTTTTGGCTTCTTTGTCAAAAATCAAGTGTCCATGGATGTGTAGGTTTATTTCTGGGTCTTCGATTCTATTCCATTGATTGACCTGTCTGTCTCTGTGCCAATACCATGTAGTTTTTATTACTGTTGCTCTTTAGTACAGCTTGAGGTCAGGCATGGCGATTCCACCAGAGGTTCTTTTATCATTGAGAAGAGTTTTCAGGTGTTGAAGTGTTCTTGGATTTGGTTTGAGAGAATTTTGTTGAGGATTTGTGCATTGATGGTCATAAATGAAATTGGCCTGAAGTTCTCTTTCTCTGTTGAGTGTTTGTGTGGTTTAGGTATCGGGGTAATTATGGCCTTATTGAAGGAGTTAGGTAGTGTTCCTTCTGATTCTACTTTGTGGAATAATTTGGGGAGTATTGGTATTAGCCCTTCTTTGAAAGTCTGGTAGGAGCGACTCAACTCTTAGAAGTTGTAGTCTGTCCTTCAGTCTCTGCTCCATTCTTTGTCCCTGCATTTCCTTTAGACAGGAACAATTCTGTGTTAATATTTTTTGAGATGGGTGGATGGCCCCATTCCTCAACCGGGGGCTGTGCCTAACCTCTGGATATGTTCTCTACAGGTTCTCTCTCTCCTCTGGTGAGTATTTCAGCTAAATGCCATCCCTTTGGGTCCTGGGAGCCTCTTGCTTTCCTGGCATCTGGGACTTTCTAGAGACCATCCAAACACTGTCCCACCTAGGGATCCATTCCATCTGTAGACACCAAACCCAGACACTATTGCACTGATCCCAAGAGTGCATGATGTCTTGTATGGCTTTGCCAGAGCCTGACCAATACAGATGCAGATGCTCAAAACCAACCATCAGACTGAGCACAGGGATCCCAGTGGAAGGGTTAGGGGAAGGACTGAAGGAGCTGAAGAGGTTTGCAACCCCATAGGAAGGATGAGTGGATATGCTCCCGTATGGAAGCAGAAGGGAAGGGGAATAGGATGGGGGTTTTCAAAAGGGAAACCGAGAAGGAGGATAATATTTGAAATGTAAATAAATAAAATAACCAATAAAAAGAGAAAAGAAAAGAAGTTGTAATCTAACCTTAAGCATGCACCATGACACATGTGTGATCACTTGGTGCAATGCTATGCAAAGTAGTATACCTAATTTTCTTGACCACCCCAAAGGACCTAATTAACAGCCTCTTCTAGGAGTTACCATGCCTCAGTCACAGGACACAGTGTTTCTCAAGCACTAGTAAATAAACAAGATAGCCACAAAGCTACATCCACACAAAGAAAGCAAGAAAGCATGGGAAGAAAAGAAACTGAGGCAAAGTATTAGTCTTCTTTTTTATTTCTCCTTCAGCTCCCTCAAGCTAACTAAAAACAGCATGTAAGTATGATATATTCTTATATCCAAAACAAAAGCACCCTATGTTTTAATTTCATAATTTTATTTGACCCAGCACCTGGTCCACACTGTATCTGTCCTGCACCCTAAAAAGCACATTGCATTTTATACTCTTGCAGGTGAACACAGTGGCTGTTGTGAGCATCCAGGTGTTGTGCTGCTATGCAAAAGGTCACTAAGTCTTACTTGTCACCCCACTATGGACAGGGTAGATTCTGTCTGGAAAAGGATTAGTGTAACACCAATTCATCTTCGCAAAAAAAAAAAAAAAACCTTCTTTGGGGGGATAAATTCGATATCTATCAATAGTCACTTCTCCACAACTGGAAATGATTGGTGCTTCCTCTGGGACTCCTATTCTTCTACATCCCTGTCCTTACTGTCGTTTGCCTAGAGCCTTCTAACTTTTCAGTTTACCCTCTACAAGACTAACTCATGGTGACACAGTTTCTTTTGGTGAAGTCCTTGGGAAAAGAACGCTTGTGGGGGAGGACAAGAAATAGAGAAGAATGGCATTTCATCTCTTAATTGCTGGCACCTTAATTACCAGCTATTTCCAAACCAGTGTACACAGACCTGGACTCACCTGGAAAACTAGTCTAACCCCTTTCCAAACCTTTTTCATTCTAGTGATGAAATTGAATCATAGCCTTGTGCTTGCTCAGCAATTCCTGCTGGAGTATATCCCCAGTCTGTGGATTTCTGAGACAGGATCTTGCTATGTAGTCCATGCTAGCTTCAAACTCTTTGTTCTCATGTCTTCATGTTCAGAGCTCTGGGATTACACGTGTTTGTCACCATGCCAGGCTCTTTAGTTTCATTAATATAAATGTACTCTCTTTGATTTTCTTGGTCTGTTTGGGTATGACTATTGTTTAGTTGGGGGAGCACGTTTTGGTTTGAGTTGTTTAGTTTTTTCCTGGGGTTGGTTTGGTGTGTGTGTGTGTGTGTGTGTGTGTGTGTGTGTGTGTGTGTGACACACACACTGGATTTCTGCCTTAGTTTTGGTGACATTAAAAACAAATGCAAATAGCAAAGCATTGTGTTGCATGCCTTTAATCCTAGCAGCCCTGAGGCAGAAGGAGGTGGAATCTTTCCAAATTTTAGACCTGCCTGATGTCTATACTGAGTTCCAGGCCATTCAATGCTACATAGTATAATTTTATCTCAAGAATAAATAAATAAATAACAACTGTATCATTTGGGAGGCTGTGAGTAGCAGAAAGAATTCAAGGCTACCTGGGCAAACATCTTCTCAAACACAGAAACAACAAACTGAAATATACTAGTTTGTGGACATAAAAGCTTATGCAGCAATGAACATTATTTCTGGAGTCAAATATGAATGAGCATGTCCTAGGAATACAGATTCAGGTTACCTGACATATGATGTTTTGACATGACAACAGTTTCATGAACTTGTGACATTTATAGAACAAGAGACATCAAATATACTAGTAGGAACATTGGGTGAGGTTGTCTCTGCTATGGGTTTCAGCTGCTGTCTAACTCCATTCTTAGCTTTTTGAAAGGAATAAGCTAATAGTATGTTAAGTTAGTACATCCCAAAATGTCTCACATGCTAGTCTCAGGACGTTCGGTCAAAGGTAGACATGAGTGGTTTTAACAGAGTTAAAGATACCCCCAAGATAATCTGGTTATTGGCCTAGGACTTCCAATTCTCCAATCACAGGTTAAACCAGATAATCAGCCTTGCAGAATAATTAACGTGGGTGTGGCTTTTCTTCTGAGAACTTCATGCCACATTTTCAATTTTGCTTTTCTTTCCCACCCCCCTTACCAAAACCACTTATTCAAATCATGTTAAAAGAAATAAATCTATGATGGGAGGAAGTGTTGACATGAATTCTTCAAAACAAACAAGAGGAGTTTGGAGTTAGAGTACTAATTAACCCAGAATTGTTCCTGTCTAAAGGAAATAATGGGGACAATGTGTGGAGCAGAGACTGAAGAAAAAGCCATCCAGAGACTGCCCAATCTGAGGATCCATCCCATATACAGACACCAAACCCAGACACTATTGCTGATGCCAAGAAGTGCTTGCTGACAGAAGCCTGATATAGCTGTCTCCTGAGAGACTGCCACAGCATGACAAAAACAGAAGCAGATGTTGGCAGCCAATCACTGGACTGAGCACAAGGCCCCCAATGGAGGAGTTAGGGGAAGGACTGAGGAGCTAAGGGGGTTGAATGGCTCCATCTGCATATGTACCAAAGAATGGCCTTATTTGGCATCAACAGGAGAGGCCCTTGGTCCTATGAAAGCTCAATGCCCCAGTGTAGGAAAATACCAGGACTGTGAGGTGGGAGTGGGTGGGTGGGTGGGGAGTGCCCTCATAGAAGCATAGGGAATTGGGTGGGTTAGGGAGGTTTCCAAGGGGAAACTGAGAAAGGGAATAACATTTGCAATGTAAATAAATAAAATAGCAAATAAAAATACAGGAAAACACAATCAAACAAGTGAAGGAATTGAACAAAGCAGTTCAAGACCTAAAAATGGAAGTAAAAACAAATGACAAATGGGTTGAGAAAGAAATCAGGGAAACACCACCTTTCACAATAAACATGAAATATATAAAAATATCTTGGGGTAACTCTAACCAAGTAAATGAAAGGCCTGTGTGATAAAACTTCAAGTCTTTGAAAAAGGAAATGAAAGAGCATATCAGAAATTGGAAAGATCTCCCATACTCATGAATCAGCAGGATTAGCATAGTAAAAATGGCCATCCTACCAAAAGTGATATACAGGTTTAATGCAAACACCTTCAAAATTCCAACACAAGTCTTTAAAAGATCTCAAAAGAACAATACTCAACTTAATTCAATGCAAAACAAAAACAAAAAACAAAAAAATAAACAAAAAAACAAACAAAAACAAAAACCAAGATATCTAAAGCAATTCTATACATTAAAAGAAGTTCAGGAAGTATCGCCATCCCTAATATCAAGGTGTACTACAGAGCTGTGGTAGCAAAAAAGACCTCATGGTATTGACATAAAAACAGACATGTACAATGGGGAAAAAAAAATCTTTGACATGGTGCTGGTCTTGTTGGGTTCAGGGTGGAAGCCAAGAAAACTCACTTCATAGAAGCTTTAAGACAATGAAAGTTTTATTTTATACAAGAGCAAGGAGGCAGCCAGTTCGAGATCTAAACTGCATCACTGAAGGGAGATCATTCAACAGCTTTATAGGATAGGAACACAGAGTAAGGGGGAGCTCAATCATGTTGTGACACAAGGGGTTACTTGTGACAAAGATAGGAAGTTACTAGGCCTTATCCAACCCCTGTTTTCGGGGTCCTTAATTCAACTTTTGCAATCAGGTCCCCTCTTGGACTCTGGCCCAAAATGTAGAATGATAAGGGTTAAACGAGTGGGCAAGCTGCACATGATCAATTAAGTCAAGACATGCAACATATTTATGACGTCTGTACCTTGTTAGACAATGAGATAACAGCAACGTTCCTCTTCACATCCTTTACTTGTTAATAAGCAAACCAGAAGAAGCAGGATAAAAGTTAGTTTCAGCATGTGGGAACATAAACTCAGATTTTTACCCTGTCAGCAAGCTGGAGGTTTTCCTGCCCTGTCTGGACAAAGGCACCTGTCTCCTAACAAAATATCAGTATGTGAAATGCAAACACATACCTATAAACCTTCCACAAAACTCAAGTCCAAGTGGACCAAAGACCTCCATATAAAACCATATATACTGAACTTGATAGAAGAGAAGGTGGGGAATATCCTTGAATGCATTGGCACAGGAAACAACACCAATAGTACAGGCACTAAGACATTAACAAATGGGATCTCATAGAACTGAAGTTTCTGTAAAGCAAAGGACACCATCAATAGAACAAAATGGCAGAGCCAGAAATTGGAAAAGATCTTCACCAACCCCTTATCTGATAGAGGATATATATCCAAAATATATAAGGAGCTCAAGAAATTAGACATCAACACACTAAATAATCCAATTTAAAAATTGAGTACAGATCTAAAAAGAATTCTCAAGAGAGGGATCTCAAATGGCCAAGAAAAAAAAGAAAGATTCAACATCCTTTGCCATCAGAGAAAATGCAAACCACAGTTACTTTGAGATTCCATCTTACACCTGTCTGAATCGCTAAGATCAAAAAAGCAAGGAAGAGACAGTTCATGCTGGTAGGGATGTAAAACAAGGAAAACACTCCTTCACTGCTGGTGGGAGTGCAAACTGCACTGCACATGACACTTTGGAAGTCAATATGGCCATTTCTCAGGAAAGTGAAAATCAATCTACCTCAAGACTCAGCTATACCACTACCACAGGTATACTAGTACACCCAAAGATAACTACATCCTAATACACGGAAGCATGCTGAACTATGTTCATAGCAGCTTTAATCATAATAGCCAGAAACTGAAAGCAACCTAGATGTCCCTCAACTAAACAATGAATAAAGAAATTTGGTACATTTACACAATGGAGTATTACTCAGATGTTAAAAATAATGACATGAAATATGCATGCAAATGAGTGGAGCTAGAACAAATCATCCTGAGTGAGTTAACCTAAGCCCAGAAAGACAAAGGATGTACTCATTCATAAGTTGATATTAGCTGCCTAGTAAAAGATGATCATGCTACAATCCACAGACCCAGAGAGGCTAAGCAACAAGGGTGGCTTAAGGGAGCAATCAACGATCTCCCCAGAAAGGTGAAATGGAATATATTTCGCAGGTAGACAGGAGAAGTTTGAGACTGGGAACAGTAGGCATCAGCAGAAAGGAAGAGAGGGAGAAAATACTGGGAGAAATGACTGAAATTGGAGGCATTTCAGGGGCGAGGTGGAAACCTAGTGCACTAGAAACTCCATGGAATCTATGAGAATAGCCCTAGCAAAGACTCCTGGGAATGGGGGACATGGGGCCTGAATTGACCATCAACAAGAAGGCCTCAAGTAGAGGGATCGGGACATCAACCCAGCCACAACACTTGCAAACCGGGCTGGAGAGATGACTTAGCAGTTAAAAGCACTGATTGCTCTTCCAGACATCCTGAGTTCAATTTCCAGCCACTACATGGTAGCTCACAACCATCTGTAATGGGATCTAATACTCTCTTCTGATGTGTGCAAAGACAGCTACAGTGTACTCGCATATATAAAACAAATAAATAAATTAAAACAAAACAAAACAACAAGAAAAATAAACCTTTCCACCTACAGTTTGCCCTGCCTTCAGAGTGTGCTAGGATAGGAGCCTAGCAGAAACCTCATCAAAGAGACCAGAGAGACTTCATCCAGCACGTAATGAGGGCAGATGGAGAGATCCACAGTTAAACATTAGGAGAAGCTCGGGGAGTCCTGCTGAGGAGGGAGATGTAGTATTACTGAAACCCAAGGGATTTGGGACCCACCAGGAAAACAAGACCCACAGAATCAACTGATTCATGGGAACTTGCAAGATTAGGAAATCTGAAGGTGTCTAATCTAAGTTTTCTACATATATGTTATAGTTTAGTAGCTTTGTGTTCTTATAGAAATCCTAACAGTGGGAGCAGGGACTGTCCCTGACTCTTGCATAATTGTGGGACCCTTCCCCTCCTATTGGGCTGCCTTATCCAATCATGATATGATGGTATGTGCCTGGTCTTATTGTAGCTTGCTATGCTGTATTTGTTTGATGTCCCTGGGAGGTCTGCTCTTTTCTGAGGTGGGAGTGGAAGATATCTGGGGGGAAAAGACTGAAGGGGTAGTGAGCAGAGGGAGGGGATACCATGATTAGGATGTGATGTATGATAAACGAATAAAATAAATACTATTAAAAATATAACCTCCACGTGATCTCAGTGTGGTTAAAACACATGTGTACTCACAGACAAATGTGTGCACATGAAGGCACATGAGCACACATACCCACATACAAATTCACATGCATGTTTGTAACTTACCTCCTGTATGTTTTTATTTTTTATTTGTTTTTATAATGAAAATGCTTTAATTTTTTTTAAAAATGTATTTTTATTTTCAAATGTGGGGGAGGAGTTGGGAAAACTGCTCAATGTTGGATTAAATGAAGTTTTACTCCAGTTTTAGTGTTTCTAGATTTAATTTGTATCATGATTTTAAAAATGGGGGGTTGGGGAGAGGAGAGGAAATTATTCCAAGTGAAATGGAAACAAGAAAAAGAGAGAGCAGTGAAGACAGCCAAGAGACATGATCAGCTATGCCCAGACTTTTCAGGAACCCAAGGATAGAACATCCCAAGAGTCTTTGCAAAAGGAAACTCATGATGGTAATCAAATATAAAGACATGTGTAGCTCATCAACATGGCACTTCTAAAAACATCACAATGAAGTGAAAAGGGCCAGACCTGAATGCCAATATACTATACAATTCCAGTGATGAAAACATGAGGCAAAATAAACTATGACAGAGATGGAATCAGTTGTTGGGATGGCTGGTGAATATCCGAACTGGCTGGAGGGGTAGGGAAGGGCCTCTCTGCATCCCATGGGAGTTGGGTGGCACCAGGGTACAGTACACCTCTGCAAGATTTGGTACAAGTGCACTTAAGATCTGCACATTTTGAGACAGGTTTACAACAAATGAAAACACTGCAAACAAATACCCAGCTGTAGTTAGGGACAAGTAGACTCAAGTGATTAGGAGTAGGATATATTGGTGTCTGCAACTGCAAAGTGTATCCAGTGAAAAATGCATTTCACAATAGGAAGAGAATGATAGGTGGACAGACAAGCCGAAAAGTTAATTCAGTCTAATATGAATGAATGACAGACTGATGGATATAGATGTTTAGATTTCTTATGACCTTGTTGTAGTTTTAAACTATTTCATAATAAAATGAAGGAAAATGCCCCCAGATACTAGCTTCCACAGCAGCCTGCTCTTTCCTCCCTCCTTCCCATCTGCCCTCTGCCTTCCCCTAGTCTCCAAGTAGGAATATTTCCACCGTGAGTTCCATAAGACTAGAGTGATAGAGCAAATAGCTTCGTTTAAACTTCAGAAGGACTTCATTTCTGGCTTTAGCAAAGGAGACGAGATCAAAGGAAGTAGGAGAGAGTAGCACCTTAACTCTAAACTCAGTAATAAAAGCAGAGAATTACAGGCAAGGAGCTGAATAGAAGGGGTTAAGGGATGGAAAAATTGGGAAGACATTCATTAGTAGAGCTTTCCAGATAATGGGACTAAGATTTTTAATAAAAACAGTATAGGGACATTGAAAGAGGATGAAAAACTACATACTGATGGTCAGATATGAAGAGTGAAGTCTCTATGAACTCACTTAGCAGGACTCTCTGCTGAGCCTGAACACTCCCGGTCTAGTACTGTCAAAACAGGAGGTCACAGCCTGATAGAGAAGGCCATAGCAAAGAAAGGTCTTCCACACGGGATCCAGCTACCTAGTTAAGGTAAAGGAGGCAAGGGCACTTGAAGGAGAACAACAGTGCCCTGGTAACATCAGACCTCTAGCCCCAAAATTCAGGAATCCACTGAGCATGTCTGAGATAGGGCAGGAGTTATTTTCTCTGACACCCTGTTAAAGGGGCCAAGTTTCAGTTGCACAGCACTGAGAGGCAGACCGTCAGCCTGTCTCATGGGTTAGACAGAACTTCTGACCACCTGGGGATCAATCCTGAAAGGAATTGTCACCTCAAGCCAGCCATCCTGTTTTCCTCTTGGTGGGAGCTTGTAAGCTGAAGCCCAGAAAAATGGGTGGAGCATCCTGCTGCTCCAGCCAGCTGCCTGTGTCCTCAGAAGTCCTTTCCCTATGCCTCTCCACTAGGCTGTAGTAAATCCATCCCTGCCTCTACTCTTGTAAATAGTCTGAGAATAAGAAGCAACCTGAACTCAAGACTAGCAGAATAGACAGTATCTACCTTCCTGTGAGTTGTAAAACAGTCAGATAGAAAACACTAGACACTGCTCGCCCACATCTCTCTACATGGAATACATCACAGTTTCCAGTGATAAGGGATCAACCCCACCCCAGCCCTAACACTGCAATGAAGCTCGAGCACAAAACCTGGAAGCACCCATCACACCATGAATTGGTAATAGGAAAAGGAGAGAAGGGGGAGAATACAGAAGTGGGTGCACAGGGGACTTCAGAGCCCAACCTCTAAGAGCCTCAGGCACTCTATAAGGGAAGCTTCAGGTTCTCCTATTATAAGAGGAGCCCTGTGGCTCAGCTCTTGGCTTCCTGCTTTTCTCAGAATGTCTGGAATGTCAGTCGTTTATCTGGAAACTGCAGGCCCCAGGACACAAACTATTCTTTCATGCTGAGCTGTGACCACTGAAGCCTGCCATCTCTTTGCCACTTCTAGCCCTGCCTCCAAGTGAGCTAGATGAAGAATAAGCAGACTTTTTAACCCAAGAGTTGTCTCACTTTCCACCTCTTACTGCACCTAACTGGAAGCTGTCCTTACAGTTCCTGAAAGTACACTTCTGTAGTGTCTGACCCTTGGGGATCAGAGGTACCACTCACAGGTCACCTACTCTCTCAAATAATTCTGAGCCAACCGTATAATAGAGATATGGCAGGCAGTATGGTCACAGAGGTCAACATGCATATCACTTCTCTCCAACATGCTCCCATCCACATTAGTCCACCTTGGACCTTCTTTCTAGTGAGAAATGATGGGATAAGGAGGGTTCTCCCTGGTTCAACTCACTCTCTGTAAAACAATGGTCCTGAGATTAGAGCCCCAGAAAAATCCAATGTCTACCCAGCATTCTGCTCAGAGAGACCTGGCCAGATGCAGCCCTCTTTCCTATCTGTCTGTCAGTCTGCCTCCCCTTTTCTATTTATCTAGGAAAATATCACATACAGGTGTTTAACGATTTCCACTTTACAAATGACAATTGCTTTTCTTGCCGCAGGTGCTTTATCTTGTAGGGCAGCATAAACATTATTACTCTGGTACTCATAGTGGGGTTAGGTTATAGCAATGCCTCAGGGTCCCCTATTCTAATCCTTAACATAAATACTCATTAGTGACATTGTTAGTATCTGTTAGATTCCTGCTGATAGGGTCTAATCCAGAGCTCAGACCCAAGGTCAGAGCAGAGATGTCACTAAGTTACCAGTACCTACCACCCCCAATATAATCCTTCTTTGTATCCTTTGAGAGCCCAGGACCTTCCAGTGTTCCTCTCAAAACCAGATACCTTCACTACCAGCTCATTTGTCACAGGGGCATTTTCAAGTACAGAACATAAGAGAGTGAGGTTGAAAGAAGAAATAAAGTCAGCTATCTGCATAGAACTCAACTCAATCCTGTCTACTCCCAGTGGTGCATAGTGAGCATGGGCTTGCTTGATCCTGAGCTGGAGGGTGTGTCTGCCTACACAGTATCCACTTGAACATATATTCTACCTGAAGAGAAAGGGAACTAAGAATCTGGTTAAGGAAACAGTGCAAAGGAACCTCATGGTGCTTCTGCCCCAGAGGGCCAGACACTGCTCTCACTACATGTTTACAGGAAGTCCAAGAATAGACAGAAAAATGAGCCTCCAGGGACAGATGGACTGGCAAGGGTCCAGTGGGCACCAACACGGACCAAAAAGGCACCAGGGAACTTTACAAGGTCAGCCACATGTGCTGAATTTGTGTGCACTCATTGAAATTATTTTATACACATAAAATAAGTCATATGTTAACAATACCTCACTCCTGGTAAGTCAGTGGAAACTATGTAACCTTCCAATCAGAGGGAAATCACAGACCCACAGTGAGGCTCCCTTAGGGGAGCAGCTCGAATAGACCTTGTGCTTGAATGTTCATCCTCAGCTGCCTGCCCTCTCACTAGCTTGTCCCATAGCCCTCAAGCCCCAGCCTTCCTCTAGCATCCACACAGCTGCCAGAGTTAGAGTCCTGGCCCTACCCCTTCCCTGCTTATGTAAACTTACCCCTTGCCAGTGTTCCTTGTTTCTAAACAGAAAAGCCCTGTTGGACCTCATCACCTAAGCAGGGGTCATTCCCTCTGACTGGTGCTATCTCCCTGGTCTAGGTGGAACTCCTCGACTGTTTGAATCCCAAAGGGATCTTTCAACTAATATCTACTGGCACCCATCTCTTGCTCCCCCTATCTCACTTTCTACAGAGCATTATAATCATCTGATCTTAATTATTGATCACCTCCCATACTACCACTAGCACAAACCTTAAACTTTAAAGCTTAAACCTTATGCAGTACTATAGCCACCAGCATCAGCAGTTAGCAGATGTGGAAAGGGGGGTCAGACTGAGTGAACATTGGTCCTAAATGTTACAAATATACACAGACTCTAAAGGATTACTATACACATTAAGGAATATAATCTGTTTCCTTAAGAGTTATTATTATATATTGAAATTACATTTGATAGGTTAAATAAAACGTATTAAAGACTTCAATATTTGGGTTTTGTTATCACTGATTTGTCTGTTTGTTTTTTAACAAGAGGGTCTCACTGTGTAGCCCTGTCTTCTCCTCCTCCTCCTCCTCCTCCTCCTCCTCCTCCTCCTCCTCCTCCTCCTCCTCCACCTCCTCCTCCACCTCCTCCCCCTCCCCCTCTCCCTCTCCCTCTCCCTCTCCCTCTCCCTCTCCCTCTCTCCCTCCCTCTCCCTCTCCCCCTCCCTCTCCCTCTCCCCCTCCCCCTCCTCCTCCTTCTTCTTTTTCTTCTAAGATTTCACTGTGTAGCCCTTGCTGGCCTGGAACCAGAGATGTAGACCAAGCTGGTCTTGAACACAGATCTACCTACTTCTGCCTTCCATGTACTGGAATTAAATACATGCGCCATCATACCCAGCCTCATACCGTAGTTTTTAACCTGTCTACTAGGAAGCATAAAAGACACATGGGTTCATCTTAGATGGATATACTGGGCAGCCTGTTACAATATCCATTCGGGGCTTGGCCTCCTGTGGTATCTCCAGGCCCTAGAGTGGCCTGGTCTAGGAAGAAGCCTAGGATGGTTTCTTTAAGGATAATGAGTAGTTACACAGAATGCTGCACACTTCCCCACTCCCCCAAGATCAATTTATTTTCCTTTGACAAGTATCTTAGGACAGGGCCTTCAGGAAAATGAAATAATAGCCCTGCTCCGAGCATTCCCACATAGTGACCCTGCTCTCCATCAAGTGATCGAGGCTGAACTTTGAAGATGCAGGAAATTAAAGACTCGTTGCCCTTTTCCTTTCTGGAGAAACAGGGTTCAGATGTCACTGGCATTTTAGGGTCCAGAGAGCAATGACCAACTTCTCTGGTGAAACCACACTTCATGAAACAGGGAACTTGGAGTAAAAGGGGAAGCTGTGGAAAAGGGCACAGAAGAGGAACTGGTAAGAACAGAAAGCTAAGAGTGAAGAAGGAAGGGAGAGGCGGGGCAGGGATGGGGGAGGGGAGGCTCAGCAGGGAATGGGAATCTGGCAGCTCTTTAAGAGGTATCTGACCTACAAGGCAAGAACAGACTAGCAGCTGACTGAAGCAGAGGGAGGGCGGGGCCGTTCGGAAGAGGAGGCGGGGCCCGCTAGGGGGCAGACGGAAAAGGGAGGGTGGCCGCCGGAAAAGGAGGAGCCAGGAGAGGCGGGCGGGTCCCTAACGCTCGCATTTGGGTAAAAGTCGCACGGAGTAGCAGCGTCTGTTCTGCACCAACTCAGAGTCTTGTTGGAGCTTTATCCCTTTGTCCTAGCCAACCATGGCCAGCCCGCTGCGCTCCTTGCTGTTCCTGCTGGCCGTCCTGGCCGTGGCCTGGGCGGCGACCCCAAAACAAGGCCCGCGAATGTTGGGAGCCCCGGAGGAGGCAGATGCCAATGAGGAAGGCGTGCGGCGAGCGTTGGACTTCGCTGTGAGCGAGTACAACAAGGGCAGCAACGATGCGTACCACAGCCGCGCCATACAGGTGGTGAGAGCTCGTAAGCAGGTACGTGTCCCTGCTGTCCCCTGCTCTCCCGACGTCTCCAGGCCGCTCCCACCCAGGCACCCCTAGCTAGGGCGCGGTTTGCATCTGCAGTTGTTAATCAACACCTTTGCTTCTTATGGGAGCGGTCCTCTCTCTTCCTTTCTTCTCTGGTCTACTCATTGTGTTAACATTCATCTTTTGTTTATTCTGGAACTCAGAAGAGCCCAGCGGGTGGGCCTCCTAGCTCTGTTTCCAAAAGGCCACCCAGAGAAGGTACTAAGGATGTAGGTCAAACGCTCCCTGGGCGGAGCTCACCTCCCTTAGCCGCCTGGGGTCAATGTCAACTGCTAATGATCTGGCTTCACTTAATCGCGCTACTTGAAACTCATTCTGACAGACGGCAGATTTCACCCCATCCTTCCAGTAAACACTTGGCCATGTTCCAATCTCCTTGCTCTACTCAGGAGCACGTGTACGTGGGTGTGTGTTTATAGTCACTTATTTTTGTGTATACTTTCAGAGTCAACACTTCCGGAAAACAAGGGCATTCTCTACATACCCAAGATTCCATTTGGAAAATTGGGAACCCACGAACACTCAGGTCCTTCACTCAAAGTCTCAGTTTGCTGGTCTCCACTATGGACTCTGCTAGCAAGGGCCATTTCTATCCAGTCTGGCAGCCTGTCTTTTTCTCTGAGCACTGCCTGTGCTGCCTTGCTGTTTTGGTAGCACTGTAGAATGGTCCAGACAGCTGTGGTGATCAGTCCTGTACCACACAGTCAGGCTCCCTTCAGCCATGACTCGGTTTGTGATGGGTGAACCTCAAAGCTAAACAACCCCTTGATGCTGCAGCCGTATTAGCTTGTACACAGTGTGGCCAGGGCACATTTCTCAGAAGGAGCCTCTATCCTTAAGGGACACATAACTGTGTAGATTGGTGTCTGAGTTTCTTGGCTGTCATGTTGGTGCAGGTCACCAGGCAGGTCCCCTTGTGTCTTCTCAGAAGGTGCTGTCTAGTTGTTCTAAGAAGCCTTGCTTCCCTCTTCTTGTGGCCCTGGAATATCCTCGGGATATCCCTCAGGGGTTTTGCTAATTACCCCCCAAGATAGCTCTAATCACCCTCCACCCACTGAGTAGATGGACAGACTACCTTAGACTTAGACTCTGACAGAGGAGCTAGCTGCAGGAGCTGCTAAAGCCCCAAAGTTGACCCAAAGGAAGCCCAGGTTTTAGACGACAAAGAGTTGTATGCCAGTGTGTAGAGCTCATTTCTACCTTCTCTTGAAAATACAAACGAGTTAAATCCTGCTCCATTTTTTTCTCCTGCTGCTGGGATCAACCTTGAGAAAACTCCACTTCCCAGCTGCCTTGGACCTTGAGGGCCAGTGCACCTCTTAATTGTGGCAACAGATGGAGCAAAGTATAAGGAGTTGTAGGTTCTTTGGTCTGCAGGTCTCCTTTAACTAGTAGGAAAATCAGGACATTCTCCCAAATCCAGAGCTGTTTTTGGTCCTGCGGGGCAATCAATACACAGAGCCCTGTACCCCTCCACCCCGACCTATGTCCCTCAGTTTGTGCTTCCCATTTCTGACAAGTTGATCTGGTGTGCCCCATTATGGGGAGAGGGATAAGTGCTATTCTTAAATTGCAAATGGAAGACCTACAGGGAAATGACATGCTTGAGAAAATTCTGGAGAGTCTCTCTGAAGGAGAAATCATTTAAGAGTGCTCTTCCCTCTGACTTGAAACATCCCCGTGTGTGAAGCATCCCATGTCCTCTTGTCCCTGAAAGGAAGGAGTCCTAGGTAAATAAATATGTTCTCTCTAGGCTGTGTATGGGGAATGGCTGGCTCTCCACCAGTGCTGTCGTGTCTGAGCCTGAGGAGCCACAGTCAGCAGAATTGAGTTAATCCCACACTGCAGCCCAGAGCCTTTGCTTATGCTCAGAGAACAAACCTAGGCTCCTAGAACAGCCTTCCCTACTCACAGAAAGGTTTGTCAGTGCTAGCTTCTGCCTTTTGTGTTCTGCTTCTCCTCTTAGTCAGCTACATATGACAACTTGTCAGAGTTGCTCAGAATAAAACAATTGCCAACAGAGCCTGGGGCGCTTGTCTGTGGGTGAGATTTCTGGCTGCCTATGAATCCAGGCATAAGTCCTAGGTAAACACTTCGGGTCTGTGATGGAAGGCAGCTGTGTGGAAGTCACTTGACTGCACTGTTCAATCCTGCTCTTCTCACTGTAGCTCGTGGCTGGAGTGAACTATTTTTTGGATGTGGAGATGGGCCGAACTACATGTACCAAGTCCCAGACAAATTTGACTGACTGTCCTTTCCATGACCAGCCCCATCTGATGAGGGTAGGTACTTGATATCAGCCTAAGGGCAATCGTGCAGGCAAAAGTTAATAATGGTGATTCATAAATGGATACAGGTGTTGGGCACATGTATGTTCATGCCAATGCAAATATGTATCCCTATAGGGGAGGGGTTTATTTGCACATGATTAATTGCTGAATTAATTTTTCCTGGGAATTGGGCTATTGATGTTCAGTTATCCCTACTGAGCTAGAAGCAACTGCAAGTATTCTTGCTGGGGAGAAAGGCTCTTTTTAATCCTAGCCAGAGCCACCTGCCAAGACCACATGAAAGAGAACAGAACCTATTTAATGGTTGGAGTCTTCTGTGCCTCTTCTACCATGTCTGCAGGGATGTGACACCATGGTTGTGGTGATAGCTACATTTTCCTTATCATCCTTCCCTATACCTTTGCCACTTTTAGAGATGTGTCCTATGCCTGGGCTTCTTTCCTGGTGGCCCTCTTAGTACTTAGGTGGAGGGCTCATGGGCCCTGAGCCTTTTCCACTGCCTTGACCTCTAGGGCTCCCACACCTTAAAAGGCTACTCCTTAACAAGCTGTGCTGGGGCTGAAGAATATGGTCTTGTGGAACCAGGAAAGGGGACACATACCATCCAATAATAGGGATGAACAGACCCTGCTAAGTGTCCTGGGACTCAGAAGGGAGAAGGGTTTAGCTTCCATCATTGCATACACTTGTTCCATCATCCCGGAGTGGGTATTTGTCTTTGCTGTAGCTTCACACTGATTGTTTCTCTTTGTTCCCTTTTGCAGAAGGCACTCTGCTCCTTCCAGATCTACAGCGTGCCCTGGAAAGGCACACACTCCCTGACAAAATTCAGCTGCAAAAATGCCTAAGGGCTGAGTCTAGAAGGATCATGCAGACTGTTCCTTACTTGTGCTCCTTCCCTATAGTGTTTCATCTCGCAGAAGGGTGCTCCGGCTCTGGAGGGCACCGCCAGTGTGTTTGCACCAGGAGACAGTAAAGGAGCTGCTGCAGGCAGGTTCTGCACATCTGAACAGCTGTCCCCTGGCTCCACTCTTCTTGCAGTACCTGCCATGCCTTGCTCAATTAAAAAAAAAAAACTCCTTTGGCTCTGTTTGAGTTGTTTCTGTCTCAGGATAATGCAGCAAGGAAACCCAGAAAACAAGTGTGTGTGTGTGTGTGTGTGTGTGTGTGTGTGTGTGTGTGTGAGAGAGAGAGAGAGAGAGAGAGAGAGAGAGAGAGAGAGGGAGAGAGAGAGAGAGAGGGAGAGGGAGAGAGAGAGAGAGAGAGAGAGAGAGAGAGAGAGACCCAGAACCCACACAGCACCAATTCCTATACTATTGGGCCTGGGTCACTGGTGTCTATGGGGTGACAGGGATACTCCCAGCCCTTCTATGCCCTGATATAACACAAGTCTTTTCATGCAGCTTCAGGGGAGATTTAACCCAAATGAAACAGACATAAAGTCAATTCCAACTTACAAGTAGGGAGTTTTAGTTAATATCACCTTAGTGCCATGATTGCATAGATCTGGGGAGGCTACAAGGTTGTATAAAATACAAGTCCTCATATCCTATTGCTCAATGTCCATCCCCATGTCCTCCAATGTAAAGGGGAGTAGCCAAGCTACTGGGACCTGTGTTCAAATCACAAAGGAGATCAGAGCTGCATTAGGAAGCTGTCTTCAGGCCACTGGTGTGAACACTAAAGGGCAGTAGAGGTCCTTCAGTAAAAGCCAAAGCAAAGCCCGAAGGGAAGGCAGAGCCTCTCTTCTTGGTGACCTATTTCCTCTGGCCTTGTAGGCAGGCTCTTCCTCCTCTGATAGTGATAAATTAATGTTCTTGAGGTGAGAGAAGGGAAGACTCAAGTAGAGGGTCTTGAGTTCCAAGACCTGAGTCTAGGCAAGGTTGGAGAGTTAGTGTCCTTATTGCCCAGGGTCTTCAGCAGAATGGTTGGCTCAGTATTAAGGGTCTTGGACAGCCCTGCCCACAGGAAAGTGTGCACATGTTTTGTCTGTGTTACTGTGTGTTGTGATAGGTTTATTACTTGGTCCTGAAATTCACTGGTGGTCCTGACGTTCAGGTGTATGGTCTGTGTCTCTGCTGCTTGACTCTGGATGGTGTGTGACTCATCGGGTCATGGAGAAAGTGAGATGATAACATGGTAGGCTAGAGCAAAACCAAGAAAGATGCAAAGTTCCTGCTGTGCTTTCCTAGACCCGACCCAGGGGAAGCAAGACTTCTCTGAAGGTAAGCCCATCTTCCCCAAAGCCATGGGACCATGTGGGGACAGCAGACATTATCTAGCTGGGTCTTTCTGATACCTTGATCTACAACATAAGAAGCAGGTTAAAATGTTTCTTATCTGTGAGTGAAGGCAAGTCATTACACAGCAATAGTACCTAGGGTGCTCCCTATCTCTCTCTCTCTCTCTCTCTCTCTCTTTCTCTCTCTCTCTCTCTCTCTCTCTCTCTCCCTCCCTCCCTCCCTCCCTCCCTCCCTCCCTCCCTCTCTCTCTCTCTCTCTCTCTCTCTCTCTCTCTCTCTCTCTCTCTCTGTGTGTGTCTCTCAACTAAAGCGTGAAACCCAGCACATCTGGAAGCTGCCTGCCCCAGCTCTGTGACCTGAGTCACCTCCTATACTCACCTCGCAGTAGTTCTTGGGATTTATGAGAATTTATTATCTAGACATTTTATAGTATAGTTCAGTATAATGTATGAACTTTCTTATATAAGTAAATATTAATCCAGCCAAAATGTTCATAGAATTTGCTTCAATGACCTATTTTTTCAAAATATCTTTAATTTTTTTGGTTTTTTTTGTAATGTATTTTTATTTTTAAAACTTTTTACACAAGACATTTTGTTCATATTCTTTTCTTTCCCTCACCTCCTCCCACATCTCTCCCAGGCCTCACAAACTTCACCAATTTCATAGTCTGTCCCTCTTAAAAAAGAAAGAAAAGAAAAGAAACCCAAACATGAAAACAAAAAAAAAAAAAAACCTAAAAATCCCAAACACACCGTTTTAGTTAGAGTTTTACTGCCGTGAACAGATACCATGACCAAGGCAAGTCTTATAAAAAACAACATTTACTTGGAGCTGGCTTTCAGGTTCAGTGGTTCAGTCCATTATCATCAAGGTGGGAGCATGGCAGTATCAAGGCAGGAATGGTGCAGGAGGAGCTGAGAGTTCTATGTCTTCATCCAAAGGCTGCTAGTGGAAGTCTGACATCCAGGCAACTAGGGTGAGGATCTTTTACCCATACCCACAGTGACACATCTATTCCAACCAGGTCACACCTATTCTAACAAGGCCACACCTTCAGATGGTGCCACTCCCTGGTCCAAGGATATACAAACCATCACACACACAGATCCCGCCCACATACCACATAGACAAAACCTTCCTTTTTAAAAAGATGTTACCATTAGAAAATGGAAGACAATCTCATTTTTAAATTTATCAAGTTAATTTTTTAAAAACCACAACCCAATTAAAATTGTAAAAAGTCTCAATAGGTATATCTCTAAAGAAGATAGGCAATTTAAAGCAAAAAGAATTTAGCTCATTTTTCATTCCTGCATCCCTGAGTTCTCTTCACATTTTGACCTTAGAAGAAGTTGGCTTGCAGTAGGGTATGTGGCTTCCTGTTTGGTTTCTTCACTGTTAGCTTAGGGCATGGGCATTTCATGAATCTCAGTCTCTACGTTTGTCATTGCTCACACAATCACATTGTTGCACAGATCCTGTTTCAGACCAAGCTGTGTTTATGCTCATATAAGCATCAGTGTTATGTTTCCCTGGAGCTTTGGATTGATTCTAGCATGTATATGTTAAATGTGTGCATTGACTTTTCTCTGCTACTATATTTCTGTAAAAATTATGGTCTTGGAAAATGGTGGCTTGCCATTAACATGTATTTTACAGTCATGTATTTTCATTTGTGTTACTTTGTTTTGGAGGTACATTATGCCAGGGAATGAATGCAATTTGATGCATATGAATTCTATTTATATTTAAAAATAATTTATACTGATAAAGTTATTTGTTGAAAAAAAAAAGAAGATAGGCAAAACATTAAGACATACATGAATGGTTATCACAAATCTGAGGATAAGGTCAGTGAAAAGCATCTGTCCCCACTTCATACTTATGGTGTCATTGAAAAAAGCTAACAAACAGGAAACCCCAACTCAACTGGTGAGGTTGGTGAAAATGATTTGGGAAAACTGCTTGGCATATCCTCAAAGCATCCCATAAGCCTAACAGTTCTACACCTGCTTATATATCCAAGATAAACAGCATAAAGTGACTGTACTCTCAAGCTTATACATGCCGTCTTCTAGCTGGGCTATTCATAACAGAAAGAAAGAGAAACAACCTGGGGCTGGAGTGATGGCTCAGTGTTTAAAAGTGATTAAGGCTGCTTTCCCACTTGAAACTTAAAATCCATTGTGGGATGACACATTGGCCTATTTTCAGTATCATGCCCCAGAGAGATACGGAGACCTGAGGAGGTCTAGCAAGACTGGGAAGGAATCAACCTGTGGAGCTGTGTTGATGTTGTCAAGCTGAACCTGATGCCACAAAGCTGTTGTTTCAGCTATTCGGAAAGTTTACGTTGGAGGAGTCCAAGTCCAAGGCTAGTCTAGACAACTCAGTGAGAAACTCCCTCAAAATAAAGACTTAGAAATGGCTGGAGATGTATCTGAGTGATAGAATTCTTGTCTAGCATGTACATGGCCCAAGTTCAACCCCAATATTACATAGTACTGTACTAGTCTCATTTCAGTTGTGATAAAATATCATGGGATGACCTGATTTAGGCAATCCCTCATTGAGACTTCCTACCCAGGTGATTCTTCATTACTTCGAGTTGACAATTAAAACTAAACACCCAGACAATTATAGCAGTACCATCTAAGGTTATAACCTTAGATCACAGAGCACCATAACTAACGCAAAAGTTAGAAATACTATGAAAATTATAAGAATGTGACCGGCACAAAGTCAAGAAGGGATCACACTGCAAAAGTGACACCTGTAGATTTGCTCAAATGTATGGTTACCTCAAACGTTTGATTTGAAAAAAAGAAAGCAGTATTTGTGAAAGGCAATACAGCAAAAGACAATACAAAGTCATTTATGCTTATACAAAGTGGACGGCTGAAATGTGTGCATGGGGTAGGTCTGGGAAAAGAGCATGAGCTCCCATGCCCTTTCCATTCGTCCATCTCCATCCCCACTTCCCACGTGTGGAAATGCAAGGACCCTCTTTTGGAGAACATTTTTGAAGATTCATTGCATATACACAGTCACCCATAGTTAAGATTTCTATTTCTGTGATAAGTATCATAACCATAGCAGCTTAAGGATGAAAGGTTTTATTTCACCTTACAGTTTGTACTCCATCATCCAAAGGAAGTCAGTGAAGCAACTCAATGCAGGAACCTAGAGACAGAGACTGATGCAGAGGCTGTGGAGGAGTTCTGTTTATTGCCTTGCTCCTCATGACTTGCTCAGCTTCCTTTCCAGGAATACCCTCCTGGAGAGATGTACTTACTTAATCACATCAATCATCATCCCAGCCAATGCTCTGTTGCTGTGAAGAGATCCCATGACCACA
Source organism: Mus musculus (assembly GCF_000001635.26). Taxonomy (NCBI): domain Eukaryota; kingdom Metazoa; phylum Chordata; class Mammalia; order Rodentia; family Muridae; genus Mus; species Mus musculus. The sequence continues at coordinate 148,867,204 of NC_000068.7, read as the reverse complement.
GCAACTCCCTTATATAAACAAAAACAAAACAAAACAAAACCATTTAATTGGATTTGCTTACCCTTTCAGAGATTTAGTCCATTATCATCATAGCAGAACTCAGGTAGACATGGTGTGGGAGAAGCTGAGTTCTATACCCAGATTCACAGGCAACAGGAAGAGAAAATCCTCTGGACCTGGTTTGGACCCTTGAATCCTCAGAGCCCATCCTCAGTGACACACTTCCTCCCTCCAACAAGGCCACACCTCCTAATCCTTTCAAATAGTACCACTCTCTGTGAGCCTGTGGGTGCCATTTTCATACAAACCACCATAGTCATTAAACAAGAAAATGTACCTCAGGCTTGCCCACAGGCCAATCTGGTGGAGGTATTTTCTCAATTGAAGTTCCCTTTTCCAAAGTGATTCTAGCCTGCATTGAGTTGGCATAAAAGCCAGCCAACTTATGTGGAGAAGTGCAATTGGGAAAAGGGATCTGATTTAATGCTAATATGCTAATGGACCAAATGAAGAACCCAACAAAGGAAAAAGGTTTGTCTAGACTCCTTTTTTTTTCTCAAAGATTTATTTATTATTATTTTCCCTCCAATTTTTTATTAGGTATTTACCTCACTTACATTTCAAATGCTATCCCAAAAGTCCCCTATACCCTCCCCCACCTCACCCCACCCCACCTCCCCTAACCACCCACTCCCAATTCTTGGCCCTAGTGTTTCCCCTGTACTGGGGCATATAAAGTTTGCAATACCAAGGGGCCTCTCTTCCCAATGATGGCCGACTAGGCCATCTTCTGCTAAAAATGCAGCTAGAGACACAAGCTCTGGGGGTACTGGTTAGTTCATATTGCTGTTCCACCTATAGGGTTGCAGACCCCTTCAGCTCCTTGGGTACTTTCTCTAGCTCCTCCATTGGGGGCCCTGTGTTCCATCCAATAGCTGACTGTGAGCATCCACTTCTGTCTGCCAGGAACTGGCTTAGCTTCCCAAGAGACAGCTATATCAGGGTCCCTTCAGCAAAATCTTGCTGGTGTATGCAATAGTGTCTGCGTTTGGTGGCTGACTATGGGATGGACCTCTGGGTGGGGCAGTGTCTGGATGGTCCATCCTATCGTCTCAGCTCCAAACTTTGTCTCTGTACCTCCTTCCATGGGTGTTTTGTTCCCATTTCTAAGAAGGGGCAAATTGTCCACACTTTGTTCTTCCTTCTTCTTGAGTTTCATGTGTTTTGCAAGTTGTATCTTAGGTATTCTAGGCCTCTCTCTTCATCTGCCCTGTTCTGAATGAGTAGGAAAGGACATTTTCTACACTGAGAGTCCCATGATGTGTTAAATGAGGTAAGCCAGAGAACATTTCTTTGGAGTCTCACTAAGTTTCCTGTCCTCAAACCCAGGACTCTCCTGCCTTAGCATCCTGAGGACCACAATTACGGACATCTGTCACCATGTCTTTTTTTCTTGGGAGTCCCAGTGTTTGCTCTTAAGGCTATTGGTTAATTAGACATGGCCCTGTATATTATCAAGGCCACTCTATTTATTTAAAACTACTGAGTGTGGCTATTAACTACACACCCCATGTCCTCCACAGCAACACCTAGGGAAGGCAAGCCCAGGTGCCTCGGCAGAGCCAACCTGAAGCATGAACGTTAACTCTCAGAGCAGGGCTCTTTCCTTTCAGTTTTTATTTTTCCCCTTTAACCGTGTGTGTGTGTGTGTGTGTGTGTGTGTGTGTTTTAAAGCTAATCTGAACATATTCCAAAGCACTGCTGCTTCTACTTCATTTTTTTCCCAGGAAATATGATTCTTAGGAACAACACCTTCCAAACATGAGTCCCTCCCGTTGCCCTCCTGGCTGCCAGCTCTGCAGTGGCTGTTGAGAAGAGAACAAATTCTTTTCCTGATGATATCGGGGCAAGTACTGGGTGCTGAGAGCCTCACTGCCCCACTTGCTTTGCTCTGCTCACATCTCTGGTGAAACATTCCTCACTGGGCCTCCCCCAGCTGCAGAGGGATGGGAACCCGTCTTCCCTCAGTGGTGCTGGGGCAAGTCACAGCACAGCAGCTCTATTTATAGAAGAAGAAAAACAAGTGGATGGGCCAAGTGTTACATGGGACAATCTCTGCTTCTCAGAATGATTAGCTATAACTTACCAGCACAAAATTCAACAGGACAGTGCTCTTGTGAATGCAAGCTGCAACTTGAGAACAAAGGGTGAGATCTCTGTGAGAGAACCTCTCTTAGGTGCTTAAGTAAGTCTTATGGCCCTGGGTCACTTTCCTTGGAATGTGTAGTCTTGCACAAGGTCTATCTCTGATTCTCCTTCCCCTGTTCTTTCTTCTTTCTGTTCCAAATGTCTCTTGTCCTATGTGTGTTTGTGTTTGTGTGTGTGTGTGTGTGTCTATGTGTGTGTGTGTGTCTGTGTGTGTGTGACTGTGTGTCTGTGTGTGTGTGTCTGTGTGTGTGTGTGTGTCTGTGTGTCTGTGTGTGTGTCTGTGTGTGTCTGTGTGTGTGTGTGTCTGTGACTGTGTGCCTGTGTGTGTGTGTGTATGTCTGTGTGTGTCTGTGTGTGTCTCTCTGTGTGTGTGTGTGTGTGTGTGTGTGTGTGTGTGTGTGTCTGTGTGTCTGTGTGTGTGTCTGTGTGTGTCTGTGTGTGTCTGTGTGTGTCTCTCTGTGTGTGTGTGTGTGTGTGTGTGTGTCTGTGTGTGTCTGTGTGTGTGTGTGTGTGTGTCTGTGTGTGTGTGTCTGTGTCTGTGTGTGTGTGTGTGTGTGTGTGTGTGTGTGTGTGAGACTGTGTGTCTGTGTGTGTGTGTGTTGGGGGAAGGGGGAGTAGTGGTGACAGTGTTGTTGCTTTCTGCCTCGTGTGTTTCCAGATGAACCCAAATTCTACACCTCAAGCTCAAACACCATTAATGTAAAATTTTCATGAGCAATTTAAATGTAATTGTTAATAACAAGTAACTTTGGTAAATATACATGGAAAAAGATTTATAAATGAATTGTACCTTCTTTCAACATCTTTTGGGGGGAGGAGGTATGGGGACATATGCCTTTAATCCCAACAACAAAGGCCGGTGGAGCTCTGTGAATTCAAGACCAGCCTGGTCTATATAGCAATTTCTAGTCTGTCCAGAACTTCACAGAGAAACAATATCTCAAAAAAATTTATTCAGTAATATAAAATTTTAATTTTATATTGTTAAAGTTCATAAATATTTATTGTCTTCATCATTTCTAAATTAAATAAAATAGTAAGACATCAGGTTTTAGTAGAACATCTTATTTATCCTTTGATAATTTCACACATTACCAATATATCTTGACTGTTTAGACCCTTGACTTCCCCCTCACTATTCTTAGGCATCTCTACACCCTGAACTTGTTCCTATAATTCCAGCATACCCTTTACATTTTTGGTAACTCTCTAAGTCTTATTAATACTGCCTTCTGGATTGTTGTAATATCAATTAAAAGAGCTTAATAATTACTATAAATTTAGGAATTCTTATAGGGTCATCATTAAGGATAAAGAAGTAATCTACTTGTCTATATAGCATCACTACAAGACAGTACATCTTCATAGCTCTGCAGAAATCTTCTCAAAAGGGTGGGCTAATTCCTAGAGATTGTTATATATGTAGTAAGATAGGAAAAGCATATAATAGTAGCAATCTTTCCTAAAATGATCTTTTGCTGGGCCTTGCCTACTGGAGCTCTGTTGTAGATTTTTACTCTAAGGTGAAGTCATCTCAAGAAAATCACCTGCTAGTTTTATTACCTTGTTGGCTCCTGACAACTATGAAGACTCGGGTATTTAACTTGAAGTGCACTATACTGAATGAAGCATTTGCCACAATTATCTCAGATCATTTAACCCAGGAATCCTAAAGTCCCACAGACTGTTCTGCTCTCAACTCACTACAAGGTCTTCTTTCCCGACGTCTGCTCCTCACCTGGATGTCCAAGGGGAAGCAACTCCAAGAAGCTTCTAACACCCACCCAATCTCCTGTCCTAGCCCTCAACTTAAATCACCCTTTTTTGGAACCCAACAGCTACTCTTTGAATCCAAAAAATGCAGTGAAGTATTATTTTGTTTTTGATAAAGTAATAACTGTGTAACTTAGAAAATACAGGCAAGATTAAGAAAAAAGGAGAATTCTTTACCTGCTCTAAGCTGCTGACACAAACACCAAGGGGCAGGTGTTTCTTTGGGGCCTTTCCTTATACCTTATCTAGATCATTGGCCTTAACTCACAACAAATGTGCCTGCTAATTTGAGACCAAGTCTGTCTAACTCCAGCATTGAAATCAATGAGTAACTAATCTGGGCATAAACCCACCCAGGTATATGATATTTCTATTTTAATAAGTCTTCCAGTTATCTCTTCCCTGGATCCACTGCTTGTGGCATTAGAGAAATAGGCTTCAATCTAAACTGTTGGCCAGAATTCACCTGTTCTGTAATGGCACTTGAGAAAGGTGTTAGCTTGGATAAGAATAGTTGATGTGAAGATCTTTTCCCAAACTGCAGGTTGACATTTTGTACTATTGGCAGTATTCTTTGCCTTATAAAAGTTTTTCAGTTTCATGAGGTTCCATTTGTCAATTGTTGATCTTAGAGCCTCGGCCATTGGTATTCCATTCCAGAAAGTTTCCCCTGTGTCAAGACATTAGAGGTTCTTTCCCACTTACTCTTCTATTAGATTCAGTGTATATAGTTTTATGTTGAGGTCTTTGATTCACTGGGACTTGAGCTTTGAACAACCCAGACCCATGAGAGCTCCCAGAGACTAAGCCACCAACAAAAGTGCATCAATAGGCTAGTCCATGGTCCCTGGCACATATATAGCATAGGGCTGCCTTGGCTGGCCTCATTGAAAATGGATGTTCCTAATCCTGTAGAGACTTGATGCCTCAGGGAAGGGAGATGCTGGAGGGGGTGATATGGGAGTGGGTAGTTGTGTGAGGGGGAGTGGGGCTGTGTGGGAGTACCCTCTTTAAGGCAAAAGGAAGGAGGAAAGAATTTTGAGAAGGGAGACCGAGAAGGGGAGCAACATTTGGAATGTAAATAAATAAAACAATTTTAAAAAATAAAAATTAAAAAATTAACTTAAAAAAAAAAAAGAATAGCTGATGTGCCTGGAATAGAAAACAGACAGAATCTGTGTCTGGTCCCTCAAGAGGAAGTGTGAGCCCCATCATGGGTTTACTGTCTGACATTCCCAAAACAAGTGCCATGGCTGGACACTTGAGGTCAGTCTCTCAATAACACTGGCCAAAGAAGTGGAAATTGGCTGTATTAATGGAAACTGCTTCAACAGATCCAAAAAGGGCTCTGAATGGAATCATTTCCAGGAGAAAGTAGCCATTGTCCAGGCCTGTAGAGCCATTAAGAAAGGGGAAAAGACCACAATGGTTACATTGGCCAAGTTTAAATAGAATGTTCTAGAACTAGAAGCAGTAAACACTACCCAAAAACATCAGAAAGAAATATCTGAGAACATTGTGTACTGTGGACATATTGTGGTTTGGGGCAGGAATATCCCAAAAGCAACACTGCAAATACGACTCTCGGGACAGAGCATCATTGTAAGGGCCAATGGAGTGGCCAGGAAGGAAAGCTTTAAGGCTCTCAGCTTTGCTGGTGCCTTATTTCCAATGAAACTAAATTTGTCTTCTAATAAAGAAAGAGCTCAGAACCCATTCTGACACTGGAGAGGGTACAGGAGAGTGGGCATGTTTTATTAGCCAACTGTTACAAGGTGCTGTGAAAGATCGCAGTGTTTAAATTTGGCATCAAACCATGTCACAGGAGAGGAGCAAGGTCTAAGCAAAGGCTGGGAACTCTTCAGTATGCAATCTTTTCAATCTCTCTCTCTCTCTCTCTCTCTCTCTCTCTCTCTCTCTCTCTCTCTCCACCCACTCCCGGTCTCTTGCTTTTTCTGCAGCTTTACTCCAGGAACTCCGAGCCAAAATATTCTGCCTCACCGTTAAAAGCAGCATAACGCAGCATAACTAAGCAGTCAGTGACTGAATATTATGAAACTATGAGTCAAACAAGTCTTCCCTCTTTCTAAGGCATGTGTGCATATTTTGTCACAGCAGAGAGGTGACCAACACAGAGCCTTTCAAAGAGACTGGTAAGGTTTAATTATCCAGAAGTTGTTTTCTTGAGCTCTGACATCAATCTGAACTAGACCAAAAAATCTGAACTCAAAGCCATATGACAATGTATAAGTCTATTTTTATACCTGGACTCACAGCATCCCGGGATACCAGTGCTGACTGAATCAAAAACCGCAGACTCCTGCACCTTTCTGCACACCCATCTTGTAGCTTAGGTACTTTGGATCCTTGATCATCTCATTTGCCACCAACCTGATGATTATTATAATAAACATGCTTGACATACTAGAGACAATCTCCCAGTAATCAACAATGGGTATTGGCTGTGGAAGCTGAGGTTAACATAACATAAAAGATTAAGAGATAGGAGTGAGGCTACAACTCCAGTGCATCTAACTCCAATGAATCCATTGCTTCCCTTGCCTCCTGCTCTGATCTCTAAAAACTGCAATATATTGACCAGAAGTGTCACTTAAAAACTCCAGCCTCTACAGATGGATCCAGTGATAAAATAGTTTCTTTACAGTCAACACAAATCCCCCTCACCAGTTCCCAGGTCCACACGCCTACCTGCTCAGTAAGAGGCACGCCAATATCTCACACCACTCTTCAGAGTGCATGATTGGCTATAGTTTCAACTGCCCTGGGAGACAAATGAAAAAAATAAAACTGAGGTTCAGAGAAGGGCAAACAACTAAACTTCATTGCTAGAATGTGGATATAGTGTGTCCCCACCGAGACTCACGATGAGACTCAGTTTACAAATATTGGGCAATAGTGTCACTTTTATTGGGTGATTAGTTCATGGGGCTCAAGTATCACAGAGAACCGGAGTTCCTGTGAGAAAAAACTCCAGTGGGCTGGTTACCACAAAGGGAGCTCTTATAAAGGAGACCAACCCACCCACCATTCTGACTCTCCCTCTTCATGCAACCACTCAGATAAGCATTCAGTGTGTGACTGCATGAAGTTCCTGCTAAAAGTGAACAGACAGCTGTTGCCATGTTCTTGAGCCTCCAAAGCTGTGTTTCCTACCCTTGGATATTTTGTTGTAGCAACAGAAAATGAACTAACACAAAGTTGTGTTTCCAAATAATGGAAGACTGGGGCCCAAACTTGCCAGTTTGGGAACCTGATAATTCCATTAGCATCAATTCCAATGACAAATACATGACACACTTCCTAAAAGATGAGATCCAAACTCAAACTTCAAAGAGAGGATATAGCACAGAGATCCATCCATGAATCTGGGATGTCATGGAGCAAGCTCTGCTCACAAGCTGCCCCAGGCCTGAATATATTCTGGCACTTTTCCTTCTGAGCCAAAATCAAAATGTAAGTTCCTTCATTCTACCAGGGAAGCAGCCAACATGCCAGAATTCATTAGAAATCCTGGTGGAATTTGGCCTTTTCACTTTCTTTTGGTAGTAGCATCACAACAGACAGAGTATATTGTAAACCCAAGGTTTATTTCACTCTGCAGTTCTGGCACAAGGTCAAGTGGATAGCACCTCTGATGGCAGAGGCCTAAAGCAGCTCATATGGAGAGAAAGATGTGCTCCAGAGACCAGGCAAGCAAACTGGCTTGCACAGCAGATTACTCTCAAGGTAATTCACTGACTTGTCAATCACATGAATACTTAGTCTCTCTCTCTCTCTCTCTCTCTCTCTCTCTCTCTCTCTCTCTCTCTCTCTCTCCTCTCTCTTCTCTCTCTCTCTCTTCTCTCTCCTCTCTCCTCTCTCTCTCTCTCTCTCTCTCTTCTCTCTCCTCTCTCTTCTCTCTCTCTCTTCTCTCTTCTCTCTCTCTCTCTCGCTCTCTCTCTCTCTCTTTCATATTTTATCTAGGATTTCTCCTAAGCATGTCAAATTGTCTACCACTGCTTGCCTAAGTTCTGCCTCTTAATATCTCAGAATGGAGATGAAGTTTCAGCATGTACTTTGGCAGGAACAAGTTATATTGAAACTACAGCAAGCTCGTAAGGTAACAAATAGGAGCTACTCCATAAACAGTACCAGAAAATTAAGCTGTGCATCTGGGAGTAGGCATTCATCTCCAATAGATGCCACCTTCCCAACACATGATTCAGACTTCATGTGGAACACACACACACACACACAGAGCAATAAAATAACCCCTAATGACATTGCTATATCCAGAGATTGGTACATGGCTCATCTCTCACTAGAGAAGCATCTTCTTGTAGTATATAATAATTAACACAGAAACTGACAACTGGACTCATTCCGAAATGGGGTGTCTTTATCTCACCCCTCCCCTCATGGCTCACAGATCTATGCAGAAGAATAAACAAAAAGATTGTTAGAGCTATGGTAACAGATGACTCCAACGCCCCCCCCCCAAAAAAAAAACCACTGTTTTTCAGAAACAATAGGACTGATGCACTTAGGAACTCACAGACACTGTAACAACATGCACAGGACATGCATAAGTTCAAACCAGAGCATATTCTAGCGTGGAGTAGGAGAATTAGGAACAAAAATCTCAATCCCAGCTGAAAAGCTATTTGCAATTCATAGATGCTGGAAGAAAGAAAATAACTTTTGTTCAATGGCACTAGATATATCAACCACATTCTAAGACAGGCTCTGTGTTTAAGAGTAGTTGAGCAACCTCAAACATACTCCATGGTGTGTGTGTGTGTGTGTGTGTGTGTGTGTGTGTGTGTGTGTGTTAGTAGGTTCTTATTAAGAGAGAGAAAGAACATGAAGTTAGGTGGGTAGGGAGGCAGGGGGAATCTGTGAAGAGTTGTGGGAATAGAAATAATCAAAATATATTGTATGAAACTTTAAAAAAATAAGTAAAAAAGAAAGTATTTAGACAAAATATAGAAGGAAAGGATTTTTAAATTATTTACTTATTTTTAATTGTAGCTGCATTGGTATTTTTTCTGCATGTATGTCAGTGTGAGGGGTTTTGGAGTCCTTGGAACTGGAGTTATAGACAGTTGTGAACTGTGATGTGGGTGCTGAGAATTGAACCCAGCCTCTGGAAGACCACATAGTGGTCTCTTAACCACTGAGCAATCTCTCCAGCCCTGGAAAGGATTTTTAATGAGACATTTTTTTAAAGCTATAAACAAATTTTTGACACTTTGAAATGAATTTGATCTGTGAGTCGCATAGAAAGAAATGTCACTAGCAGAGTGGTCCCTAATAAAGCTAAAAAGGGGGACCATCGACATCCTCAAAGCTCTCCTACTGCCTTCACTGAAGAAACAGATGCAGGCACATGGAAAGTGGGCCAGGGTGCTCTGCATTCAATTCTAAGAGAAAAGAGTAGAATCCAGGCAGTGGGAAATGATATAAATAGCTAATCTGCTAGGGTGAAGCACTAAGCACCAGGGCAAAGCAAGGATAATGAAGGAGTTCTGTCTATAAATGCCAGCATGGTGACTCATTATCGTGAGTTGAGTAAAGCATCCAAGCTGTAAGAAATGCCGTATGACTAATTGTGCAAATGTTAATGGCATAAAACTTAATTATAAACAGCTTAAGTATTACTTAATTCCAATGCTTAGGACCAAGTCTTTTTATGGATTTGAGATCGTTATGGATTTATAAACAAAAAGAAAACTTAGATATGGAAAGTGTAAGTGAGAATACTGCAAAGAAGCCACCAAAATGGCTACTCCATGATCCAAAGGGAAGGTTTTTGTTGTAAATAAGGAAGAGAGAACATCCCGAGGCAGGGAGAAGAGTCCACAGCCAAGAGAAAAAAATACAGACTGGGCATGACTAGAGCTATCTGTGAGAGAAGGGAGAACAGTGGCAGAGAATTACAAGAGAGAGAGAGAATAGAGAGGTACAGGGGAAAATACTTTGTCCTAATAAGGGAGCAGGAAGTGAGATATAAACTGGAACAGCCTAGGAGCTAGCCTAGAGCAGGGGAGTGTAGAAGGGGAACTAGGAAGCTCTTGTGGGCTAATAAGTGTATGTAAATAGGGACCAAAGGAGTTTAGAGGGTAACTGGCTTTGGTATATATGCAATAGGAAGCCAGATGCTTCATCCACCAGAGCAGGGGGAGATAAGGAAGTGGGATTTCCTGGCAAACACAAAGCTTTCACAGGTTCCTGAGGAACACTGAAAGTATCGTCCGGCAGTCCTCTTGTTTGTCCTGCCAACATTCAGCCCGAGCTGAGCTCAAGCTGTCAACTTAGACATCGTCAGTGGGCCTGTCCTTTTGGAGTGCTTAGGGGTTTCCTTCAACCTAACAGAAACTAAGTTTAAAAATGAAACTCACTTGTATCTCGTACATCCCTACTATTCATACTGCAAGGGTAACTTAATAGCAAATACTAGTGACCTTGCATTTTGGCTATAGCTATCACATGAGTCAGAGCTGGAATTTTCCACTGTAGCATCGGAACACTAAAAGTCTCAGGTTTTGAGGAGTTTCAGATAATGGTCGCTACCTATCTAAAGCTTTCACTGATGGTCTCCAGGCAAGGCTTGAGGAAGCTTATGGATGCAGAGCAAAGCCTAAGGGAGATGGGTCTTGTTGGTGCCTGCATAGAAACATCATCAGCACAGGGGTCTCTCATAAAGCTAAACAGGAAATGGTTTCACCCCAAGAATGTGACACAATTCCCTGGCTGGCTGAAGCCTATGTAATTTGGGTTTTCTATTATAATGAAATCTATATTTTATCTAGGAAATGTGGCACCATAACTCTTTGGAACTGTTTGTTTAAAATAAAGGTTGGACACTGTTGTTATTTAGCATTCAAATGCTCATAAAAGAAAATCATATTCAGAAGGAAAAGAGAAACTGGTCTGGTAGAGCTTCCTAGTCCACACAGTAAACACTAGCCTGTGTACAGAGAGGACCAGGACTTTTGGCTTCTGTCGGCTGACTTATGGAAGGGAGGAAAAGACTTTTTAATCCTTTTGTACATTACTAGATATTGAATTCAAGGCCTTGCTCTGATTCCAACAGCAACCAACCAACCACTGAACTACTCCCCCAATCCTTAGTTCTTTGAGACAGAGTCTTCCTATGCAGCTCAGGGTTGCTTTGAACTCCCAACCTTTCTGCCTCATCCTCCTGAGTGCTGAGATTAAAATGTGCACCACCACTTGGAAAATGCCATTTTTGGAGAAATCTATAAGCAGCAACAAACACATTCAAAAGAGGAACATATTTATATTAGAAACAGTTTTTCCTCTCTCCTCCTTCTAACCTTCCTCAAATCCACTTTGTCCACACAGAGCCAAAGTTAAATAGAAACCTTGGCTTCTGCATAAACAAATATAACAGAACACCAGTTCTGAGCCCTTGGACAGAAAAGAAAGAACAGTATCTCCAAAATGCACCAGTCTTCCACTCAGAACACAGCTAAGGCAGAGGATGCCCCATTTACAAACCAGAAGTGAGGGCAACGTTAGGGGGTAGAAATAGAACCTCCAGGGATTTTGACTTGTATATATGGCAAGTGGTCCCCAGTTGGGGGTTCACATACCTTTGTGTTTATAGTTTAACTCCCTCTTAACACCAGTACACACAGCCATTGCCCTCTTTTTAGTTCACATTTGCTGAAAGTCTCTGTGGGATTCATTTTTTTAATAATCAAAACACAAAGCCACCTGAACACTGAATCAAGGAAGCCACAGATGGAAGAGCTGGGCCAAGGATGTGGGTGCTGAATGTTCCAGAATCCTCAAATCTGGGCCAAAGATGTCTCAAGGAGTAAACATGCCTGCTGCACAAACCTCATGACATGAGCTTAAGCTCTGGAATCCAAATAGCCATTTCTTCAAAGTTTTCCTCTATCCCCCACATAGACCACACACACCCACACATAAAAACACAAAACACAGAATCTTATAGTGTGTCTTCAACCTGTGACAGGGATCTCTGTGCACTATACATATTCTCTTTTCTTCTTTTACATTTATGGATTCTGGATTCCATCTTATGTTTCAGCATATGGGAGACACAAGGGATGAAAGGGCTATTTGAGAGTCCTCTAAAGGAATGCAAAGCAGAAAGTACAGGGCAAGTGGCTTAGAAACCACACAGTTGATCCTACACCTAGCAGGACCCACAGAACCAAGATCAGGAATGGAAAAGATGGAGGAAGTAGGATGGTAAGAAGATGAGGCAACATGAGCCAGCAGGTAAGACAGGGCCAGAGATATTCTCTGAACCCCTTGAAATGTGATTCAGGAGCTAAGCACTCCTCCATTCACAGGAACTCATGAAAGAGCATACTCCTTCCTAAGATAGCCCTCCTGGGATACAGAACTAGCATTCATTTAAGATATTCTGATCCCCTTGGAAGTTGCTTGAAGCTACATACGATGCTTTAAAATGCCCCAGAAAATAGACCCAGATGCAGGTCACTAAGGAACACATAGCACATCTTGAAGATGGCCTCCTGGTGTCACCACTTCACAGAGAAGACCAGGCAATTTGGTTTTACTCGATGCAGATTCTTTTTTTTTTTTTTTTTTTTTTTTTTTTATTGGTGTTTTCTGGATTTTTGGTTCTGGAAGTCCTGAGAAGCTACTAAAACTTTCCTATAAGACCAACATAGGATTTCCAGTGCCAGGAAACAGATATAGGCACTTCAGAAATTCTTCCTACCCCAGAATGAATGAAAATCAACACCTACCATGATATAGCTTAGTGAGCCAGAACTCTTACAAGGTCATAAGAGCTCTTATAAAAAGGTGACATTCACTCTTTACCTGATGTACTGGCTGGTCTTGTGTGTCAGCTTGACACAAGCTGGGAGTTATCACAGAGAAAAGAGCCACCTCTGAGGAAATGCTTCCCTGAGATCCAGCTGTAAGGTATTTTCTCAATTAGAGATCACAAGTGGGAGGGCCCATTGTGGGTGGTGCCATTCCTGGGCTGCTATAAGAAGCAAACTGAGTAAGCCAGAGGAAGCAAGCCCAGTAAGCAGCACCCTCCACAGCCTCTGCATCAGTTCCTGCCTCCAAGTTCCTGCCTTGTGTGAGTTCCTGTCCTGACTTCCTTTGGAAATGAACAGCAATGTGAACGTGTAAGACAAATAAATCCTTTTCTCCCCAATTTGCTTTTTGGTCATGATGTTTTGTGCAGGGAAACAAACCCTGACTAAGACAGTTGACTTAGGTCTTGAGATACTAGGTTCCCAGCCAAAGAAGGGAGGCCATCCCAGGCCTTTACAGATATAGCATGAATATTATCAGGAGCCATTTAGGAAAAGCAAAAGGTTAGAGGCTAACTTTCCTGAAAATGGCCCAGCATTATTTTTACATGGTCTACAATAGGTGAGCTCTGAGAGGCAAGGACCCTAGAAACTTCATCCCAGGATTGCTTCTTGTTATTAATCTATCTCTTCAATTACTAGTACATAGCCTAACAATTCTTAGACATCAGCCTACCCTATTTGTGGGAAGCCGCAAATGCCATTACAAGATGGCGCTGGCTACCACTGGCCACCACCCATGATTATGGGTAAACAACCAATGTGCGCATGTGCATAAGAGTTTTTTTTTTGCCGACTCACTGCCTGGCCCGACGCATATTAATGAGGTACTGGTAGCATAACCAATCAGGTATGGACATGTCACTTCTAGGCCTATATAAGCAGCACCATTTCTGGGCTCAGGGTCTTTCGCCTCTGTAATCAAGCTCTCCCAATAAACGTGTGCAGAAGGATCTTATTGTGGCGTTGTTCTTGCTGGGGAGTCGGGCGCTCACACCTATTGGGCAAGTTTCCTGCAGATAAACATGGAGATGAATTTTCACGAATTAATGCTGTTTAGATGAATTAATAATTTGTAGAATTCCTGATTTAATTCAACTAATTTTAGGAAGAAATCTTTAGGAGATTGTCTTAGTTGTTTTGCTAAAAAGATGTAATAAAGTAAAAATCAAGAATAGAATGTGTCCACTACTCCTAATAGTAAGTAAAAAGTGCAGAGTAAGAAATTAAATGAGCTTTCATAATTACACTAAAAAGAGAAATAGGCTTGAAACAAATCTGTGTTCAAGAAAAAACATTCAGATCCAAGGATGAAGTCACAGGTGTGTACTGTGATAAGGCAAGGCCATGTAAAAACTGTTACTTTGAACTTATAATGAGCTTACTGTGTGAAACACTGCTTTGAACTTGTTATTGATACCTTTCTGTAACCCCCCCCCCCCGCCTTTTTTTGTAACATTTTAGCTAAGAGGTATTCTTTCTTATACAAAGAACTTTTTGTCAAAAAGCTATATAAGAAGCCTAAAGCAATAATAAATTTTAAAAAGGCTGGTGCAGACATTTTCTGCTTCACCTAGGGTGTATGTGTTGTCTGTGTAACTTCTTTCCTTTTCTTTCTTTTCTCTCTGATTCAAAAAGAGTTAATGAGCTCCAAGCCTCTCACCTGGCCAGGAGGTTAACTCACCCAAGAAAGGAGCTCTACCAATGCATCCTTTTACTTAATTCCCCCGCAGCTAAACATCATGTGTTAATAGCCAGACATTTGAGCTTATTTAAGTACAAATAATAAGAGAAATAAAAAAATGAAGTTTCCACAGCTCTTATTTAAGCATTAAGAGTTAGGTTTTCCCCAGACACTACTGTGGATGCCAAGAAGTGCTTGCTCACAGGAGCCTGATATAGCTGTCTCCAGAGAGGCTCTGTCAGAGCCTGACAAATACAGAGGTGGATACTCACAGTCATCTATAGGATGGAACACAGGGCCCCCAATGGAGGAGTTAGAGAAAGGACCCAAGGAGCTGAAGGGGTTTGCAGCCCCATAGGAGGAACAACAATATGAACCAAGCAGAGCTCCCCAGAACCCCTAGGGACTAAACCACCATCCAAAGAGAGACCCATGGCTCCAGCCACATATGTAGCAGAGGAGGGCCTTGTGGGGCATCAATGGGAGGAGAGGCCATTGGTCCTGTGAAGGTCGATGCCCCAGTGTAAGGGAATGCCAAGACATGGAAGCAGGAATGGGTAGGTGGGTGGGGGAACACTCTCATAGAAGCAGGGGGAGAGAGAGGATGGGATAGGGTGTTTCAGAGGGGAAACCAGGAAAGGGGATAGCATTTGAAATGTAAATAAAGAAAATATCTAATAAAAATTTTTTCAAAAAAGAGTTAGGTTTTCAGCTTTTATTGAAGCACGGAACAATGATAGTTATTAGTCCATATTTAAGCACAGAACAGTAATAAAGAGTTAAGTTCCCAGTGTTTAATAAAGCACAGAGGGTTAAGGAGAAAAGAAGCCATCAGCTTCTAGCCCCAGTACAGTTAGAGTTACAAGACCATCAGTCTTTTGACTGTTGTCCAACTCTGTGTTCCATCTCAGCTACCACTTCAAAAGGCTGGGGCAGTATCGCAGCAGAGTATGGACATGCTGGGTAGAGTCAGCGCTCACAGTCCCCAAACATTACATGTAGATGCTGATGCAGTCTGAAGGCACACTTTACCATGAAGACAAGGCCTCAGTCTTCTTTTAAAGAGAATGTGGTGTTTCGATGTGCCAGTCCAATTTGCTGCCCGAGCTTTCGTAATTATGGCCACAAGAGGGCATAATTGGCACCTTGGATTCCTGAACTCTAGACACCTCAGTGTTGGTGCCATCTCCTAGAAGCCTACACCAGGATGCTCATTCAGGCTAGGAGAGGATAGGGGAAGTTCCCTATCACATAGGCACAGCGAAACATTCCTTAGGAACAACTCAAGAGGAGACAACTGCCTCTCCTGTGCCACACTGCAGCTCAAGCATAAAGAGAAATCAAGTTGCTCTCATGCTTCCCATTTTAATCTGTCTTTTCCTGAGTCACTGTCTCCCTCTACTGGCACGTCCAGAAATTGCCTTTCACTAACACTGCCAGTTATCAATCTTTCAGCACCTGACCATGGGGCGTTCTCTTCAAGGCTCTTCTATCCAGTGAGTCACAGGTAGTGAGTGTGGTAGGACTCAGATCAGGAGCCCCTCAATCTCTTATCTTACTTGTTCTTTACAAACCACTCTGCCTGGGTGCTCTTTGCTCCATCCGGGACAGGAGGAAAATGAACAGCTTTGACTGAGGGAGGTGGTACCAAGGGGGAAGGAACTCGGAGTGATGATCAAGAGAATCCCCAGAGGGAGGAGTCTGGAGCCCAGGAAATTAATTTAAGGGTTAGACTTAAAGGAACAGGGCTGTAAGGGCAAAGACAGGAGACAGAACCTGCATCATATTGTCGCCAGCGGGGAAGATGGCTCTGCCCTGGACAATATTACTGGCTCTCTCTGGTATCTATGTCCAGGGAGCTCAGGCATGGTGTTCGGAAGAGGATACTCTCGAACTCGATAAACTAGTCAGTGAACCTGACATAGTGAAGTTTGCTTTGAGTGCATTCCACAAAAAGAGCAAGGATGAATATGCCTACAGGGTGATACACATCATGAATTTCTTGAAAGTACAGGTAGGTGATCTTGTCCACTTGCTGTTTTCTGATAAAGCAGGCAGGACACTTTTGTCTTGGCTAGACATTTGCAACCCATGGCTGAGTTACATATAAATCATTTGGCTTCATTGTTTAGAATGCTTTTCTAAGTTACATATTCTTTTGAATTAAGTTTACTCACATAAAAATTACTATGCAATATTATCCTGTTTTATGATAGTACTTACTTAATTAAAGAATACATTTTAGATCAGGCATGGTGGTATACAAATGTAGTTCCAGCATTTTGAAAGCTGGTACAGGAAGATCTGGACTTTGATGCAATATAATAATAATAATAATAATAATAATAATAATTCACAGAATAAGCACTTCTAGGGAGATCTTTCTATTGAACAAAGAAAATATTTACACAAAAATCCCATAGGCAAAGACTGAAGATATGTCAAAAGCACCTTTAAAAGTTTTTGCTAGCATATATTTATTATGCACAATAACAGATTTCATCATGACACTTCATAAATGTACATAATGTATTTTCACCATATTCGCCTCCCATTACTCTCTGTATACCCCTTCCATCCTTGCTTAATTCTTTTCTCATACCTTTTTGTATTTGTCTTTGTACTTTGTACATTGTTGCTGTTATTGTTGTTGTTGATTATGATGATAATCAAATGAGTTTAATTGGAGTTTCTACTGAAACATGCTCAAGTGATATTTTAGAGAAGTATGGGCAACTTACAAGCATATTAAAAAATTAAAACAGTTTGAGGGTTGCAGAGGGATCTGTCAGTAAAGTGCTTACCACACAAATATGAGGACTAGAGTTTGGATCCTCATCACCTATGTAAAAAGCCTGGCTCAGAGATGCACACCTGCAATCCCAGTGTCTGAAAGGCAGAGACAGAAAAGTCTGGAGAGGGCCAGCTACTGACCAGCCTAGTGTGAGTCAGCCTCAGCTTCAGTGACATGTCCCGTGTCAAAAGGTAAGATGGAGAGCTGCTGAGGAACACTCCTGCTGTCACTCTAGGCTTTATGCACACACATGCACAAACAAGTCATTGGAAAAAATGAGGAAGTGAAAGGAAGAGAAACAAAAGGTAGGCTGGGAAAACTTGCTGACTGTCAGGACAAGCTAACTGTCCTGAGAACCACCTACCAGCTCAGCTCCTTATCTCAGTTAATTCCCTTCTACTCTGGGTCCTTGGCAGGCTCACATAGCCCATTCACCAACATCCTAAAATGGTGATGAATCTCCACAGAATGTCCTCAGGATGGCAATGCTCATCTCCTAATGCCACACTATGGTCATGGGGGAGGATTCCTCTTTCCTCAACAGAGGAAGGAAAGGCAGAGGGCTTGTACAAAGCCGAGACCTCTGGAAATCTCTTTAGAGCACCTAGCTGGTCCTGTTAGGTCTCTTATGCTGGAACCTTACCTGTGAGCTAAGACTATGACTTTGCTAGAGACAGAGTTGGTCTTGTGGGAAGAAAGGATGGAAAGAGTGAAAGACTAGGCAAAGAAGAAAGGGGATACAGTAGAAGGAAGCAGGAGGAAGATTTCCGAGCTCACACTATATAGAAACTCACCATATGAACAAAATACCCATGAAAGGAGTTACAGAGACAACGTTTGGAGCAAAGATGAAAGGATGGACTATCCAGAGAATACCCCACCCGATAATACATCCCATAATCAGCCACCAAACCCAGACACTATTGCATATGCCAGAAAGATTTTGCTGAAGGGACCCTGTTATAGCTGTCTTGTATGAGGTTATGCCAGTGCCTGGCAAATACAGAAGTGGATGCTCATAGTCATCTATAAAATAGAACACAGGGCTCCTAATGGAGAAGCTAGAGAAAGCACCCAAGGAGCTGAAGGGGTCTGTAACCCTATAGGTGGAACAACAATATGAACGAACCAGTACCCCCAGAGCTTGTATCTCTAGCTGCATATGTAGCAGAAGATGGCCTAGTCGGCCATCACTGGGCAGAGAGGGCCCTTGGTATTGCAAACTTTATATGCCCCAGTACAGGGGAATGCCAGGGCCAAGAAGTGGGAGTGGGTAGGTAGGGGAGCAGGGTGGAGAAGGATATAGGAAACTTTGGAATAGCATTTGAAATGTATATAAAGAAAATGTCTCATTAAAAAAAAAAAAGAAAGAAACTCACCATACAAGCTATCGTTCTAATTCAGTGTGCTGGTGAATAGTGACTGTAACGTGAGGATTTTCTTAATGTAGGTCAAATGACAGCATCCTGCAGATCTAGCTTTATCCCGTTGGGCTGAATTATCAGCAGAGCCAATACCCTACCAGAGCCTGACCTCTGGGAATGTAGGTTAGTTCAGGCGCCTACTGAGAGTGAAACCGAGGTTTCCTTTGGTTGAATAGAATATGAGGATTTGAGTTAGATGATACACTAATGGTATGTGACTCAGCCTCTAATTTCCCCTAGCCTCTACCAGACTGCCTCCTCCTAACCTTTAACTCTCTACACTAGAGACCATCCCCTCCAAAACTTTTCACCTTTAAGAAGGGAATGCTAGACCTTGGAAAAACTCCACACTCAAGAGAGAAGCCAGGTCTCTCCCAGTATTGAGACAAGTCTATGAATGGGTAGCCATAAGGGTCTGCTCACTTCGGTATTTTTCTGTATTCAGGAAGAACCACCACAAACTTTCTTCGTGAAGCTGAGGCTGACAAGAACCATCTGTATGAAATTTGAGAAAAGCCTAGACACCTGCCCCTTACCTGAACTGCAAAATGTAAGACAGAACATGAGTATCCACCCTTTCACCGTTGTGAGTACTGCAGAGAGTCAGGGGTGGGATACAAGAGCAGTGACAAAGCCATGCTTAGAGACCTGAGGAGGGGGCCAGTGGGCAAACTGCCCGAATTCCTTCTTAAGTCTTAAGGGCAAAAGATTCCTAAAAGGATGCAAGCTACAGAGGCCTGGCCAACCTTCTTCTCCAACTCTGGCCACTCACAAAAGTAGCTTTCTATTCCTTAGGCACCATAGCTTCAGAATGCTCATGTCTTCTTTGGTCCTGCATGCTGAGCCTGAGTAACAAATGCTCTTTGTCTGGTCTTCATTCTCCTCCCTTGGATTCAGGGGAAGGAGCCTACTGAATTCTGTTCTTATATTATGGAGCCTTCACTGACACACAGCCTGAAGAGGGGGTGAGAGAAGAGGCCCCACTGTCTTCCCTCCAGGCACTGTACCCCGAAGAAACTCTAGCACTTGTTTTGGGGGACAAGAAAAAGGGGCAGCCTAATTCTGGAAACATCCCCACTCAGGGGTGATAGACCCCTTATCAAGAATAATTAATATCTTAACTATTGACTTAAATCTGATAGTAGTCAATACCTTCTGGGACAGAACATCCCCTGCTGTTCCTAGGATCTTGCATCACAAAGCAATAGTCCAAAAGATTCTTTGGGGGCACTTAATGGGTGTGGACAATAAGAAAAAAAACTACTGGATCAAAGGGAATCCCTGATGCAGACAGCTCACCCTCCACCAGAGTTTGAGTTGGTGGTTACACCTGTAGACCAGAGCCTATTCTTTCAACTGCTAGCTAAGAATGGGATATGGTTGAATAGAGAGTGTTCCTGACAAAACACCCACAAGCTTCCTGAGCCTCCCCCACCCTCTGTCTCATTTTGATTGTTTCCTTAGATCCTCATCTGTTCCTTCAGCATCAGCAGCCCAGGCTCAAAACAGTTCAACCTGTTGAAAATGACTTGTTCTGAGGGGCTTCTCTGACTGGGACCCACCACAAGGATCTACTTACAGCACTGATCCAGTCCTGCTCCTTGCTCTGAGGATACTGCCATTCATAGGAATCAGCAATTACAGGCTTAAGAAGCTGTGCAAGTGTCTGCAGTTTCATGTCCTGGAATTTTAGAAATGCCCCTTTGTACAGATTCATCACATAGAATTAGATCATTAAACACCAGCATGTAATAAACTTTGTGGGCTATGGGCATGAGGGTGGAAGCTGAGCACTTAGTGGAGTTATCTCAGCAAGATAGCTTGGTGGCCATCCTTCTAGACCTCATGAGTTGTCCCAGATACCACCATCTCTCATGACATGACCCACATGGCCAGGGATATGAATGTTTACCTGTCCCTCCTACCAGGACATCCCATGTACACTGTAGATGAAGGCAAGTCTCAAATTCCTCTCAACACAGATGGTCTGTACTCTTGAGCAAATTCCTCACATATTTTTTCCAAGTCTCTGAAGTTGGTACATGTAGGATGGACTGTAGTCTCACTGTTCAGGGAGTGGTCTCCACAAACAGCAGCAGCATCTCCTTGGCACCGCTTAGTAATGGGCAACATTAGAAACTTCTGCTCTTGAAAAGGGAACCATATCTAAAAATCTTTAGGGAACACGTCATAATACATATTTGAGAAGCACTTATGAAGTAGAAAACACTAAGTCCTACCTGAGACACCTGTACCAGGGTCCAACACCCTATAGAAGCCAGAGAAGAATAACTGTTCTGACATTTTGGAGTGCCTGTGTATCTAGGCCAACTATCTCCATTTTGCCTTTGTTTCTTGTCAAACATAGATTCTGCAGAGACTGATGAGAGTGGCAGTGTTTCAATAAGACTGTTGAAAACTATGTAGTGACCACTTTGGCCTTTGACCACAGTTGCCCACCTCTGACACTGAAGAGACCCTTCCTGTGCACCTGTCCCTGGTATTTGCAAGTACTGCTCCCATCTAAAGCACCAGCACCTCCCTGATCTATGTTAGGGCGTGGCACCAAAAGAATCTCATCAGCAGGCCATTTATACAATGCAGGTGTAGAAAGGTCAAGTCTGGGAAGGAGACCACAGTGGGGTAGGAGGCAAACATCAGCCTGACAACTTCAGACTACCCAATTCCACAGAAAAATCTCATATTAATCACCAAGTTTTCTAGCAGGATAAAGCTCTATGAGCTATACTCTGGACTCCAGAAAGAGACCTTCATTCTCTCTACATTAAATAGCATACTCTTTAAATTCCTTTCCATGGATATGTCTTCACTATTTATCTTCACCCACTGTGGTGGTTTGAAGAAGAAGGGCCCGCATAGGTTCATATATTTGAATGCTTAGCCACCAGAGAGGGCAACTGTTTGCTAGAATTAGAAAGATCAGGAGGTAGTGACCTTTTGAAGTAGGTGTGGCCTTGTTGGAGGAATTCTATCAGTGAATGTAGCCCCCCTCTTTATTTCTCCATTCCATGCCTCTTTCTTGCCCTGCCCCTCTCCCCCACTTTCTCTGCCTGTAGATTATCAGGATGTAGCTTTCAACTACTTCTCCAGCATCATTCCTGGCATGCCTCTTGCTATGCTCCCTACCATGATGAAAACAGACTATGCTTCCAAAACTCTAAGCAAGGCCCCAATTAAATGCTTTCTCTTATAAGAATTGCAGTGGTCATGGTATATCTTCACATCAATAGAACAGTTACTAAGACACTTACTAATAATGAACTTTAGAAAGACTACTGTCCCCTAGATGCTTATTGTAACCCAATGTTTATCCTTCCTCCACTCCCAGACTACTGACCTAGTAGCATAACAAGAGTCAGATATTTTTCATTTTTCATTAGCCTCAAGAAATAGTGATCTTTCCAGTCTATGAGCCGTGCTCTGTGATAGATTCAGACCACACCACAAGTAGGAGTCACCTGAAAAGTCATTGAGCAGAGATTTACTAAATTCTAGATGAATAAGAATAAGAACAACATACCTAATGATAAAGAAAATGGAAGTGTTCTCATCCACCAGCTATCAGTTTGCAGAGCGGTGCCTCTAGACAGGAGTTATGCTACTTTGAACTCAAACATCCTGGTTTCTCAGTAGCATTTTACGCCTGGGAGAGCTCCAGAACTGCAGTTCTCACGTCAATGCCCCCAAACAAACTGTTTGGGTTTTTCTAGTTTTTATAAATTATGATGTGTGCTGGATATTTCTTCTTTTATCTTCTTGTGAATATATTTGGTTATTGCCTTCTTTGTCCTGACCCTAGATGAAAAATAAACATCACTCTCCCCACTCTCAAGGCTCAGGGATCATTGCAGAAGTAGAGTTAGGGAGATTTTAAAAGCCAATATACCAAACGCAGACACTATTGCATATGCCAGCAAGATTTTGCTGAAAAGCCCCTTAATATAGTTGTCTCTTGTGAGGCTATGCCAGTGCCTGGAAAATACAGAAGTGGATGCTCACAGTCATCTATAGGATGGAACATAGGGTCTCCAATGGAGAAACTAGAGAAAGTACTCAAGGAGCTGAAGGGGTCTGCAACCCTATAGGTGGAACAACAATATGAACTAATCAGTACCCCCAGAGCTTGTGTCTCTAGCTGCATATATATCAGAAGATGGCCTAGTCGGCCATCATTGGGAAGAGAGGCCCCTTGGTCTTGCAAACTTTATATGCCCCAGTACAGGAGAACACCAGGGCCAAGAAGTGGGAGTGGGTGGATAGGGGAGCAGGGTGGGAGGAGGGTTTGGGGAACTTTTGGGATAGCATTTGAAATGTAAATGAAGAAAATATCTAATTAAAAAAGCCAATATAATAGATGACTGCAACAAAACAGTGTTCTTTGGATGTGGAGGGGATGCTGTATATATAGACTCACAGCAGCTGTGACTGCATGCACAAGATCAGCACAAGATCAAGCCAGCATGGGTGAAGGCAGAGTTCATGAAGTCCCACCCCTACCTGAAAAGACACTGGTAGTTGATGGATGCTCAGGGAAGTAGAGTCAGTTTTGCTCAGGGATGCAGCCCTTCGAGGCTACCCATGATCAGGTAGATGGTCTCACATCCATGCATACACTGACACCACTAAATAGACTCAATGCATTTTTTAAGAGTAAAGGGGGATTAGAAGTTCAAGGTCATTCTCAGTTACACAGTGAGTTCAAAGCCAGCCAAAGCTATATGAGATCATGTGTCAAAAAACAAAAGGTCCACCTTCGAAATGTGTACATTAACATCCAGAGGCAACTACCACTATCAGCCCTAATCAGAGAAGCCTCTATTTTCCAGTGAACTGCAATGAAGGCAGAATCTTTTGTTTTGTTTTGTTTTGTTTTGTTTATTTTTTATTAGGTATTTTCCTCATTTACATTTCCAATGCTATCCCAAAAGTCCCCCATACCATCCCCCCCCACTCCCCTACCCACCCACTCCCACTTTTTGGCCCTGGCATTCCCCTGTACCAGGGCATATAAAGTTTGCATGTCCAATGGGCCTCTCTTTCCAGTGATGGCCAACTAGGCCATCTTTTGATACAGATGCAGCTAGAGTCAAGAGCTCCGGGGTACTGGTTAGTTCATAATGTTGTTCCACCTATAGGGTTGCAGATCCCTTTAGCTCCTTGGGTACTTTCTCTAGCTCCTCCATTGGGGGTCCTGTGATCCATCCAATAGCTGACTGTGAGCATCCACTTATGTGTTTGCTAGGCCCCGGCATAGTCTCACAAGAGACAGCTACATCTGGGTCCTTTCAGCAAAATCTTGCTAGTGTATGCAATGGTGTCAGCGTTTGGAGGCTGATTATGGGATGGATACCTGGATATGGCAGTCTCTAGATGGTCCATCCTTTTGTCTCAGCTCCAAACTTTGTCTCTGTAACTCCTTCCATGGGTGTTTTGTTCCCAATTCTAAGAAGGGGCAAAGTGTCCACACTTTGAGATCTTCTTTAATTTCTTTTGAAGGCAGAATCTTAAGGCTTCACTCTGTGCTAAGAAGTGTGAGCTGAATGCTCAGCTCTAAAAAAGACACATAAACTATACCATGGCTCAGAAGAGGGAGTAGAAATTTGTTAGGAAGTGGAAGATGGTTAAGAAGAGAAGGGCTGTGAAATGCCATCCTTTGTCCTGACATAGCCATGATAATCAACTTTCAACAACCTGTATGACAATATGGAGTCTGTACAAGAATGGGCCCATCAAAAGCCAAGCAAGGATAAGGAGGGACTGGGGGGTCCTTATTCCTCACTGCTAAACTAACTGTATCCTAAAGATAAATTTAGGGGAACAGAGATCCATTGCTTTCAGTTGTATACCCTCTGGTAACCATAACTGGCTCCAGTGCGTAGGTCCAATCCAGTGGTCACACAGATGGTCTAATTAAATGGTCCTACAGCAAAACCAAGAGTCATGAATCTGGGAAGAGGATGGGTAGGAATGGGGACTGAAATGAGTAGGAAGAAGATAAGAGAGAGTGTAGGGAGAAAGTAATGTTTTGTAAATATGTATAAAATTGTCAAAGAAATAACTATAACGATTTTAAACATAAAAAGTGAAATTTATGGTTTTAAGATAATACGTATTTTAAATAATTATAACCAATAAAACATCTAGAGACTGCCATATCCAGGGATCCATCCCATAATTAGCCTCCAAACGATGACACCATTGCATACACTAGCAAGTGTTTGTTGCAAGGACTGTGATATAGCTGTCTCTTGTGAGACTAGGCCGGGGCCTAGCAAACACAGAAGTGGATGCTCACAGTCAGCTATTGGATGGATCACAGGGCCCCCAATGGAGGAGCTAGAGAAAGTATCCAAGGAGCTAAAGAGATCTGCAACCCTGTAGGTGCAACATTATGAACTAACCAGTACCCCGGAGCTCTTGACTCTAGCTGCATATGTATCAAAAGATGGCCTAGTTGACCATCACTGGAAAGAGATGCCCATTGGACATGCAAACTTTATATGCCCCAGTACAGGGGAATGCCAGGGCCAAAAAATGGGAATGGGTGAGTAGGGGAGTGAGGGGGAGGGTGTGGGGGACTTTTGGGATAGCATTGGAAATGTAATTGAGGAAAATACGTAATTAAAAAAACAACAACATAATATCAAATTAAGGCATGAACTTACAGGCTGAGTGTGGTAGTACATGACTTTAATTCCAGCACTCAGGAAACAAAGGTAGGAAGATCTCTGTGAGTTGAAACCAGCCTGGTCTACATAGTGAATTCCTTGACAATCAGGACTCTGTAGAGAGGCCCTGTCTCAAACTAACTAACTAACTAACTAACTAACTAACTAACTAACTAACTAACAAAAAGCAAAACAGAAAACATGGACTTACATAAGAAGTCAATAAAATTAGGTACGTTGTAGAAAGTAATCAAATGTTACGGAGATTGAAAAAGAGACAATTCAATGAAGAAATAGTTCATGCCAGTGCACTTGAACTCTAGGTTCTAAAAATGCCCATTTCCCCCAAAATCAGTCTGTATATTCCACAGAATTTTTTTAAAAAAACTTTATTTTGTGTGTATTAATAGGAAAACTAATACATATTAGATTTTTATAAAACCCACATTGGCCAGGCAAAGGAAGAGTCAGTCAATGGAAAAGGAGCAAGATGTGCAATTGATGTAGTCTCACTGATGCAGGTAAATATGTGTCCAAAACTTTAGCTATATGGTACCCATGCCATTGTAGACCATGAGAAACTGACTGTCCATAGATAGTTTAGGGGGAAACTGGGCTTCTCCTTTGTACCACCAACAAAAACTCACTCAAGGTGTGCCTGATTTTGAAAAAAGGGGCAACATTTTATAAAGATGATTCAGGACTCTTTGTGCATGTATTAATATTTCAGTTGCACTATTTATATGTGAAAATTGTCACAGTAAAAAATGATGAGAAAAGTTGCAACATTTTATGATAATTAATATATTTAGAATTATAGTTGGATTAACAAACATTTGAGAAAATACAGATTAAATGACTCTGCAAATATGATATTTATGGATAGACCAAAAGCCATTTGAATAAATAAATAATAAAAGTAAATTTCCTCAAAAAACTCAAAAATAAAATAAATTTTCTAGGTCCACCAAACACTAAAGGACAAAATAATCTCAATTTCACACAGTCTTAAAGTCAAATTTCCTTTGATTTCAAGGAAAACAGGAAGAGTGCAATATTTTCATACTTATAGAATACAATAAAAATAATTTTGACAGTAAATATAAAATGGGCAAATTCTAAATAAATAAAGGGCAATAAGAATTCAATGATATTCAAAGAAATAAATGAAAAATCACAGGAAAAGTAGTAACAAGAACAGAGAGGAGTTAGCTAACAGGTATAAATCTCCTGACCTGATCATGTTTTGTGAGAATAGCCTTTCTCTCTTGGCATCAACGGAAATGAGGTGATAAAAAAAATGTTACTTTCCATGGCTGTCTATACTGCAAGAATTACAACTGTCCACAAAACAATTGTGAATTATCTTGCTGAAATTGGTTTAGGTAACAGAATTGCCCAGGACTACAAAGAGTCAGGAAGCCCTGAGCTGAGACAGGAATCACTGGCAGTTATAGTGAGAACTGGCAGTGGGCTGGCATTTGAGTGAGTCCTACAGCCACCCAGAGGGATCTTATG
Source organism: Mus musculus (assembly GCF_000001635.26). Lineage (NCBI taxonomy): Eukaryota > Metazoa > Chordata > Mammalia > Rodentia > Muridae > Mus > Mus musculus. The sequence continues at coordinate 148,840,259 of NC_000068.7, read as the reverse complement.
GAGGTTCAGCAACCATGATCAAGAGCTACCTAGGCCACAGCATGCTCAGGTCAATCAATAGTAGTAAACTGAAAGGAAGTTAGGGCACACATACACACATGCCCACACATGTGCACACACACACACAGAATGAGAGAGAGAGACAGAGACAGAGACAGAGAGACAGCGAGACAGAGAGACTAAAAGAAAGTATTTTTATAATTAATCCCATGATTCTCCTCTTCGGGGTTCTACTATCTCCTGATCTAAGGCTGGGACAAGCAAGGCAGAACAGGAGCAGCTCTGAATACTGACCTAAAGAGCTGGACCTAGTCCATGTCCACAAGGTCACTCTACAGTTAAACTTGCTGCCATGGTTGGTCAACGGGTTCCAACAGGATACACTTAGCTCCTATCTGCTGGAACATGATGGACCCAGGACTCTAGTTCTGCTGGGACCAGGGTAGAGCTTAGATCATGGGTAACAGCCTAAAATTTGGGGAAGGTTTGTGATCCTAGATCACTAGGGCCAACATGGTTGGCATAGCAGGCCAGTTCCCTATGGGATGTCTAGATTCTATGGCCAATTCTTATTCAGGGTGGGGCTAGAGTCTCAGATTGTGGGCCATCTGGGTAAAGAGGTTGGTTGTGGATTATATCCTAGTTGTAGATTTATAAAGTACATCAGATGTTGGCATCCAAAGCAGAATCTAGTCTTCTCTCACCAGCAGAAAGAATGTCTCTGTTTCCTGCAGTTGGATCAGGCTGATAAGAGTAATGTAAACCCTCCCTTCCTGCTCAGTGTGTCTCCTCATACTTCTGTGCTTACCCAAGGTGCTGAAATCTCACCTGATTTCTGATAGTTTGTGACGATAGTTTCACGTGCACACAGTTGGCAAACTTGAGTTTTCTGTAAGAGAGTACTAACAAGTCCTCTCCTACCACCTGGCTGATGCCATGCCCAGTGATTATTTTAAGAACTATGTGAGGGGTGGGGGGAGTATGTGTATACATGGGTACATGTGAGGACCCTAGGATTCAAATTCAGGTTCTCTGCAAGAGCAGTACAGGCTTTTAACTGCTGAGCCATCTCTCCAGCCCACACCCAATGAGTTTTAGTAAGCACTAAATTGTTCTCTGCTACTAGTCTTGAGGTTTTCCAGCTCAATATTCTTAACTATTTTATTGACATCTTGACCGACTGAAAAGTCAAGCAATAAGTAATTATTTAGTAACTATAAACCCAACTTGTTACTCTTTTCACCCGGGGAAGCCTGTAAACTTCTTTCTGGAAATCAGAGGCTGAACACATATGCTAGGGTAAGAGTGTCAGAGACCTGGGCCCTTCTTGGATATTTAGTGTCCTAGGAGACCACAGTCATTGTACTTCTGTATTTGTGTGGCAATAGTTCTTGTACAGCTTGCTTACTAATGTATCCTGTGATCCCCTTAGGGGCTTCAAAGTGTGGGCAAAATTTTAGAAACTCAAATTGTCCGCACCACTGGCCCATGGTACTTCCTCTAAAATTATACACAAAACATGTTCAGAAATGCAATATTTAATGAGCTATTCTACATGATGAAACAACAGCAATGTACACTTTCCCCTCATTATTATCCACATATCCAGTCTTGATACTGCACAATGCTGCAAAACAAGGAAAATGAGCACAGAGGTTCTGCCAAGGGTAACCCCTTCACGGATGCAGAGAAGTACGTGACCAGTCCATGGGTGACTCCCATCAGAGAAACTATGAGCACACACTCCTGAAGAGCTTGAATTTTGTTATCCAGGGATAGGTACCGACAGTAAACAGGCAGGTGAAGGTCTGAGGAAAAATAATAAGAAAAGACAGTGAAAAAAAGAGGGTGAGAAAGTTGGTGGATTGTACTCTGAACAGCCGACATTTCACCCTTTCCCTTCCATAGAAGGAGAAAAACATCTTCAGACTGCCCAGTGAACCCTTGGCAAATATTGACTTGCGTCTTGATCTGAAGCACCATGGAAATCTAAGAGTACTTGTTGCAACTCTCCCTCAACAAACAAAGACCTCAAGAAGAATATCTAGGATGTTCTTGTGTAATTCAAATGCCTAACAGTAATGGTAGAAAGCACCCTGTCAAGATTACCCACTGGGATAGTTAATTAGTTTTAATTGCCAACCTAACACAGTTTAGAATCATCTGGAAAGAGAATCTCAGTGAGAGATGCCCTAGATCAGGTTGGCCAGTGAGAATGTCAGTGGGGAGTTGTCTTGATTATATTAATTGTGGAAAGACCCAGCCTACAGTTGGTGGCACCATTTCCTGGGTTTGGAACCTGAAATACATTAGAGTGGGGAAAGGGAGCTAAGTACTAGAAGCCTGTGTATATTCATTTTTCTTTATTTCTGACTATGGGTTGTAGAGAGAATCTGCATGTACTGTATTGATGCATCATCTGTTTAGTAAAAAGCATATAGGAAAGGGTAGACTAGAAAGCAGGACATCCGGTAGGCAGAGAGGGTTCTGGGATTGAGCCAAGTGAAGGAGTCTCCTCAGGACATGAAAGAGGATAGACACATGAGAGCTGAGCAGAGGTAACTAGCCACATGGCAGAAATTAAATTAGAATAAATGGGATATTTAGTTATGATCTAATTAAGGAACCAACCAAAGCTTATGGCCAAGGTGTTTGTAAATATAACTGAGTCTCAGAGTCATTCCAGGAGCTTGGATCCCAGAGGAGAAACTAGGAATCAACAATGGATGTCATATGACTACCTGCTTTAAGTTCCTGCTGCCTTGAGGTCTCTGATAATTGGAGTTGTGAGTAAAATATACCCTTTCTCCCAAGAGATGCTTTTTGTCAGGGTATTTTATCAAAGCAACACAAATGAAACTAGAACAAGCCACCCTTAGGTTTAGCCTATCAGATAATGTATTAGTGAAACCTCTGATAAGATGCTCAACTGATGCTAGATAGAGTTGTCCTCACAGTCAAGCTTTACCTTGTCCTGGTTCACCAGAACAAGGGCCCCAAGGCCAGACCTGAAAGGGATGAGAGTGGGGCTCCTCCTCACTTTTCACTTTCAGACATTGTGTCAGGGTAGGACCCTAAGAACTGCACATTCAGACAAAAGTTATGTTAGAGCCATCCAGACTTCTTCTGCTGATGGCAATGAAGGAAAATGAAGATAAGGTAATGGGTAACCCTTTGTATATCCAGAACACAGGATCAAAAGAGATACAAGCATTGTAAGGCTATGAAATCTAGGGAGCAGCTTCAGTGAAGCAGTGGGTAGTGTTGAGAGCTCAGGTTGGTTAGTGCTCTGTATGTGCCTCGTTGGGATGCATGTTACCTCCACATTGTGGCTCAGAGAGTCCTGAGGAGCCTTGAACCTGCCCATCCTCGGGTCCCTAGGCATGGCTCTGTCACTTGTTCTTGCACTCCACCCAGTCCCCCTGTAGCATCCACAACTGTGAAAATTAAGAGGACTGGTGTCCTGCCTTACATTATTCAGACCATGGCTCTCCTGAAAGGGGCAAATATCGAGACTCTCCTCAAATTTCTTGCATATGGTTCTACGCAGCTGAAGCCTCATGGAATACACGGTTGGAAAATTTACCTGTAAACCGAAAAAGATTAAAATTAACAGATCCATTTGCCACTTAAGAGGCTATGTGACTGCGCTCAATATAGGAAGAGACCCAGAATCCTCTCCTTTTGGAGTTCCTCGAGGCCTGGAGTAAACTCTATGAAGACAGAAGCCAGGGTAGTAGTCTCTAGATTAGAGAGTTAAGATTCAAGAGCAGGAACCTGTTAGAAATCAGAGAAGTCAAGATCAGTCCATACTATTATCTCCAGACTCTATATTATTAAGTTGTAAAAAGTTTCCTGTGAAAGCTATCTAAGAGGAAAAGAAAAAAGACCCTAAGTGGGGAAAGGCAAAAAATTCTCCTTTCTCTTCCCTCATCTCTTTGTCCTCAGTACTTATACATCCTTCAGTATACATGATCACATGTAACAAAGTTCATCACAAGTTCTCACAAAAAATCAAATCGTAAATTGAAATAGAAGTTTTCAACAGTGAATGTTTACATGCATATCCATTAGGAGTAATTATCTGGCTAAACATCCACCACCTATCTCAACTCCACAGGTTCACTGATTGTTTAAAACCATGACTAAGTTATTAGTGAAGTTTTGTATAGATAAACCCAGTCAATATTTTATCTTCTGTCCTAGCACCTATAATAAATCATTAGTTCCCTTTTTATGACCTTAAGTTAATTGTTTTACAACCTCTTGGAATGTGCCCTGGGTAGGAGAAAGTCTGGTTACCATCTAAGAGAAATTAACTGGTGAAACTTGGGAGACTGGCAGAGTTCTCTTTGCAGCTTTGACTATCAGAAAAGGACCTAATAGCAGCCCCATTATAAAAGAGCTTAATAATCATTGATATAATTTTAGGAATTCTTATAGGATCATCATTAAGACTTAAGTCATCTATTTGTCTACATAGCATCACTACAAGTCAGTACATCTTCATGGATCTGCAGAGATCTGCTCTAAAGGGGTGTGCTCCTACTTAGTGATTGTTATATATTTTTAATAATAACAGGAAAAGCACATTAATAGCAGGAATATTTCCTAAAATGAGTCCCTTACAGCCTTGCTTAATAAGGGCATGCCTGTTGCAGATTATATAATAATCCGAAGCAGGCCATTTCAGGATGACCACCTGCTAGTGATTAGCTTGTCCCTTTATGGCTCCTGACAATGTGTAACTTGCAAAAGGTGGATTGCTCTCTCCAATTCTTCATGGACTAGCAGGTACATTCCGACAAGACAGAAAAGGACACTTACCTTCTCCCTCCAGGAACTCATGATATGTTCCATCCTGTAGGCATATTCATCCTGACTTTCCTGGTTGAATGTGTTCACGGCAAATTCCACTGTGGGAATGAAATGAACAGATCTGTTTGTTTCTTTATTGGCCTTCGAGACAGGAGTGATGAGAACATGAAAACTCAGCAGAAGCAGCAGCATGGTGAGAGGCAGAGCTTTCTTTCTCAGTGGACAGGACATGGAGCCAGAACTCCACAGCTACTGCTTTGTCTGTCTTAGCTCTTCACTCCCACAGGAGTCTATCAGGCACAGCACCAACACATAATCTCTTCAGCTTGGGCAGACTCCTCCTCAGTTATCACAGTCATGTACATGCACACACATGCCACGCCCCCCCCACACCATTTTTCATTGCTGCCCAAGCATCTTCCAAACGTCCCTAAGGAAAAAACAAAGTCAACGTCTTCAACCATAGCAATGGTACCTGATCATATTTAGTGGGGAGAGCATCTGAGGAAGACAGATACAGACTGTGAAATTAAGAGAAATACTCAGGAAGTTATGATACTTTACAGTATGCTACATGTCTATAATGCCAGAATTGAGAAAGAATAGACATAAGAATTATGAGTTCATGGCTACCCTGGACTATGTCCTGAGACTCTGTTCTCAAAACAAAAACAACATCAACCAAATCATAGATGCAAACAGAGAGAGAAGTTACCATACTCATTATCCCACATGCACTTGCCACTGAGTCGGACTATAAAACAGAACCTGGAACTATGCTATAAGAATATATCTAGCCGCCGGGCAGTGGTGGTACACGAGGTGGAAGCAGGCAGATTTCTGAGTTCAAGACCAGCTTGGTCTACAAAGTGAGTTCCAGGACAGCAGGGCTACACAGAGAAACCCTGTCTTTAAAAAAAAAACTATATATATATATATATATATATATATACATACACACACACACACACACACACACACACACACACACACATATATATATATATATATATACATATATATATATATATATATATATATATCAATCAAGCCTTGCCCAACAAATTCCCCAGTCTTGATGCCCTATAGTGGGGAACATGCAAGAACGACAAAGATCCAAGTTCTGAGGCTTAGGCAGAACCTAGAAAAGTGTTAAGGCAAGGGGAAAGGTTTTTTTTTTTTTTTTTTTTAGAGAACTGACAAACTGAAAAGCTGAAGCCTGTGACCAACAAAGACCACTTGTCTGGAAGTTGTGGGTACAAGACTTGCATAGGAAACCAGCAAAATGGCTCAGCAAGTAAACACTCTTGCTGCTAACCCTGAGGACCCAAGTTTGATTCCCAGGATACTTTGGTGGAAGGACAAACAGACTCCCCCCAAGTTGTCCTCAGAGACATATCAAAGTGTGTATACTCATGCATTTCTCTCATACACATAGTAAACAGACAGACAAACAGACTAGGAGTCCAAACCAATATACAGGGAGTCTAAAAGGTGTGTCAGAGAGGCTGCCTGGCAGCAGGGTGGCTAGCAACTTCTGGAGTTCCTATCTACTCTCTGTAACCAAGACAGAGCTGCTATCTCAAGGGTGTTCTGAGTTCTCTGAACCTGAAGGGGGAAAAAAAAAGGCTGATTAGGACGTCTCCAGGTCCCAAATCTTTTTAGTTTCTTTCCCAGGAATAGTCGATTCTGTGGTTAATTGTTAGGAAAGAAAAGGCCTCTTTTCAGTGGAGAAGGGGGAAGACAGCAAAGGGCTATTTTCCCAGGAAATAGATAATGAAAAGCTACTTTTCCAAGGTGGACAGGAAGATAGAAACAACTTTCCCAAGGACATAAGGGGAGGCACTCTCTGAAGAAGAGCTTTTGGTTCTTGGGTAGCTCCAGTCACATGTATCTTTTCCAATAAAGCCTGCAGGAAACCTGCTGAATGGCCTTCAGAATGAATAACTTTTATTTTATTTTTTAAATTTTTTGAGTTAAACTTTTTTATCAATATTTTTATTATTGTTTCTCTTTATTTTTTAGTTTTACATTTTATTTTTCATCAATATTTTAACATAAATATTATTAGATGTGTTCTTTATTTACATTTCAAATGCTATCCCCTTTGCTAGTTTACCCTCCAAAAAGCCCCTATCCCCTCCCCCTCCCCCTGCTCCCCAACCAACCCACTCCCATTCCTGGTCCTGGCATTCCCCTATACTGGGGCATAGAGCCTTCACAGGACCTAGGGCCTCTCCTCCCATTGATGACTGACTAGGCCATCCTCTGATACATATACAACTAGAGCCACAAGTTCCACCATGTGTTTTCTTTGATGGTGGTATAGTTCCAAGGAGTTTCTGGGGGTACTGATTAGTTCATATTGATGTTCCTCCTATGGGGCTTCAGACCCCTTCAGCTCCCTGGGTACTTTCTCTAGCTCCTGTATTGGGGACCTTGTGCTCTGTTCAATGGATGACTGTGAGCATCCACTTCTTTCTGTATTTGCCAGGCACTGGCAGAGCCTCACAGAAGACAACTATATCAGGCTCCTGTCAGCAAGCTCTTATTGACATCTGCCTAGTGTCTGGGTTTGGTGATTGTTTATGGGATGGATCCCCAAGTGGGGCAGTCTCTGGATGGTCGTTCCTTCAGGATCTGCTCTGAATTTTGTCTCTATAACTTCTTCCATGGGTATTTTGTTCCCCTTCTAAAAAGGATTCTGAGCTTCTGGACTAATATCCAGTATTAGTATAAGTATCAGTTAGTACATATCATGTGTGTTCTTTTAGGATTGGGTTATCTCACTCAAGATGATATCCTCCAGATCCATCCACTTGTCTAAAAATTTCATAAATTCATTGTTTTTAATAGCTGCATAGTACTTCATTGTGTAAATGTACCACATTTTCTGTATCCACTCCTCTGCTGAGGGAAATCTGGGTTCTTTCCAGCTTCTGGCTATTATAAATAAGGCTTCTATGAACATAGTGGCACATGTGTCTTTATTACATGTTGGAGCATCTTCTGGGTATATGCCCAGGGGTGGTATTGCTGGCTCCTCAGGTAATACTATGTCCAGTTTTTTGAGGAACTACCAAACTGATTTCCAGAGTGGTTGTACCAGTTTGCAGTCCCACCAGCAATGGTGGAGTGTTCCTCTTTCTCCACATCCTCGCCAGCATTGGCTGTCACCTGAGTTTTTGAACATAGCCACTCTGACTGGTGTGAGGTGGAATCTCAGGGTTATTTTGATTCGCATTTCCCTGATGATTAAGGATGTTGAACATTTTTTAGGTGCTTCTCAGCCATTTGGTATTCCTCAGTTGAGAATTCTTTGTTTAGCTCTGTGCCCCAATTTTAATAGGGTTGTTTTGTTTAGTTTAGTTGTTTAGTTGCTGGGATTTAAACTCAGGACCTTCAGAAAAGCAGTTAGTGCTTTTAACAGCTGAGCCATTTCCCCAGCCCCCTAGTGTGGATCTTATACTGATGGTGTCAAAGAAGGCAAAGATCTGGATCCAGACCAATGGCTCATGCAACGAACATTTGCAAGGGAGTATATTGTGATGTGTCACAGTAGGGTACACTGTGATATCTACAGCTTCCACAATAAGATGTTTTCAAGGCTTTATTTTTGTTTGTTTCTATGTGTTTATTTGGGAGGGGGCATGTTGTAAGGGTGAAGGGTGAATATGAAGAGATTAGGAGATGAGCAGGACGGGGGTGCATTATGTGAAACAATGAATCAATTTTTTTAAAAGAAGTGTGGACAAAGGATATACTGCGAGACATACTGTCACACTCTACAGCTTTCACAATGGTTAGTTTTTCTTTTGGGGGAGAAGTTACAAGGGCAGTGGGTGGTTACAAAGGAATGGGAAATGAGTAGAATTAAGGTGCATGATGTAAAATTCACAAAAAATTAATATAAAGTTAAAAAAGAGAGAGAGAAGGGAGGAGAGGAGAGGAGAGGAGAGGAGAGGAGAGGAGAGGAGGGGAGGGAGGGGAGGGGAGGGGAGCCCAGCAGAAGGGGGTGAGACCATGAAGAAGTGATAAGGAGCAGTAAAGACAGCCTGATTTCAAGGCAGGGAGCCTAATTCTACAAGAATTTCTTTCCTAGACTCCCACAATCTGTTCCCAATCATCACAGATCTAGGACCACAAAAATGCCATTATATTTAACCCTTCAGCACAGCCAGGCACCAGGCCAAAGGAGGCAAAGTTGTATTATATCTGCTGTCTGACCCCATAACAGGATTCCATGAGTGGTAACCTCACCCATCACTCACAAAAGACAGGCAGTGTTAGTGGAAGCTGCTCTCTAGGGACAATGTGTTACCTTAATTGTCTCTCTGAGCTCCAGAAAGACAACATAGATTTTCTGTACCTGTAGATCTAAACCAGCCATCATCACAAATGAAGTGCAAGCCTTCTGTGATGTGAAGTATAACTGGTCTTCTGGTTGATCTCAACAAAGCCATCTTCGCCATATTCATTTAGAAGTAGAGAATAGAAAGCCATTGGAGAATTCTTTGTCAGCATTACCAGATAGTGAGTTGAGGCACTCAGGACCAAATAGAACTTGGAGGCCAGAGGAGCTATGATGCAAAACAGCAACTGTCCTCCTTCTTTCTAAACCCTCAATTTAGATAATAACACCTACTCTAGAGGATTCCTTAGCTTGGTGTGAGCTAAGTAGGAAATGGCTTTCTCAGGGATCAGTCAGAAACTGAAATGAGGCCATGAATGACAGCAAAGGTGATGATGTAATTGGCAGGTGCTTTGCCAGTGCCTTGCTAATTCCATCCATGCTATGTGAACTTCATGAGAGAATAAGGGACCCCATGGAGCCACTGTGGACAGTTGAAGTTATTTGTGTTTGGAGATTTGTTAGGCTAGAAGTAACACCCATTTGTTGGCTACAGATTCCCTTTCCTCTGCAATGATGGAACCACTTAGAGAAGGCTACCCAACCCCAGAAAATAGTATCACACACTCTCAGCACTAATTTCAAAGAACACACACACTTAATAAAGTCAGCAGGTCATCTGTGGTGGTCCACTATCTTACAAGCATCTTTATTCAGTTAAAAGAAAAGTAAGAGTGGCAAGGTGTCCCGAATGCTGATTAGATATCTTTGCATTGCTTCTTCAGCATTTTAAGTTCAAACTTCCATGGTTTGGAGCTAACAATAAAAATGCAAAACACCATCTAAAAGAGACATAAAGAGCAGTTACTTAGGGAACTGTGGAGAGGCATAGTAAAGTGCCTAAATTTGGATCCCCAAAACCCATGTTAAAAAGCTAGACATAGTTGTACATCTATAAGCCAAGCACAGCGTGAGCGGATACAGGCAGTTATCTCAAAAGACAACGTAAAGAATGGTTTGCATGGACACTTGTACACAAAAATATATATATTACAAAATACACACATACATACACATACACACAAGTGTAAACACACACAGAGAGAGAGAAAGAGAGAGAGAGACAGAGAGACAGAGAGACAGAGAGAGAGAGACAGAGAGAGATTTAGTATGAAAGAAAAAGGAAAAATCCCACAATTCCCTACTTCCAGTTCCCATGATTTGACTTAAGAGAACAAAGGATGCGTCAACTATATCTACTACAGTACATGTATGGCCAACCTTCAACCTTCACACAGAGGAGCCAGCCTTCCTTACAGAATCAGTCTGAATCCAGAAATTGATCAGTCTTACAAATTTGCCTCCATCTACAGCCCACTTTCTGTAATCCATAAAGGCCATCTGCTGTGCCTGAATCCCTGTTGATCATGCCCCATGGAAACAATAAAACAAGAATAGCATAGAGCCCTGTGCTTCTCAGAAAAAGTAGAAAATCTGTCCAGACACCAAGCAGAACAGCTTCAGGTGGAGAATCACATAGAGATGCATGACCTGGTTTCAAAATCTTGAAGGAGTAGGCTCCAGGCTCATGGTGGACAATGAGCACCTTGTTTTTCTAGTCTGTGTCCTAAAAGTCCATATTAATTTAGAATAAAATGTAAAGCTGAAATACCTCTATGCTCAACCCTTCCTAGTACATAGCACTTGGAGCAGGATATCTACCAAGATGATCACTACCCAGAACTAATAGCAGGGTCTACTTATCACTTCTTTAAGATGGTAGTGCCACAGAGATGGCTCAGTGGGTAAAGTGCTTGCTGAATAAGCATGAGAATCTGAATTTAGATCTTTACCACCCATGGAAAACAGCATCACAAAGCTGTGACCTCAGCACTGTGTGGGAACAGAGACACATAGATCCTGGGGCCTTCTTGACCAGCCCATCTAGCCCAAATGACAAGCTCCATCTTCAGTGAAAGACAGTGTCTCCAAAAAGTAAAATAAAGAACAGTAAATGAAGACTCCCAGCATTAAACTCTAGCATGCACATATTAATACACAAGTACATACACATACACACACATCATCATCATCATCATAACAAATTGTAGATTCCCTTAGGACCATCTCTTTATGAGAAAATTAATAATTTAATGAATATATAATGGTGAATATATATATACATATATATGTGTGTGTATGTATGTATGTAGGTATGTATATATACACACTAGTTTGGCTGAGATGGCTCTGGTTTTAGCAAGAACAGATCCACATGACAGGATATCCCTTAGACCTGGAAAAGAACAGGACAGATTTTTGCTCTATGACTTTGTGCCAGAGAAACCCCAAACAGAAGGAATGAAGTTTGAGTAGCCTCAGCTTTATCAGCCAATCCTCTATGAAGTACTATATGTGTGACTGTGACTGACCCACTTTTCTGGAAAATTTCTGCCAGTACATACCACAGGAGCAGAACGGTTGCCCAGAAGAACCCAGTCCAGAATGCAAAATCACAATAGATAATGAGTTGGCTTTGATTTAAGCCTACTTTTATGTGTTGTGTATATGTTTCTCTATATGTGCTTATGTCCCTGTGTCCCTGGGTACATGTACATATATGTATGTATGTATGTATGTATATGTATTATAAAATGGGGTAGGATGGTGTCAATGATAGATAATAGGAACAACATCTCAGGTCTGCAGTCTGGCTACCACAGTCTCAAATGAACAAAGTTTAAAGAAGAAACTAGCAAATGTGTCTTAACTGTCCTCTCAGTGTTCTCTATCACACAGGTAGGACCAGGGCAACTTCCTTTATGTCAACCACATACCTTTTTCATTTTAGGATCCTGTTGAAACAAGCAGTTTTCATTATCTCCTGCAATCTTCTTGCACATTGTTCGGGCAATGTTTACTTCAAGATAATACTCCAGACTGTCTGTGATCTGTCAACGAGTTGTGGAAGTTAAATCTCATAGAAGAAAACAGAACCAAGCATCCCCTCTGCTGAGCCTATACGCCATTGATTTCTTAAGGCTAGAATATATCCCTGCTCTTCATTAGCACTACATCTCCTGGCTGAAGTTTTGAGATTATTTGAGAGAATTCTTAACTTGACCTCTATCTTCTCTCTCGCAATCATTTTATTTGTATTTATTGATATCATCTTTATTATTGTGTGTATACATGTATATGTTATATGTATGTATTCATGCGTGTTGATGCAGTGAGCATGCGCTGAAAGGTCAATCAGTGTTGATATCTTCTTGGATCACTCTCACAAAACCTGGAGCTCGTTGATTTTGCTAAACTGTCTGGCAAAAGGAGCTCAGGGATCTGCTTATGCCTGCCCACTGCTCCAAGTGCTGGGTTGCAGTCATGCACTGCAATGCCTAACATTTGAGTAGATGCTGTAGTTCAAACCCAGGCCCTCAAGTATTTGCAGTACTATTTTACTGAATGAGTCATCTCCCTAACTCCTGGATTTTTAATTTTATAGTAATAACAAGTGTCCGCAGAACAAAACAAGGAAATTATAAACAAAGAGCATTCTCCCATGAAAATTAACCATTTCTTTATTGGAATTTGAGATTAGGTCACTTGTAAAGAACAGGTATTTAATTTTTGAGGTTTTTAGTGGTTCCACATTCACAGATCAGCAAGCTTAACAGGATTCTTCTTACTATATTGTGAGGGACTGGCATAGCCTCACAAGGGTTCTTTCAGCAAAATATTGCTGGTGTATGCAGTAGTGTCTGTGTTTGGTGGCTGATTATGGGATGGATCCCCGGGTGCGGCAGTCTCTGGACAAACACAGAAGTGGATGCTCACAGTCAGCTATTGGATGGATCACAGGGCCCCCAATGGAGGAGCTAGAGAAAGTACCCAAGGAGCTGAAGGGGTCTGTAACCCTATAGGTGGACCAACAATATGAACTAACCAGTACCCCCCCCCCCCCCCAGAGCTCGTGTCTCTAGTTGCATATGTAGCAGAAGATGGCCTAGTCGGCCATCATTGGGAAGAGAGGTCCCTTGGTCTTGCAAACTTTATATACCCCAGTACAGGGGAACACCAGGGCCAAGAAGTGGGAGTGGGTGGGTAGGGGAGCAGGGTGGGGGGAGGGTATAGGGGACTTTCGGGATAGCATTTGAAATGCAAATGAAGAAAATACCTAATAAAAATTAGAATAAAAAAATAAAAAAAAGAAGGAGATCTAGTGTGCAGCCTCAAAACCTTTAAGAACAAATCAGTATCCAAGGAAATTGCCAGCTATCTTAGCAAAATCAATGAGTTCCAATTTGGGGGAAAATGATGAAAACAGCAACGTTGATCCGTAGCCACCCAGTAAGCACTCACACAGGCACCCACACCCACACGCACATACACACTACTCATATGAATATATATATGAATATATATATATACATGCACACACCACCAACAACAATAATAACAACAATGTCAGAGAGAGAAGTAAGTCAGACGCCAATGGTAAACATTCTCTTTGTAGCATAAATCCTTCCCCTAGGGCCACATCTTCATACCTTCATACCTTCGCATAAGGGATTAAATTTCCAAAGCATTTTTTTAGAAGGACACATTCAAATGACAGCACATGTCTTTCTCAGAGGCAACTATGAGAGAGTACAGGAATTGACAGACCAAGGGAGAAAACAGAGAGTTCTACAGTTGTTGGAGGCACAGAGGGCTCTGTACTCACTGAGAAGCACTCAGAGACTCAGGAATATTAATCATGCAGGGGTGTCTCCTCACGGAAGGAGATAAAAATTAAATGCTTCCATTCCATCAAGAAAGCTGAGAGTGGATTTTGTTAATGACCCAGTGACCTTTGTGCTATCTGTAGAGGAAGACCTCACCCACATTCTTCTTCAGAGAAAGACCTCACCCAAATTCCCCAGAACTATTATACCAGACTCTTCCCCTCCTTAAGGGAATTTGTCTCAGGAACTTTATGGCCTGCTGACCTCTATGCTATCATTCAAAGACTAGATTCTAAGCCTTTTAAATATAAAACCCACCTTCACAAATACTTTGAAAAAAAAAACTTATATGCAGTCACATCTTAAACTTTATTATGCATCTAGAATTATGCTGATTGTTGCCTGGAAACCTTTTCCTAAATTGTACTGTGTTTTAAATATGCTGATAGTGAACTTCCTCGAATTATATTCTCCAGAGTCTGTACCAGGTTGTTGATGCAAATGTGCACATAGTCTCCATTCCTATCTCCTTGTGGGCTTGCTTCCATGTCTGGATCCCTGCAGGAACACTCTCAAACAATGATTTCAGCTATAACTAGAAGTTTCAACCTCTGTTGTACCCGTCTTTCAAAAGAGAGTTCTGCTAATTGTCTTTTGCTTTTAATAACATAGACATACCTAGTATTCAGTTGATCAATAAATTCATGTTATGTGGAAGAAGATTTCTCAAGCAAGACACAAAATCCAAACAACATATAGAAAGAAAAAGCTAAGTGCTGTATTAAGTCTGTATAAGCAAATTTAAACTGCAAACAGAGAATGGGCAAGTACAGCCCTGTGTGTGTGTGTGTGTGTGAGAGAGAGAGAGAGAGAGAGAGAGAGAGTTTTTCATAATATTAGGAAATACAAAAAGATATATTTTCATATTCATCAACAGACAAACATCTAAAAGACAAGAGAGTTTCAATCTTGATATGATGAATAGCAAGAGACACATACTAGCAGCATTGTCAGGAGCCGAAATCTATTTAGTCCACAGCCTAACTGAGGCCCTATGTTCAAAGTCCAGCATGACAAAACTTTAAAAAAAAAGTAGGTTAAGTATCAGCATTCAGGGTCAATTTGCCATTATCTTACAAATACACTCTCGAACCAAAGAATTCCAACTCAGAGTATTAACTGTGATGAATGCAATGACCTGTTTATTGTTCTACATTTTCTATTAACAAACCTACTGATCTGCTAGGTTTAAGCAAAAATAAATAATCATGATAATCTAGTTTCCATATATGTATACACACACACACACACACACACACACACACACATATATATTCACACAAAGTACAGAATGTGTGTGTGTGTGTGTGTGTGTGTGTGTGTGTGTGTATGTGAATTCCTGTGGCATTTTTAGTGCCAAAATAAACAAAATACAGTATGATTTCATAAATACAAAATACACATAATTGAACCAGTGAGATGGCTCCCTGGGTAAAACCACCTACCATCAAGGGTGAAAACCTGAGTTTGATTTCCAGAATCTCCATGGTGGAAGAAGAGGCTGGCACCTTCTTCCCTCCCCCCACCCCTCCCCCTCTCTCAAATCTCTCTATCTCACATACAGAGAGGGGTGGAGAAAGATAGAGGGAGGGGAGAGGGCGAGGGATGGAGGGGAGAGGGAGTTGGAGAGGGAGAGAGAAAGAGAGAAATTTTTGAATTTTTCCATAATCTATGTACATGGAAAGAAAATATCTGGAAGGAGAGAGCAAACTATTTTAGTGGTACTCTCAGAAGTAACCAGACAGATTGGAAATGCGAGAAACAGTTTCCTTTCATTTTTATTGTGTGTGTATGTATCCGTGTGTACGTGACAAAGTGTGGGCATGATACCATGAATTGGTAGCTCAAGAAACTATCAATTTGAAATTCCAAAGCAAGTTTTCTATTGAATGTATATTGCTTTCACACCACCATAAGCTAAGAAATCCTCATTTAAATTATGATAATTTAGAGAACATCTGTGCTTCTGAGTTAAAATCATTGCAGGGGTGTCAATTCACTCAGCCACCAACCAATCATGAGCCTAATGTACATACCTAATGTTCAGCAGACAAGGACAAACGGCTTCTTGCATGCTGTGGCAGCCCCTCACGGCTTTTCCAGACTCCTCTCTCTGTCTTTGAACCTTTCAGGTAACTCGTTTTTCCCTTTTGCTGGACACTTCTTCACTATGGAGCATGAATCAGAATTTGCTCACCCTATCCAGCCACTCCGAGTCATACTCCGACTACAACCTCAGGGATCTGGGTTTATGCCTTGACTCCCTTGCTTGCCAGCTATAACAGCACTGTATGCGTTCCATGGCTCAGTTTCCTCTCTATAGCACAGAAGAATAGCTTCTACCTAAGAACTGTGCAAGCAGAGTGAATGAGCCATGAAAAAAAACAGGCCAACAATATGAAGGAAATGTTCTAGTTGAGCCAAAGTAGTTCCAGGTTGCTGTGCAAGATCATGTACACTGGAACTCAACACTGCTCAAAACCTATAAATGCCCTTTCTGAGCTATGATCTATACTTTAAATTTTTTATTTATCTTTATTTTCTATGTATAAGTGTTTAGCCTATATGAACATATGTATACCATGTACATGCCTGGGGACCTCAGAAGCTAGAAAGAGGTGTCAGATTTCCAAAAACTGGAGTTACAAAAAGTTGTGAGCCACCATATGGATGATGGAAACCAAACCTAGATTATCTGCAAGAGCAGAAAGTGCTCTTAACCACTAGGCTCTCTCTCCGGGAGCCCCTGGCCTACAGTTTTACTGTTACTATAACTAATTTTAATTGATATTTTATGTTTCTTCTAAATCTCAGACTAAAACAGCAAAATCTAATTAATTTTCACTTCTAAAATAAAATGATATGTTGTAGATAAAGGCATCCTATTGCCTTGTTTCCATTCCTATATAGTAACTACCCCTCAACACTAGTCTCTGCCCCCAACAGAAGACTGGAGGATAAAGGAGCAAGGAACAGACAGAATACCCACCTGCTCCTGAGATTTTAGGATATCCACCACCCTGAAGTTGTAGAGGTCATTGCTGGCCTTGTTATATTCTTTCATGGCATACCAGAGTGCATGCTGCACATAGACATAGGATTTGGGGATGTCTTCGAATGGCCTCACAATCTGTGGGGAGCCCCAGGCTTCGACTCTTCTAGATACAAACTCCACCATGATCACCAGGAACAGCAGGGTCTGTAAGAATCTGGCCATGGTGCTTCTTCATTCAAGGAACATACCAAGTTCCTATTTTCTTTCCAGAGCTGGTGTCAATGTAGCCAGTGAGGCCCCTGCTTTCTCTGCAGGTCAATGGATCCTTTCTCTTCAACACCTGACACGGCTGTGGGTTACAAGAAAGGAATGTCTGTTGGCATCATTATGATAGTTACTATAATGAGAAGTACATATTTGATTTTCATTCCCATTTCTGCAATTAAAACCCTAGGTATTCCTGTGTAGGCATCTACACAGTCCATGGCAAGCCCTTTTGCAGGTATGTGAAAGCGAGCTCTTAAGTGAGCCCTGGAGCAACAAAAGGATGGAGCTCATTGTCAGAAGAACCACATAAGTTGGATCTTGCAGTTCACCTTTGACCTCAAGGGGATGAAGTCTGAGTTGATCAGCAGTGGAGAATGATTTTGTCAATTGTGCCCGTCTCACAGCATTAGCAGAGCTTCCAGATTGGTGAAGACATGGGGCAGGAATGTAGATGAATAAAACCCCAAGTACCATCCTTTCTTGCGGTGCCTAACTCTTCATCAAGCTGCTCATCTGTTCCTTAACAATTGTCCACACTGAGGCACAGGGGGAAATTTGATTGCAATTAGAATTAAGATGTGGAAATCTTTACCTGGTAGATAGGTCACGATTCCCTCAGCATCTTTGAGTGAATCAGTACCCTTTATTGCTGGAGCAGGTTAGTTTTTTTCAGGAGTGACTTTGTGCATGGTTGCTACTTGCTCTTCCACCATGCTATGATACTGTGCAGATACCCTCACCAGACATGGTCTCTCAAATATGTACTTGAAACCACAAACCTCCGGTCTACCTTAACTTCTATTGCTTTCAATTTATGATATTCAGTCATAACAAAAAATGGAATAAGATACAAAAACAGGCAGAGTTTGTGGGGACCTTCCTTTCATAGCCAAGTTCAAAGAAAGTGTGACTACCCCAGGAACCTTCCACTTGTGTTTGACATCTAAAATGGGAGACCTTTTTTCTTTTCTTTCTTTTTCTTTCTTTCTTTCTTTCTTTCTTTCTTTCTTTCTTTCTTTCTTTCTTTCTTTCTTTCTTTCTTCCTTCCTTTCTCTCTCTCTCTCTCTCTCTCTCTCTCTCTCTCTCTCTCTTTCTTTCTTTTTGGATATTTTCTTTTTACATTTCAAATTTTTCCCCTTCAGAAACACCCTATTCCACCCCCTCTACCCCTCCCTCACCCACCCACTCCTATCTTCCTGCCCTGGCTCTCCCCTACACTGGGGCATCAAACAGCCTCAGACCCAAAAGCCTCTCCTCAAAGATTATGAAAGCAAGCCACACTTCTGTTGTCTTAGGCTAGTACCAGGTAATGTTGCAACTTAACTGAGTCACTGCATGTCCATTTGATGCTAGAAAGAATTAGAACATCTCTGGGAGATCTCACAAATGGGGTTCTAGGGGTACTTTGTGAATTAAACAAAAGTATCCGGCTACTCCCAGAGATGCCCCCCCCCGTATGAATTTCCCTGAAGACCTGGGATGGGGGAGCCTATAAAAGTCTATGAGAGTGACCCTAGCTGAGATTCCTACAAGTGGAGGACATAGTGGTTGAAGTGCCCACCTCCTGTAGCCAGGCAGGACTTCCAATGGAAAAAAGGGGACATCAGCTCACCCACAAAACCTTCAACCCAAAATCTGCCCTGCCTACAAGATGTGTAGGGATAAAGATGGAGCATAGGCTGAAGGAATGGCAAACCTATGACTGGCCCAACTTGGATTCATCCCACGGGAGAGAGCCAATCCCTGACTCTACTAATGATATTCTGCTATGTTTGTAAGTGGAAACCTAGCATAAATTCGAAGTCATTTTATTGTAGAACACTACAATTGTTCTATTTTATTGGTAGCTCTTGTTCATCCTTGCATATAATTTATAATTAAATTTTATCATGTCATATCTATATAGATAAAGGAGCAATATATATGACATTGATACTACTTACAATGCAGACATCCACTGTAAAGAAAAAGGTCAAAAACAAAACAAAACAAACAAACAAAACCCCATGTTTTAGCAACCAAGCCACAACTACTTTGACCCTGGTTGTGACTTGAGGTGATTTACAGATAAGCATAATTCCCAATGACCTACAGCATCTGACATAGATAAATAAGAAAGACAAGTTGTGTTGGAAATTTATTATTTAATAAGACAGTGAGATGCCCACCTATCTGGATTTGTACCTCACACAAATAAGACCAAGTAACTGGCCTGCAACTACCATAAAACTTTTACATCCTATCAGCCATGAAACTTTCTCTTTGTGGTCCCATCTGCTACCCACTTGTATCATATTTCAGTAAGTTTTCTTTCTGTTTCTGACCTTGGTAAGTTGGTGTTTGTTTGTTTGTTTGTTTGTTTGTTTTTTACTAATATCCACTGGCTTTGTCTACTCCATCTTGAACTGCACTAACTGTTTTCCCACAAGTAAGCAAAACTTGTTTACTGGCACATCACTTGCTCAAATCTCCACTGTGATCCCATTAACCTACCATCAGAATGAAGTTGATGCAGCAGGAGACACAAACCCCATGTTCCAGGCAACATGGCCTCTCCACCTCCACCTCACTTGCCCTGTTTCTTAAGCATGTTAACAAGCCCCACTAATCACCTTGCTTATTTGGTGTGTTAAAGGAGAATCTGAACCAACTCTTCAGTGCATGATTCTGTTTTCTAATCTCTGGATTACTTTCCTTGTCCTTGAAGACCACCCTGAACACTTTACTCTTTATCATGTCTAAACCAAGCTCTCAGACATGCTGTTGGTCTCTGAGCCTTAAAGTGGCTACTCTATCCCATAGAAAGTACCTTTATCTGTAGTGAAGACTAAGATTAAATGGCCTCTAGCCTCAGGTTGCTCTTGATCACCAGCATACCAAGTTCATGCTCCTGCTTCCAGATAGGCATCTGTGGGGATCTGAGCCCCAGGTGCTTCTGGCCTCTGACTTCCCTCTCCTCCCAGGTAGTCATGCCTGCATCCCCTTTGTGAGGTAAGCTAGCCACTCTGATGCTGCTCTAGTCTGGATACCTCAGATAGGTCCTATCAGCCTTTTCCTCACTGCTCTTGTATTGTGTGACACTATTTCAGGGTTATATGGAAAAAATGCATACCATCCCAGATAGGAAACCAAAAGCAAACTAAAGTATAAACACTGCCAAAGGTCAACTTGGTGAGGCAGTGATTTTTACTGGGGCTCCTTGGAGAAATATAGGTGAGGGATTACTCACAGGAATACAAATGACTCAAAGCTGCATCAGATTTATTGATCTTCTTGATGATAGCTATATGTAATGGTTTGAATACTCTTGGGCCATTGGAAGTGGAACTACTAGGAGGTGTGACTTTGTTGGAGTAGGTGTATCCTTGTTGGAGAAAGTACATCACTGTGGGGGTGGGCTTTGAGGTCCTATACTCAAGCTCCACACAGTTCAGAAGAGACCCTGATCCTGGCTGCCTTCAGATCAAGATGTAGAACTCTGCTCGATCCTCCAGCACAACATCTGCCTGCACAAAGCCATGCTTCCTACTATGATGATAATGAACTGAACCTCTAAAAAAGTAAGCCAACTCCAATTAAATATTGTCCTTTATTGGAGTTGCCTTAGTGATGGTGTCTCTTCACAGCAATGGAAACCCTAACTAAGACACTAGCCTAACATAAGGACATGAAACAAATGATAAAGATGTGATAAATATGTGACATGGTTTTTAATCTCTATATCAAAGAGCTATTATTGACTGACTTAAAAAAATTATTCCCACTGAGTAGTTTTTATAGTGCTGGAAGTTTCTATGCACTCTTCCAGAGGATAAAAGTAATCGCTAGTCTTGTCCAGTTGTGAACCCTGCACATTGAGGTAATGATGGGCCTAGCAAGATATGCTGCTAGTGCAATAGTGGCACAAATAGTAAGGAGTAAATAAGCACTTTCTGACTGGATTTAAAAACCCCTCTACAAGATGGAGCTTATGTCTGGCACCATTAATTGGGTCAAAGACTCATAGCTGGCTAGGTTATAGACATATTCTGCTAAATGGTCATAGTATTAAACTGCTCCCCAATTTCTTATCTTTTTTTTGTTTGTTTTTTTGTTTTGTTTTGGTTTGGTTTGTTTTTTTTTTTTTTTCCGAGACAGGGTTTCTCTGTGTAGCCCTGGCTGTCCTGGAATTCACTCTGTAGACCAGGCTGGCTTTGAACTCAGAAATCCACCTGCCTCTGCCTCCCAAGTGCTGGGATTAAAGGAGTGCGCCACCACACCCGGCCCAATTTCTTATTTTTATACCCACAGATTAATGCATCTCTCAACCCTCATCAGAGATGCTCCATTTATTGATAGATGATGATTGTCTTAGTTAGGGTTTCTATTGCTGTAATGAAACACCATGACCGAAAAGCAAGTTGAGGAGAAAAGTATTTATTTGGCTTCCGTATCATTGTTTATCACGGAAGGAAGTCAGTACTGGAACTCAAGTTGGGCAGGAACATGAAGGCAGGAGTGCATGCAAAAGTCATTGAAGTGTGGTTCTTACTGGCTTGCTCCCCATGTCTCTCTTGTTCAGCCTGCTTTCTTATAGAACTCAGGATCACCAGCCCAGGGATGGCACCACCCACAATGGGCTGGGCCCTCCTTCATCAACCACTAAGAAAAAACCCTATGGGCCTGTCTACAACCCCATCTTATAGAAAGCATTTCCTTAATTGAGGTGCCCTTCTCTCAGATGACTTTAGCTTCTGTCTGATGGACATAAAGCCACCTAGCACAGTGACTAATACAGAGACCTACAACTGATTAATGCAGAGAATAAGAGAGTATAGAGTACTCAGTCTAGATGAAATATCTGATATATATCTCCTCCTGCCAAAGCTTAGGAGTCACTGGGAAGAGGGGGTAAGTAGATAACTATTGTGAACCTGTATTTTCCAGGCATGATGGCACTGTTTCACATATGAAGTCATAGAGGCTGTTGATACATGTACAATACACACACAAGATCAAGCTGCCCAAAATTCTAGCATGTGTTGGGGAGGGCTCATGAAGCCCCATTTCTATCTGAAGAGCTATTGGCAATTGATGGTTAATGGAGAACAATCAATTTTCTTCAGAAATATGGAACCTTGGAGACAACCATACTGCACCCATGTAGATGGTCTTACACCCATGCACATGTAGTTAGCAACATGTAGACTCACTGTGTTGGGTGGAGGAGGGAGGAGGAGGAGAGAGAGAGAGAGAGAGAGAGAGAGAGAGAGAGAGAGAGAGAGAGAGAAGAAGAAGAAGAGGAGGAGGAGGAGGAGGAGGAGGAGGAGGAGGAGGGGGAGGAGGAGGAGGAGGAGGAGGAGAAGGAGGAGGAGGAGAATGAAGTTGAGGTAAAATGGTGGAGGGAATAGGAAAGAAGTTATAGGGGAAGGAGTAGAAGGGTAGGTTTAGTCAACTACATAGTGTGGATGATGAAATTCTCAAATAACTTGAAACAGATTTTTTACAGGCATTTTTTAAAAAAGACAACTTATCTGATAGAAAAGCAGGACAATGGACGAGAGAGTTTATGGCTCAGCAGTTAAGAGCACTGACTGCTCTTTCAGAGATTCCTGAGTTCAATTCCCAGCAACCACATGGTGGCTCACAACCATCTTACTGTAATGGTATGTGGTGATCTCTTCTGATATATCTGAAGCCATCTACAGAGTACTCATATACATTAAATAATTAAATAAATTAATTAAATAATTAAATAAATAAATATTTTTAAATGTGGACAAAAATCATAAGCATGCAAGTTATAGAAAAATATATAAATATCTATGCTACACAGGTTAATAAAATGTTCTAAGCCTCAGAACAGTAATAGGTTGTTTCCTAGCAACAAAATGTTACAATTTCTGATACATTGAAGGAAAGCATCCTTGACAATACCAGATTACCTAATGCTAGATTCACAAATCAGCTTCATGCCTGTTTACAGAAGAGAAATTTCAGCCATCTCTGTAAATAATCAGTGATCTCACCATCAGTGTTGAACATTTAAACATTACTTATTCATCAGCATCTACAGAAGTATTTACATATACACACAGTCAGAAAAAAAATGCTACAACACAGTGCCATAATGAAAAGGAAAGGAGAAGAAACAACTCAAATATGCCCCAATCAAGGAAAATTTGTAATGTTTATAAAATATAATCTAAAAGAATAAATTAAAACATGTGCTTGGACTGAAAGGAAACAGATGTGCTACACATAAGCTATAAAGGCAGCTCTGGGTATGGGAAGAATAAAGACAACAGGTTATAAAAGTCTGCAGAG
Source organism: Mus musculus (assembly GCF_000001635.26). Taxonomy (NCBI): domain Eukaryota; kingdom Metazoa; phylum Chordata; class Mammalia; order Rodentia; family Muridae; genus Mus; species Mus musculus. Next base: position 148,816,735 of record NC_000068.7, on the reverse strand, counting down.
AGAAAATGGAAGGGTGAACCAGGGAGAGAAGTGCGTGGGAATTTCAGTTTCAAAGCTAATTATTCACATCACAATGGTTTTCTTCCTGAAAAGAATTGCTTTACTAAAACACCCAGAAGTACACAGTAGAATTCTAATGCAGGAATTCTTATGGTGATAAGGCACATACTCTCAATTCCAGTCCCAACATTGTGAAGTTCCATTTCCCCAGACGCATAAAGGATGTGATCCCGAATGCAAATGATAAGCGTTTAGTTTACACAGTAGTTCTTCTCACCATTTGACTGTTTTGGTAGATGGAAAGATAGACAGACAGACACATTATGTAACCCATGCAGACCTTGAACACACAACTCTCTTGCCTTAGCCTCCCAAGTGTGATGATTTGAGTTTGGCAAGAATTATTGGAGGCAGGCCTTGGGAATATTTTATTTTGGCAGAGAAGGTGACTTTAGCCAGAGTATAAACAGATAAAAGGAATTCATTCCTAAAGCTATTTGTCTGGAGTCAGAGGTGATTCCCCAAGAGACAATAAGGTTATGGTGAAGTGGGAAATGGAGAAGAAGCAGGTTTGAGCTGAAAATATAAAAGACTGAATTTGGAACAAGCAAAGTGTCAGACACCATCAAGATATATCTGTCCTTGCTTGTTCTCATCCTACCTAATCTTGCCAATCAGCATCTATCCTGGTGTCCCATTGTACTTAAGAATATCTGCTGCCCCATCAGCACTGAGGAATATCAGAAATTATTATGTAATTGCTCATTATCATATTATTTGTCCTTCCCCATCATTTAAGCATGATTGTACCTGATGGCTGAGTAATGCCTCTTGATTGAATCCTGGCACCTGTTCTAAACATATCATTGCATCATTTGTATTATTAGCATGTATAGTGCAACAACCATATGTACACATGTCCTCAGACATGCTTAATTTCTCAGCCAGAACAAATTCAAAAACAATAAATCATTAAGCATACAAATTTTGCAAGTGTCAATTCCAACCATGATAAAGAGTTTGTACATGGTGGGAGTGGGGAGAGAGATACACTGAGAAACAGATATAAAAAGAGAAACATAGGCTGACTAAACCAAGGAGACCAGTGAATCCATGATTGGTTTCTGTGAATTCAACTTCTGACTCAGTGACATTGCTGTACATACACAAAGTGATTGGCATATATATCATTACCACACGAGAGCTAACAAAAGAAGGAGGGAGAGATTCAGATAAGAAAACTTTTAGAAGGAAGGAAGGAGAGAAGGAAGGAAGGGAGGGAGAGAGGGAGGGAGGGAGGGAGGAAGGAAGGAAGGAAGGAAGGAAGGAAGGAAGGAAGGAAGGAAGGAAAGAAAGAAGGGAGGAAGGGAGGGAGAAAGGGAGGGAGGGAGGAAGGAAGGAAAGAAAGAAGGGAGGAAGGGAGGGAGGAAGGAAAGAAAGAGAGAGAAAGAACAAAAGAAAGAAAGAAAGAGAGAAAGAGAGAGAAAGAAAGAAAGAAAGAAAGAAAGAAAGAAAGAAAGAAAGAAAGAAAGAAAGAAGAAAGAGAAAGGAAGGAAGGAAGGAAGGAAGGAAGGAAGGAAGGAAGGAAGGAAGGACAGAAAAAGGAAGAAAAATATAAGATGGTAGGTGGTGGGATCAAAGGCTAGTTGTGAACTGAGACAAGGTGCCAGGTGGGACCCACAAGTTCCCTGAGGAGAATTAACAAAGGAACCTGCCTACTGGGACCTCTTCCTCTGACTCCCACACCTGTACCTTCTGAGGCTCTGAATGTTCTACTTCTTCAGATGGTCTTTGGAAACTGAGCTATATTCTAACTCCATTTCCTTTCATCTTCCCTGCCAAGTAGTATTTTTCTATGAACCATTATTTTCCAGTTATGGGCTCTAGTCCCCTGAGGAATTGGTCCCTGAATTTCAAATCTACCGAGGTCTGGGCATCAGACTCTGCAAGAGACCCTCAAAGAGACCCTCATGGTCACTTTGAACCATGCCTCCTCTGGCCCATCCTGACTTGGATGCTCAAGTTCTCACTAAGCAATGACAGTTGTGTGTGATAATATTCAAATCCATGAGATATGTCCTGGACAACTGGCAATGCTGCCAACATTTGCTATTTTAAGACACTAATATACTTTGAAATGCATTCAGGTTCATAATTATTACAACTCGCAAATGAACCATGCCTTACACATTAAACAGCAACTTATGCAATAGTATATGTGTTTGCTGTAGTTTTGTCTCTATGGCCCTGTTCTAAATACAATGTCAGGAACTGGTCAGATGAAGGGAAGCTGGTGGCACTCACTGTTCTGGTGACTTACAGGAAACCCCCTAACTCTTGGCTTTTCCAGCTCATAAACAACACACTTAAAAATACTTGAGCATCTCTTTTTTAAGGATTATTCCCCATTTTTCTTGTGTCACTGCATTTTCTGACCCATTCCAGAATAGGAATTATTTTTACTCAACTCTTCACATATATCCACTCTTGGTGATTTTGTTTGTCAGTTATCTTTTATCCAATTTATATTATTGGGACTTTATTCTTTTTTTAAAAAGATTTATTTATTTAATGTATATATGAGTACACTGTAGCTGTATAGATGGTTGTGAGCCTTCATGTGATTGTTGGGAATTGAATTTTAGGAATTCTGCTCCTTCCGGTCAACCCTGCTCACTCCAGTTGGCCCTGCTCCAGCCCAAATAGTTTTTATTATTATACATAAGTGCACAATAGCTGTCTTCAGATGTGCCAGAAGAGGGATTACAGGTGGTTTTGAGCCACCATGTGGTTGCTGGGATTCGAACTCAGAACCTTCGGAAGAGCAGTCAGTGGTCTAATCCACTGAGTCATCTCACCAGCTCTCTTTTCTTTTCATAGGAAAATTCAGCCTCTGAGACTTACTGCTGAATAAGTTCATCTTTTCTAGCTCTTTCTGAACTCTCGCTGGCTGGGCAACTCAGCTATTCTGACTCAAAATTACTCTCCATGCTGACTGATTCAAAATGCCTTCTTTCAGCTTCTGACTGAATTGCTCTGCTTGGCCTCATACTAACTTTAAGTAATCGTCTGGCTCCTTCTCATTCTCTGGCTCCATTCTGTCTTCACCTGTGTCTAGCTTGTTCTCTCTCTGCAATCTGTCTCTGTACAACTGTCCTGGTAAAACTTCCTTCTCTTTATTTTCTCTCTGTTATCTCTCTCAAGTAACCTCTCTTTTCTCTTCATTCTGGTGAGAGTTAGGAATATCCTATTGAGTTGAATCTTGCTATGATTCATCATTTTGTATTCTTCTCAATTAGACATCACTTCAAACATTGGTGCTTCTTAACTTTACCTTCATTGTTTAGGACTAAATGTGTGTAATAAGGGCTTGTCTGTATTTTAGCCAGAGTAGTCGTGTTACTGGATTAAAATGCTCTACAGGTTGAAACTTTTATTAAAATTTCCCAGCTGCAATGACTCCTATTTTTTTAGGGGTTATAGGACTGTTTAGATGGTTTATCTGATAGTGATTTAACTTTGGTACCTGGTATCCAATATATAGAAAAACTCAAGAAATTAGACTCCAGAGAACCAAATAACCCTATTTAAAAATTGGGATCAGAGCTAAACAGAGAATTCTCAACTGAGGAAACTCGTATGGCTAAGAAACACCTAAAGAAATGTCCAACATCCTTAGTCATCAGGGAAATGCAAATCAAAACAACCATGAGATTCCACCTCACACCAGTCAGAATGGCTAAGATAAAAAATTCAGGTGACAGCAGATGCTGGCATGCTGTCCAGGAATGTGGAGAAAGAGGAACACTCCTCCATTGCTGGTGGGATTGCAAGCTGGTACAACCACTCTAGAAATCAGTTTGGCAATTCCTCAGAAAATTGGACATAGTACTACCTGAGGACCCACCCCTGGGCATATACCCAGAAAATGCTTCAACATGTAATAAGGACACATGCTCAACTATGTTCACAGCAGCCATATTTATAATAGCCAGAAGCTCAAAAGAACCCAGATGCCCCTCAACAGAGGAATGGATAGAGATTATGTGGTACAGTTACACTATTAAGCACTACTTAGCTATTAAAAACAATGAATTTATGAAATTCTTAGGTAAATGGATGGAATTAGAAAATATCATCCTGAGTGAGGTAACCCAGTGTCACAAAAGAACACACATGGTGTGCACTCACTGATAAATGGATATTAGCCTAGAAGCTCAGAATACCCCAGATACAATTTTCAGACCACATGAAGCTCAAAAAGAAGGAAAACCAAAGTGTTGGTGTTTTGGTCCTTCTTAGAAGGAGGAACAAAATACCCATGGGAGGAGATACAGAGACAAAGTGTGGAGCAGAGGCTGAAGGAAAGGCCATCCAGAGACTGCCCCACATGGGGATTCATCCCATATACAGTCAACAAACTCAGACACTATTGTGGATGCCAACAAATGCTTGTTGACAGGAGCCTGATATAGCTGTCTTCTGAGAGGCTCTGCCAGTGCCTGACTAATACAGAGGTGGGTGTTCTCAGCCAACCATTGGACTCAGCGCAGGGTCCCCAGTGGAGGAGCTAGAGAAAGTACCCAAGGAGCTGAAGGGGTTTGCAGCCCCATAGGAGGAACAACAGTATGAACTAACCAATACCCCCAGAGCTCCCAGGGACTAAACCACCAATAAAGAGTACAAATGGAGGGACCCACAGCTCCAGCCGCATATGTAGGAGAGGATGGCCTTGTAGGTCATCAGTGGGAGGAGAGGTCTTTGGTCCTATAAAGGCTTGATGCCCCAGTGTAGGGGAGTGCCAGGACAGGGAGCAGGAGTGAGTGTGTTGGTGAGCCCGGAGAGGAGAGGGGGATAGTGTTTTCCGAGAGGAAACCAGGAAAGGGGATAAAATTTGTAATGTAAATAAAGAAAATATCTAATAAAAAATGTAAATTTTATTATAATTTATTTCATATTATTGTTATTATATATTTCAATATATATTTTTCATTTACAAAAATTAAATTAAATTAAATTAAATTAAAAAAAAAAACAAGCATCTGTAAGTATCTGGTCTTCACAGACTGAAACAAATAGCACCACCAATGTTAAACCCTATAAAAGGGAACCATGTAGAAATGGTGTCAGTAGTGTGGTGGAGTCTAAGGTAGAGTCAGGGCCCTGGTGCTCTCTTTCCTATGTTTTTGTTTTTGTTATTGTTGTTGTTTCTGTTTTGTTTTGTTTCTCTTTCTTTCTTCTCTTGTACTTTTATTTTTATTTTGGAGACAGGGTTTCTCTGTGTAGTTCTGGCTGTCCTGGAACTCTCTTTTTCTGTGAATCAGGCTGGCATCAAACTTAGAAATCCACCTGCTTCTGCCTCCCAAATGCTGGGATTGAAGGATGTGTGCCACCCCACCTAACTCCTCTTTCTTACTTTCTCTGTCTCCAGCCCCTCCATTTCTTGACATGAGCAACGGAAACATTTCCATTCTTATATAAAATGTGGAAAGATAGATAAAAATAAGACCTACACCTTTTCTTCCAACCAGGGCACTATGGGGAATTTTCTCCTTTGCAAACGTTCTACTCAGCTCCAGCTGAAGAGCAAGGTTAAAGCTCCTTGCATGAGTCATTGGTATTTCTGTCTACCTCTCCACATAGCTCAGTCCCTATGATGACATTCCCCAAAGCTCTCCACAGTCTACCTTGAGCCTTCTTCATCTTCAGGACCTAAGATCTGCTGGACTCAAGGATGCTGTGTCATTTCTCAAAAAGAAAGTGGTCTCATGAAAGTTTGTCCAGTTGAGAAACAAAGTCAGCACCACTGTTTTTGGTTAACACTTTTTAAAACCCAGTGAATCTGGGATGAAAAGAGTCACATCACTTATTCTTCATAGATCTTTCATTTACCAATCACTTTTTCTATTCTTTTATTTTTGTGAGCCATGGTTTCTCTGTGTATCCCTAGCTGTCCTGGAACTCACTCTGTAGACCGGCCTGGCTTTAAACTCACAGAAATCCTCCTGCCTCTGACTCCTGAGTACTGGGATTAATGGCATGTGCCACCATTCCCAGGGCACCAGTCACGTCTTAAATAAGTGCTTGATTCTAAGAGTAGCTGCAGCCAGAAATAGTGCCTAACCCACCAGGACCCCTCTACCCATGAGCACAGAAACCAGGGCTCTGGATTAGCAAGCTGCCATTCTAGTCAACCAGCTCTACAGAGAAGACTAGATTATACAATTTGTAAACCCATCTGGATATACAATACAGTCATGGGACCCATCTTAACTGTGGGGTGAGTTCTGAGAACTGTATCTTTAGGTGATCTCATTGTTGTATGAACATTCTAAGTTATACTTACACAAACCTGGGGCTTCTCAGTCCATTACCAATGTAACCTCTCGGTACATGTAAAAGACGGGGCAATCAGATGTGTGAGGTTGCTGCCAGTGTCAAAAGGCAGGCAATTTTACATAAATTTCCTTTTAGTAAATAAGAGACTCTGAAGTAATGGTAATATCTACTAAATACAGCTAAAACCATTAGCTGTAATTCACCACCATTATTAAGTACACACGAGAACAGTGCTGTTAATGCTCTCCACCACAGCTAGCATCACCACACACATGAGTTCAATGAGTGTGTGATGTTACAAGGTTCTGAAAATCTGTGATATCACTAAACAGGAGAAAATTCTCAGCCCCATTAAAGTAACTAAAGAGACTACCATCCCATGTAGGGTCTATCATATACCTGAACATCCTTATGTGGTTCATGAATTAACTGTAGTTCATTTATTCTACTAGCTAGACCGAGAATCTTGCTACAGATATTGCTGAGTTGATAAAAATCCTCAGAAATGTTCATTTTATCATAAATTTCATTCATTGGAAGGAAGCAAGAGGGTCAGGAGAAGTCCCTCTCTAGGACTTCAGAGCATTCTCTGACATGAAGACTTGATCCTCTCTAAAGGGTAAAGCTTGCCCACACCTCAGGGTCAATTTACTCACTTTAGCTCTGTACAGCGCTATGTACAGAGCTTAAAAAAAAAAAAAAGGTATCCACCCATATTTTTTTTTACTGACAAAATGAGACTGCAATTTGAAACCCTCCAATCTGTCTTCTGAGGGCCCTGGTAAACATCAGCAAGTGTGTAGTAATTTGTATGTACACTGACTTCTGTGAGAGCCCTCAAGGTTTTGGCCTTGAAGGCCATAGTTGTAAAAACCAGGTATAGTGGTTCCCTCCATGTGGAAGTAAATCTACCCTGTCAGAAAGTACAGGGAGGGAATGTGTCTGTCACTGCAGTGTCCTTAGGGCAGGTCTGTGGAAAGAAAAAAGATCTGAATTATTACCCTCCAGTGATCACCCTTCTGATACTGGCCCCAGATTTGCATTCTTGGTAAGGATGAAAGAAGGGCATATGCTGTAGATATTCAACTGTGGGACACACTTCCCATCATCCAGCCAGAATTTTCTGTTCTTTGGCCAGATTCTTTACAAGACTCAGTTTTGCCCTTGACCTTGACATATTTGTACATTGTTTTTTTAAAAAAAAAAAAACTGTGTCAGCTCAAGAATAAAAATGACTACAGAACTAACATTTCAACTTTGAATAGGACAAGGTCTCCGGTAGCAATGGGAGGATGTAACAGAAACCTTTTCCTGCCCACTCTTTTCTTTTCCTTTCCTTTTCTTTACTTTTCCTACCATCTGTCCCCATTGTCTTGCCCAACTGCATCAGTAACTCACAGGTTCAAGTATACACATACAGCTATAACTCAGACTCAGAATGCCACCCTCAACTGAAGGGCACTAGAAGCTGTTCAGCTCACCAGAACACCTGTTTAGTATGCCCCTTTCCAGAGCTCCAGCTTCCCTACCTGAGCCAAGCATGTATGATGCTCCTGAAAGATGTAGAAAAGTTCTGGGTGTTGAAGTACTTTGTCAAAAACATTGAAGATAGAAAAAGAATTGAGACAGTATCTCAGCATGTTCTCATGGTGTCCACAACCTGTCTGGCTCCTACAATCCTTCCTCCCCTTCTTCTTCAGGGCCCCCTGAGCTCTACCTAATGTTTGGCTGTAGGTCTCTGTGTTCTCATCAGCTGATGAAGGAAGCCTCTCTGATGACGATGGGCTAAACACATTATATTAGAATAGTAGAAATGCTTTAGGAATCATTTCATTGACTTTTTCCTCAGTTGTATTTGGTTCAATCATAGGTCATGGAGCCTTTCAGCTTACAGATCCTAGCCATCTAGGCAGTGTTAGGCATGGACTCTCTCTCATGGCATGGGCCTCACGTTAGACCAGTTATTGGTGAGTCACTCCCACAAGCTCTGAGCCACCATTGTCCCAGCACATCTTACAGGCAGGCCAGGTTGTGGGTCCACAGGTTTTGTGGCCACTGGAAGACTAACCTGGTTACAGAAGATGGCACCACATCCTCCATTACTAGGAATCTTTGCTAGTGTCACCCTCATAGGTTTCAGGAAGTTTCCACTGCACTAGATTAACATATTGCAACCCCCCTCCATGCCTACTTATTCCAGTTGTTTCTCCCTGAACTTATCCCTCCCTTCCTTCCTCCCCTCACTGATCTTTCCTGTTCCCATGCCCACCTGCCCCTACATCCACTTACAAAATCTATTCTATTTCCCCTTCCAGTGAGATCCATTAATCCCCACAACCCCACAAGACAAGACCGCTTTGTCTAACTTTTCTTGTTTTGTATTGTAGTGTGATTATCCTTTACCTAACTAATATCCACTTATAAGTGAGTGCATACTATGTTGAGTGACACACCTATTTTAAATGTAGTGTTACCTCCTCTAGTTCTGTATGGGTACAATGGAGATATTGGGCTGCCAGGTAAACTTCAGAGAAAGACTTTTAAACAGACCATCCTTTAATAATTAGTGTAACTAAGTAAAATTTTATGTTAAAGAGAGAAATGGAAGGGCATGGGGAAAAATGACTCTGTGGGGCACTAGCATGGGGAACAGCATCTGGGATGTAAATAAATTAATAAATGAATAAAAAAGATACTTTGATGCTTTTCTTTCTTTCATCTTGATTTCTATTTCCTTGTCTATATTTTTTTATTGTGCTGCTCTAGTGATTGGAGGGAGACACACTGGTGATACCACTGTAGCACCAACAGTGGATGACTTCTTAGTGTATATGCCACATGTGCCCTAAAAATCACAGGTGCTTTTAAATCAGATTCTATTTCTACTCTTCCTTTAAGTACCAAATCCTGAAGTGTGTTGGACTTGAATTTGTCCACTGCAGACCTATGACAACAGAAACTATCTTTATCATCACAAATCATAGTATCTAAAAAACACATAACACTGTTTCTCTAAGAGACAAAGGTCCAATAAAGACAGCAAACAATACCCCTATAAAATAATTATGGTAGAAATGTCTTTGTTCCTTGCTCCTTGAGACTGTGCAAGTTTTTGTTCACCAGCATTGGGGCAGTTTCTATGAATAACTAGGTTTCAGAGTTTAGACTCCATGTTTACATTAAAATGTGGGTAAGCAAGATCATTTTATAAACTTTATTTTTACTTATTTATAAAGCAGAGCTGAAAAAAATGTTTCCTTTGAAATTATTTTAAGAGGAGGAAAGGAAAGAAAAATACACAATTTTATTATATTGTATTGTATTATATTATTATTATTATTATACTTCTATTTCACAAACTTCTCGTACCTTCCTTGCTTGCTCTCTGGTTTTCAAGATGAGAAAGTTTTCAGCCACCCACACTAATGCTATTTAATGAGAAGCCGACGAACCATGTCAGTGCTGTGGCAATGGCAAGCTTCTGAGATTTTTTTGCTGAGGTCTGCGGAATCTTTTAGCCATCTGAATCTGGCTCTTTTTAAACTGCCAACTTGGCCCAACAAACTGTATTACCTGATTTATGATTGTTTGTAGGGTGGCAGTTTAAGACGGCAGGAATACTTAGCACAGGAACAGACTGAGCCTAGCAGAAAGAGACGCTGTATCTCTGAGTAATTTTGCTTTATACCATATGTAGACAGACCATTTTCTCTGCATTTGAAAATATACATTATATATGTTTCTTAACCGAGGAAGTAATTTTTTAAAGTTATCTAGTATTTTTGAGATTATAAAATAATCATATTATCCCTCCTTCTCTTTCAGTGTACATACCCCTTGTTGAACCTTTTCAGATTTATGGCCTCCTTTTAAATTAATTGTTACATGTTTAGGAATATGTAAAAAATACATACATAAATACATAATAGTATATGTAACTGCAATTTAAAAAAAAAAAAAAAACAAGAAATAGACTTGTTGCTCAAAGCTCTGGGTTCCATCCCCAGAACTACAGAGATTAAATAAAAATGAAAAGGTCATTTTTTAAAATTGTGGTAGAATATATATATATAAAACACAAAATTCTCAACCATTTTAAATGTTCAGTCTAGCAGTGTCAAGCAAAGTAACACTGTTAACTTTCTTGTGTCACAAATCTCTATTACCAAATAGAAATGTGTTTTTTAGAACTCATTTTTATTTTCTGGATATGAGTGTTTTGGCTGTGTGTGTGTCTGTGTGCACATGCAGCACTGTACATCTAGTAACCATAGAAGCCAAAAGAGGGTGTTGAATTCCCTGGGCCTTGAGTTCAGATAGTTTTGTGAGCTGCCATCTGTGTTCTGGGAATCAAACTTACACCCTCACACACACACAAAAAAAAAAAAAAAAAAAAAAAAAAAAAAAAAAAAAAGCAAATGCTCTTTATCACTGAGCCACCTCTCCAGCCTCAACAGGATTACTTTCTGTCAAGGAATTCTACCTCCTGCCATCATCCATGCTTACCCACTATCATCTTTATCGCCCTGTTTCTCACACGCACTTGCACACACATGAAAGTTTGCACACAGACACGTTCAGACAACAGAGTTCACTTTTGTCTCTCACTTTCTCATTCTGACCATTCCCCACATCGAAAGAAGAAACAGATGTCCCCCAACTCATAAATCCCTGTCCCCCAGGGATGGGCTGCTCCTCATGACATGGTGATATCACAACTAGAACTCTTAGACAGAAGCCTCAGGTCCCTTCCCTATATTATAAAACTAAGAAATGAAAAAGCAAGTGGGAGGCCACACATGGGGAAAGTGTGTTGGTGACAGACTTGAACCACAGGTTGCTCTTTATTACAGAGAAAAGCAGACCCAGAAGTGGGAGGGGTGCTCCAAGACACCCTTAGACATCTTTACATTCTTTGCTCAACAGGTTGAACTCGCCATTCCAGGGAAGTGCTCCTACCAGAAAGCTGCAACTCATTTTCTGAAAAAGACACCAGCAAAGAGCATCAGCAGCATGTCAAAAGGAAAAGAACTGCCCTGTTCTTAGGCATTAGCCTAAGAATATGCTAGAAGACATGCCACCAACTGTCCTAAAATTCCAAGGAGCCTAGCAGGAAATATAAAAGTAAAATCACAATCTGCAAACAACAGTAAATGACAAAGCAGGTATGTGAAATGGCGTCAGGGCTTGCTCAGGGCTGACATATTTGCTCCAGTGAGTACCTACTACTCTCTGGATGTGATAAGCCTTTTAAAACTTGAGTGTGCAGAGAAAGCTTGGGATGCTATCTGGTCTAGATATTGTCTAATCTCCTGTATTTGGAACAGGCCTGCTGCAGATGACTAGTACCTGTGCTCTAAGTTAAGATGATTGTCCACGCAGACTTCCTTCATGACTGCACAGCATGAATGATTCACCTCATTAGCTGGACAAATTAGTCTCAGTCCAAGGGGACAGACTTTCAGAAAACAAATTTCAATAGTTTTTTCTGCCTTAAAAGTCCAGAGTTGATGGGAGTTTTGGGGTTAGGAGTGACCTTGATGCTGCTGCATCTTCTACTCTGAAGATGGCAAGGTGGGCCTTCTGGGACTCCAAGCGGGGAGCAATCCAGAACCCTTGGAGATCTTAGGCTGGGCGCCCTAAAATTTCCCAACTACCTTGAAGCTTTGATAACCTTAGATGGGACTTGAAGCCACTTACTTTTTCCAGTTCGGGTTTTTTTTGAGGGATGCAGTTTTCAGTATTGTTTAAAGGTTTTTTGCAATTACTGCGGGAGATCTGAACATCAATTTGGTATTCCATTCGGTCTGTGATCTGTCAATAAACAATGGGGGAAATTTGGATTAAAAATGTTTTAGATTAACTCCTAAAAGCTTTGGGAAATATGAAAGTCCTTCTCTCTCTCATCTACTTTTTCTCTTTCCACGTGGTCTGGGAAAGAACAGTGCCATCGCTGAATTCCATTGTTGCTGAGAACACTTATATAATGCCACTTGGAGTGAAACACTATTAAAAGCCTCCTGAAGGCAGGTCTTTCTAATGTCATCTCCTGTTCCAGAGTCTAGAGCACAGATTCCCAACCTAGGGATCATCACTCCTTTGAGGGTTTACTGATCCTTTCACAAGGTTTGCCTAAGACCATCAGAAAACACCAATATTTACATTATCATTCATAACAGTAGCAAAATAATAGTTATGAAGTAGCAACAAACTAATTTTATGGTTGGGGGGTCATCACAACATAAAGAATTGTATTAAAGGGTCACAGCATTAAGAAGGTTGAGAACTGCTGGTCTAGAGTATATCTCATGACCCAAAGAAGGTCAAGGCAGAAAGGGAAAGATGGTTCCCAGAACCATAATCTTCCTTGGGTCCTGATGAGAATAGCTCCTCAGCACACTGGGCCCAAGTCTCTTTTCCAGATGCCCCATTCAGAGTTCTGTGAATTTCCTGAATTTGGAACCTCCATGGACCAAATCCCTCACTCCAGGTCAGCACAGGGTCCTTAGTGTGGAGAAGTAGTGGAAGAAGTAGTGGGCTTAATGAAAGAAATAGATATCCACTCATTCATTAGTGTTCCAATTCTTCAAAGGCTCCTTCTGGTGCTCATTTAAACCTGTGTTTGGATTGAAAGGACTATAGCAGATATCTGGATCTTTATCAGATCTTTCTACAAACCTCAATAAGGTTGAATTTTATTTTTGCTGTGCTCTAAAGGTTAGTAAAAGTGACTCTGACCTATGTTTGAGGAAACCACCTGACCACAGGATATCATCACCAGCAGATCTACACATTGGGTTTGGGAGTTAGTGATGGACTTAGAGAAAGCTGAAAATACTATAGAATGGATTGTCCTATCCATGCAATCCTTATCCCAAAATCTGAAATCACAAATACTCCAAAATATAAAACTTTTAAAGAATCTACATGATGCTATGAGTAAAAAATTTCACATGTGATCTTATGCCACGGGTTTTGGTTGATACAAGTACATCCTCTCAATATTTATTTTATATCCATAGCACATAGATTAGCACAGCTCACAGCCTAGGCCAGAGACACTTCTGTTTACAGCAACTGAGAGCTAATACAGAGACCCATACTAATCAATGTGCTGAGAATAGTGGTTGTTCAGTGCTCAGCCCTAAACAGGACATCTACATTGCCCCTACAAAAGCTTAGGGAACATAAAGGAAAACACAAAGAATGTAGGAGCCTGCGGATAGGGAGGAATGGGGTGAATTGTTATCTTCTGGATGTGACAGTCACAGTTATTGGACCCAGGAGCTCACAGCACTAGTAGCTACCAGCACAAAGCTAGGTCCATCCATATTCCATCATAAACAGGAAGAGCTCATGAGGCCCCACCCCTCCCTGGAGAGCTATGGGCAGTTAACGGCTAATGGGCTAAAGAAATCATATTCCTCAGTGGTATAGCGTCTGCTAAGTTGTCTTTGCTTCAATAACTCCCCATCCTTGTTATTCAGTGGAACCCCAAAACAAAACAAAAATATGAAGATAGGAAGGGTATTGAAGAAGGGGCAAAAATGATAATGGATAATACAATCAAAGTATATCATATATATATATATGGTTGTAAAACAATAAACAGAAAAAATTAATTCAGGCTAGTGAAAATAATGTGTGATTACCTTCAGGCTATGTATATGAGATGTGCATGGAACATAAAGGCCTTTTGTTTTAGATTTGGAAACTACTTCCAAAATATCTTCTCACGTGTGGACAAAGATGACCACTCAAAGCAGATACAAAATCCAGATGACCTAAAATTCATCTTGACCCCAGCATTTCGGGTAGGAGCTGCTCAATCTGTAATGGCTTTTGCCAACTCTCACCAAACTGACTCTACGACCCTCGAGTCTTCAAGTCTCTCCAGAAGGGGAAGAACTCAGAGAGTCGTCCTCAGCATTCAGCAAGCATGGCACTCCCTTTTTGTTTTTAAGGGCATAAAAGGCACAGAGAGATTGGGTATGCATGTAGCAGCTGATCCTGGTTTTGAAAGGAAAACTGTCAGCACTAGGGCTCACATGACATGCCCACCAGGCTCACGAATTTGCCATCTTTGCTAAACCAACCTGGAAAATGAGGGCTTTCTTATTGCTGGCTACAAAGAAATGAGAACCTAAGTCAAGAGGCCTGACCATGATGCCATGTGGATATCCTGGCTGTATCTTCACAACTTCTTTTTTAAAATAAGTTAACCAGGATGCTATTTTTAAAACTCAAATTTGGGGACTTGGGACATAGCACAATAGTAGAAGCTATGAGTAGGTCAGCATGAATATGCTTGGTTCAGCCACCAACACAACAACAATAATAACAACTACAGAGAAAGAAAAAGAACCTTGAAACTCAAATTTAATCACAAGCATCATAAGTGCTTCCTAACTTAATATGTGTGTGTTCCTACAGTAAATTAAAAATGTTGATCTTCTCTTAAAGCCAAGCATGGCATTGTGCCCTGCTGGAAACCTCAGCAAAGGGATCTGGAATGCCTGGCTGCACTTCCACCCTCGCATCCCCAATCCTTCCTGCTTTCCACTAAAAGCAGATGCTATCAGTATTGTTCCCAAACACTGTGCCAGGCCCCTGTGGTTATTGCCTGAGACTTCCTGTTTCTAGCTAGGACCAAGGGCTCCTGTAGCAGCTCTCAGTCATGGACAGAAGGGAACCTGTAGATAAATAACCCAACCACCCACATGCTGACCCAGCTCTGAGTGCACTCTGTATGCACTTCCCAAGGTCAGGAAGACCAATTCTATCAACCTCATTACCTCACCCTGTGTCAACCACCTTCTACTGCCCTGTCTCCTTTCTGCTCTACCTTTTCAGTGCCTCTTGGATGACCTCCAAAATACACCACCTGCCCCCGAATACTACCGTGGTTCTCAGCTTCTGGGGAGACCCACCTCCCAGCAGCTTCCCCCCACACAATTAACCCTTGCTCTGACTTCAGGCCGTATCTTCAAGGTCACTCCCAAAAGTGATAGTTCTTGCCAACACTATGAACTGACATCATCTGGAAGTGTTGAACACTTACTGAGTCCTGGACTCCACTCAGTGACTCTCATTTTATTATATATGGTCTGTTCATGAGGGCACTTACACATTCTATGCGGGGAAAGCATTGTCTAGGAGGAGTTCCCCTGACATGCTGCTCCCCTGTCCAGTAAATACAACACAGAATGAGAGGTTTTCCTTTCAGTCAGATTTCTCGCTCCCTACGGTCTGTGATGAATGTCGGCCATTTCAGCATCTCACCTACTATAGCTAAGACAAAAAAAAAATGGCTTCTGAGAAATGTACAACTAATAAATGTACATGCTACCTATGCACCAGTGAAAGTGAATCAGAGTCTGTAAAAGATGGGTTGTGGACTCTAACCAGCCAGTAAAAGGTATTACATCATCAACGCCACGTCCTGGAAATACAATGTTAATGACATGTTTTTCTGAAGTAGAGAAGGTGTGAGTTCTGACAACAGTGACCTAGTTGTTGAAACCTCTCAATTCAGTCACATCATCAACTGAGGCTGCTATTTTTAATTCCTGAATGACAGCACTGGAAAAGACTTCTACTAAACAGAGCAGTAAACACTGTTGGAAGTGCCAGAAAGCACTGTGCCCATTGGATTTCATGGGCACAGTGCTCCTTTGAGCTGGACAGTGCATGGCTCCATGAAAAGATACACACCTTTATAATAAATCCAGAATGTCTTTTCTTCTACTGAATATACATTGGATTAAAGCACTAGTGCACATAGCTCAGCAGCTAAAAGCACATACCACTCTTGAAGTGGGGCTGATTTCAGCTTGCAGAACCCATATTGGTGGCTCTCAACTGGTTTAATTCCAGATTCAGGGAATCCATTGTCCTCTCTGGTCTGAACACTCAACTTGACCCCTGGCACACACATCCATGCACATAATTAAGAATAAATTTAAAAATTAAAAGTAAAGGAAATAAGACAGGCAAGTATGAGTACAGCATGCATAGGAAGTGCATGTGTATATATTGCTTTTGTCTCAGTGGGTTTGTGCATAGCAAGTCACACATTTAGAATTGTACTGTCACCTTTTGTCTCATCTGTCTACTTTCACAACCTGTCCTCCACCTTTGTCACAATATGTGAATATGCTGAGGAAATAGAAC
The DNA here is from genome assembly GCF_000001635.26 of Mus musculus. NCBI lineage: Eukaryota > Metazoa > Chordata > Mammalia > Rodentia > Muridae > Mus > Mus musculus. The sequence continues at coordinate 148,800,223 of NC_000068.7, read as the reverse complement.
TTTCTTACCTGAAGTTTGGCATGGAGTATCTTGTCCACAAGGAAGACATATTTGTCCTCACTTTCCTTGTTGTATTCTTTCATGGCAAACCAAACACACTGCTTCACATTGGCATTAGAGATATTAATGGATCCAAAGTAGTTCTGTGCCTTCACTTCATTCTTGGACTGATCCACACCAACTGCCAGGGCCACTGGAATGATGAAGAGGATCAAGGAGAGCCACAAGGGTTTTGCCATGGTCCCTCAGTCAAAAGGTACAAAAGATGTCCTCTATGTTTCCACGGGGCTTGAGCTTCAGAGTAGCAGTCACTGCTGCCTCTGTAGGTCTGTCGAACTAAATAACACAAAGAAAAGCCCTCTGAAGATTATGTGTAGGTCCAAAGGGATAACTCGGAGGGTTAGGACACTTGCTGCTGAACCCAAAAACTTGAATTCAATACCTGGGACCCATGTATTCGAAGAAGAAAAGCAACTCCTGCAAGCCGTCCTCTGGCCTCCTTAAGCATGCTTAAGGTACACACCACACACACACACACACATACATGCCCTACATCGTCATACAAAAGATATACAGAAACTTATATTTACTTAGGAACAGCAGAGCCTTGCAAGGGGAAAATGTGTTCCTTAAGGTCACATTCAAGGAGACTGAGATAAGAAATGTTTAAAGTTAAAAAGAGGAGGATTATATGAGACTTTTGAAATGAAGCTGTAGCTGCAAGAATCAGTAATGAAGGTGGCATTGGTCCAAGGTTAAATACATATTAGTGGGTAGCTATCCTTGCAAGTTTATCTTCTGTGGAAGGTTAAATGGCTTTTGTACGAAAGTGTGATCCTTGGAGAGTCTTTGAGAACTGTTTTTGTTCTCAAGGCACAAGGTCAGTCTCAGCACCAGATCCTCTAGCTTTGTGTTTCATTTACATATCTGGTTAAGGCACAACAAAATGACTCCATTTGACTCTGATACATTTTGCAGTTCAAGGATCTTACAACAACCCACCTTCTCAGTATCAGCATAGCTGGGTTCAAGACGTAACTCTTTGGGACATCCATAAGAGTCACCTTTCCCCTTGTCTAAAAATACCCTGTCAATAGCACCCCCAGTTTAAGAGGCTCTGCCACAGGCATTTTCCTCTTGCCTCCCATTCTAGGTACAATCCATTCATCTAGAGAAACAAACCTCTAGGAAGACCCTGGTGAGTTTTCACATGGCCCATGCTGCTACTATCTACTCTATCCTGTAAATTGGAACTATAATAGGTAGTGTACCCCAGTGTTCTCTGGCCTTACCTTTCTGTGACTCTCCCACCTGCTCGTCCTGCTGGGCTCCTTCCTCTCTCTGGCCACCCCAGCTTGTGGTTCTTCTGGGTTTCCCACACTCTCAGCTCACACTTATGCCCTGGTCAGGCAGTTATGTAAGTCCTGACCTTGAAGCCCAGGCAACGCTTTGTGATGCAATATAGCACATATGACCCCACCTCATAGTAGTACTCTTCATCTTCTGGCCTCTAGCCTTTGGGTCCAAGCTCTTCAGAGGGCTGGAGACAGCAGGCAAGCACCTTCCAACTGGGGAATTCATGTGCCTACTTGTGTCTACCTCACTCTACCAAACAACTGTCCTCTGGGCTTTTATGCTTAGGCCATCAGCTTCTCCCTCTACTCTTCTACCAGATCTAAGGCTGCACATGTGTGACATCATAGATGTCCAAAATTCATGTCTAGTAAATTCCAGGGGGGTGATTATTCACCCCCAGCTGTGAAGATTAATAGTATTTTCACCATAGAGTATAGAAATGTTGTATAACACTGGAGTATACACACTAGACTCTATTTAAACACTCTACCCCTGGGTTAGTTGGTGACTTCCCATTCTCTGCTGTGGCCAACAGTAATGTACTGAATGCTTCTTTAGTATCTGTGAGAAATCACTCAAAGAACTAGGTAGGGAATTGCTTATAACAGCTGCAGAGAAATGTACATTTACAATTCATTGTCAAAGCTCTAGCCACTAAGAATGTATTCATGGTTTTTCTAATGTTAACTCCACATAAAAAAAAAAAACAAATGTGGGGCTGGAGAACTCTCAAAAGTTAAGAGTACTTGTTGCTCCTCTTGAAGAACCAGGTTAAATTTCCAGCACCCATCCGGTAACTCACAACTGTATCACTAATCCCAGGGAATGCGACACTCTTTTTGGATTTTTTCAGGTACCAAGCACACAGGTGGTACAGAGACATACATGCAACCAAAAGACTCAAACACATAAAATAATAAAATGAATACATCTTTAAATAATCAAAGAACTTGGGGGAATCTTGGTGTGCCAGGCTTCATTTTACCAGTAAAATTAGAGGACCTGGAAGTAGAGTCAAAAAATGAGTGGTTTTTATATTTCACCAGTGGTGCCAATATGCTGCCAACTTTGAAAACTGGTAAAGTGCACCTTCTATGCACCTAAATTTGAGGGTGTTGATATGAGACCAAAGCCCTGCAGAACCAAGCCAGGCCAGATCATGTTTCAAGTAGGGAGATAGTGAGTTGTGTCAATCCTCAACCTCTTACTTTCAGCCTCCTTATACCTCTTAGTTGTCTAGAACAGTTATTGACTTGATTTTGTCTATGTTGTTTGTATCATTCCCAAGGATAGGCAGGTTTTTCACAGTATGCCTTCTGCTGCTAAAGTATCAATCATTATAGCCATTTTCTGAGTGTAGTCTTTGTTTTTTATAAATTAATGTCAAGAACCAGTGGAGGAATTAATAGAATAATTAATGTTTCATTTTAAGTATGCACATAAAATCTGTTGTCCATAGTACTTTTCATCTTAGTAATTTATCCATCTTACTAATTTTTGTCAGTATTTTCCATTCAAACTTTAATTTTTCAAAATATAATACTTAATTTATTTTTTAAATATTTCATCGTGCACACTATGTATTTTGATATTATCAACCTCTACCACCTCCTTCAACTCCCTTGGGACCCATCAATTATCCTTCCCAACTTCCTGCCATTTTATATCATCATCATCGTCATTTTAATGTTGGCAACTTTATCTACCTCATTCTTTGTAGCTCTTATCTTTTGTGACATTTTTAAACTGTCTTCACAACCTAAAACATTAACTCTTTGATTTCTTTCACATTTAAGTAACAAGATTGTCAAATATACACTCAATATATTTTGAGATTGTAAAGTGGTAAAATCATTTCGGAAAGCAACTTGACAAAATACTTAAAAATTTTAAAATCATCGAAGTTTTCAATATTTGTCTCGACAATGCCAATTCAAGTCATGAAGCATGAAAGTTTACCTTGAAAGGCATTCAATACAGCCTTGCACCCAACAATGCAATGCTGGCAACCATCACTTCAACACACAGATTACCTGTTTCCCTGTGTGGCAGGAGCAGCTATAATGTAGAGTCTAGATTATAGTCTAAATTCTAGACATTCGGTAAAACTCCAGAGCACAGTACACTTGTTTACTCCACTGCTCATATTTGGCACAGAATCTCTGCTCTCTAGATATGTTCGTCCTTCAGGTCCATTTTGTATCTTTGACTTCTGTTCATCCTATAGATCCATTTTATATCTTTGAATCACAACTCTCCATTTTCTGTCCCCTCCCCTACTACACATGTGTGTCTTGGTTACTCTTCTATTGCTATGACAAAAACTACGACCAAGGCAATTTATTAAAGAAAGCATTTAATTTGGGGGCTTGTGGTTCCAGAGGGATAGAGTACAGGAAATCAGCATAGTCAGAAGTTTGGCTTTTGGCAGTAGGATGGTGGGCAAGATACAGGAGCAGTAACTGAGAGCTTACAGCATCTGACCCACAAACAAGAGACAGAGAGAGGGAACAAGAGAGTTATAGTGTGTGTGTGTGAGTGTGTGTGTGTGTGTGTGTGTGTGTGTGAGAGAGAGAGAGAGAGAGAGAGAGAGAGAGAGAGAGAGAGAGAGAGAGATTAGCTTTTAAAGCCTATGGAAGCCATCTCATTCAAACCACCACAATAGGGTAACTATCATCTCTTTACCTTTCCTCAACATGGCTGTCTTTCAGCCTATCCATGTTGTGGCAAATGCTCCAATCTCTTTCTAAGGCTGAACACTATTCCTTTGTGTACATGTACAACATTGTCTTGATCTATTGACTCATCCACAGACATTTCAGTTATTTCCACCTCAGCTCTTATGAGTAATGCTTCAGTGAGCAAGGAAGTACAAAATCTTCAATAGGTAGTGATTTTATCTCCTTTGTGCACATACCCAGAGAAGTGATTTCAGTGGAAAACCATTTCAAAGTTCCTAATGATGTTTAAAATAAAGCTACTGTACAATTGAAGCAGTTTCTTATGAAGCTGTGGCTTACTTTGTTCCTTTAATCTTAGAAAACACATCTCCAATTTTTTAATTTCTATCATTTTTATCTCCTCTTTGAGGATTCCTGTATTTTTTATGTGATGAAGAAGGATAGTGACAGTGTCTATGTTCTTCATTCTTATTCCTAGCTTTATTGTTGATAGATAACAATAATATACTTTAATATACTTTTTTTCCAGTTTTTCAAGACAGGGTTTCTCTGTATAGCCCTGGCTGTCCTGGAACTTACTTTGTAGACCAGGCTGGCCTCGAACTCAGAAATCCACCTGCCTCTGCCTGCCTAGTGCTGGGATTAAAGGTATATGCCACATTGCCTGGCACAAAATATACTGTTAGAGAGAAGATATTTTTATGTAATCTTACATCATGAAATATTTACTACAATGAAATAGTAATAGTATGTATCACATATAATTCATTTTTTTCTTGTAATAAAAACACTTCAACTTTACCCTGTAAGTGAATTTCAACTAGTGAATAAATTATTATAATATAACCATCCTGAAAATGTGTGCTCTTTGAACAAATATCCCACCTTGTCATCTCTGTTACTACCATCTACTACTCCTTTTCTCTTAGTGTGGATTTGAGTTTTCATTATATTCCATCTATGAATTAGGTCTTGCTGAATTTGCCATTATATGTCTCTTTTGTCCCTTCAGGATCCATCCACCCTGTCATAAAATGGCAGCATTTTCTTTTTACATGACTAAAGAACATTTCATTATACATGGCAGATAATCCCTTAACCATTCATCTGTCATGAGCACTTAGTTTGTTCCCATATCTATTAGAAACAGTGCTGCTATGATTGTGGAAATGCAGATGGCCCTTGAACATACTGATTTCATTACGAAGCTACTAATTTGAGTCCATCAGAAGACAAGGGTGACAGACATAGAATTATAAGCCCTAGAAATGAGCTCTGAGCATTGACTCAATGACTCTGACAAGATGACCTCTTTTTTTTTCATACTATGAGGAGTAGCATTAGTCAAATGGAGACCACGGGCAAAACACTCCTTGCAATTAATTTGGTTTGTAGAATTGTTTGGGGAGACATCTTACAACTTTAGCTGTGAAAGTCAAATAACTAAAGTATGTCCTGGGGACATAAAATCTACTTGGTGTTTGTTTGTTTGTTTAGTTGGTTGGTTGGTTTTTGGTTTTTGTTCTTTTGATTTTTACTGTAGTAGAGACAGATACTTAGTTTAATGTCTGAGAGAAATGTTAAATGAACCAAGGAGGAGTTTGTGTGCATCAAAGCAGAAGGCAATTTGCATATCATGAAAACTAAGCAGGTCAGGAACATTCCTGACATGAAGTAGGAGTTGGGGAAATGTTTCTGACTAAAAACAATGCTGATCAAAAGGGCATTGGTCCATGGTCAAGAGCTCTAACCTTCAAGTCTTAGAACTCGCACAAGATTCCAGCTGTGCTGGCCACATAGCTGTAACATAGTAGTAGAAGCCAGATGTTGAGATGTTCCAAATTCTATACACATGTCAAAGGGTCAAAGCCAGCCATTGTGCTATATTCAAGGAGCTGCACAGGGATGCTTCTAATAACTTTGTCCCATGAGCACTATGACCAACTCACAGGAGTGGGAAGGTCCAGAAAGAATTGATTTTTCAACATAGATCAGTGAAATTGAAATTCCAGAGACCCAAGATAAAAAAGACCACACAGCCTTCCATTCTGAGTACTCTTCTGCCATTGCCTTCCCTTCTTGGTAATGTTCCACCCTCCTACTTGTCAATCTTTTGTCCTTCCAAGGTCATTCCCAGAATCTGAGAAGGTAGACTGAGTGTTCCTCAGCCTAAAGGCAAAACTGTGCCTCTCTTGGGACAGTGAATGGTGCTAACAGCCATAGAGGCCATACTGGGACCTGAGTGGGAATCACAGGCTTCAGTGAATAGATAAAAACACTGAGACCAATCTATTGGGAAAATGTTCTTGTCAGTAGCCTTCATTGTCCATCGGGGAAGAATCTCTGTCATTGTTAGTTCCAATCACATCCCCGTGCATGTGCGTGCACGTGCACACACACATGGATACATGCACACACAGACATACACATAGGAGTCTGTCTCCAATCCTTTGCAGAAGGGTCATCCACTATGATCCAGGTGGCTGCTCCCTCGAAGAATGGTCTGCCTTTCTTTTAGACATATGAATGAGGGATATGGAGAAATTGTAGAATGAATGAATGAATGAACTACATACAAATATGAAATGATGGAAAAATAAATGAATAAATAAAAAATAGCGAACTACTTCACAGAATCTACTCAATATTATGCACTTCACACAGAGTGATAATAATGATTATAGACGCTCCACTGAGTGTGACATCTGTAGCAGTCAATACAGAAAACTCTAAGCACTATTTAGAGACTCAGAATGTTTTGTAAGTTGACTTTAATTGTCCTGGTACTAAAGAGACCCCAGACTACAGGCAGTCACCCTCTAGAGGAAAGGGGCCTTTAGCTATAGGCACAGAATGACCTCTGCCCCACTTAAGTCTGCACACAGGTGCTGTTCAAGATGGTGAACTTAGTAACCCATGCTTCAGTCTCCACAATGTAAGTGCAGCGTACCTGAAAAAAAAAAGTTAGAAAGCATAAATTGGAAAAATGCAATGTATTAAAGCCATCTAGATAATAAAAACTAAGTTTTAAAAAAGCAAGAAAAGTTAAAATACAGTAACCTATAGCAAGATTCATAAAGCTTAAAGCTCAAAGCTCTATGAGAACAATAACATAAGTTGCAACAACTCCCCCGACCTGAGCCCAGGATCTCTTAAAAAGGCACCTTGCTGGGACTGTCACTCATGTTGAGGCATTCTGGCCTCACAGCTTCCCTAAGTCCTGTGGTGATAGGTGAACTTCTACCCCTTCCCAAGGGTCCTGAAACCCAGGGAATTGCTTGAAAAAGTATCTGTTTAGGAACTTCGAAACAGATCAGTGGTGCCAGGTTTTTGTTACCAAAAACCACCCTTGACAGCCATGAGTTAAAGGGGAAGCCTGAGTAAGCAGACAGACAAAACAGTTCTTATTCCCCCAAAAATCAAACAATGGAAGACTGTTGACTAAAAGGAGAACATGAGCCTCTTGTTTTCCTGAATCTCAAAGGTCTCTGATGGCTTAAGGCTGGAACCACAGGGAAGGTTCCATCACAGACAGAGGCCACGTGTGTGCCTGCAGGTTGCCTGTGGCCAGGCAGCTGGGTTATGAGCAGAGGACTGCCCCAGCATTGAGAGACAGGCTCTGCCTGCTTAAGATGGTCCTTTCTGCATTCTTTCCCAAAAGATTGTCGACATAAGGGGTTAATTGAATCCCAAACCTTTCTCTCTCCTGGACCTTCCTGCAATGGACAATTGTCAATGTCTTCATCATATTTCCCGCAAAGCGTACGGCCCATCTCCAGGTCTACTAAATATTTCAGCGTATATTTCTGTCAAGAAGAAATTATAAAACTGTTAGAAAATATTTAATTGGAAATAAGTGAAAGAGAACTCAATAGAAAAACAAGCAGAAAATGTGAAAGTTAAGCAGACAGAAAATAAATAGTAGAGAGCACTTACTATCTTGTTTCTCTGATTTTGGGAGGAGGGTAGGGTTTTTTTTTTCTTTGTTGCTGTCACTTTGGCTTTTTTAGACAGTCAATCTAGCTCATGATGACATCTAACTTTCGATCTTACTGCTTCTCAGCTTCCCAAGTACCAGGGATACAAGCATCCTCTTCTACAGTCAGCCATCTTTTAATCTACTTTTTCCCAAATTTCCTTTTAATTTTACACAAAAGATACATCCATTTGCCTGGGGATAAAGCTCTGATGGAAAGTGTGTGCTTAGCATGCTCCAAGCACAAAGTTTGATCCTCAGAGCTCACAAATGTCTATTCTGTACAACAGGGGAACCACTGATTCTTCTCTGAGTCTATTTTCCCCTGATAAATGCCCAGTATTTCTTAGTGACAAAGTAGTGACTATCCAGGGTGCAACATATTTACATAATTATATCCTCAGCAAAAAAACCTGTACATGGTACAGCTACACACAGAACACTGCGACGATTAACAAGTGTTCATCCAGGCAGCATCAATGGTAACTGCTAAGTGACTCCTTGACCTAGAGTAGGACACTGGTGAGCCAATCTGTCATGAGCAAGTGGAGCAGAGAGCATACCAGTCCCTTTAAGTTGCATCTTTAATGTAGGTGCTAACTGCACAAAACACTCATCTTGCAAGTACTGAAATAAAATGGCTATCAATTATCCCAATGCTAGTCTCACTATTTATTAAAATCGTCTACAGGACATCACTGTAAACAGTGGTATTTAAAAACTCAAAAAACACTTGAACATGGAGAAAACGCAAATCTAACGAGGAAATTCTCTCAGGGTGGAACAGATGCCTCACTCAGCAGCAGACCTGGACATTCTGGGGTTCAGGGGTTCAGGAATCTACACAGATGACAGCAATATGAACTCATGTCAAGCACAAGGCAATATCCTCATCCCCACTACTAACCAACAACACACTTAAGCCAGACACACACCACCACCAAGAACCAACCCATCAACAGCCTCATACACATGCCTCAACTCACACCAACAACACTCTCACCCACTTATATCTGACACACACTAACAGCACACAGGTACTGTCACGTACATCTTTCCTACATAGCACACACAGTGAAATGGGCTTAGGACCCTGCCTGGAAGCAGCAGGTAGAAGTTCAGGGAGGAGGAGTACTTATGGTTCAGAGCCCAAGATTAGAATCTGCTTGAAGAAGTGGAATCATCAAAGGACAGGAAAGAAAGATCAGAGAGCATTGTATCCCTGAGCAACTGGGGTGTTCCCAGACCTGTGACTATAGGATTATGCCACAAATCTGTGACTTTCTGCAATTCTACCTGGTTCATGTGGGAATCATGATGTGAGAAAGAAACATCATTCTATCCAAAGGAAGCCAACTGAAAGACTGGCCTCAGTGGTAATACTTCTCATCAATAGATGCTGATGCCACTTGAATTTATGCAGGCTTTATCAGCTTTATAGTCAATGTCCTTGAGGACAGTCCCTAAGGCTACTTCAGAACTGCAACAATGTTACATGTCTACTCAGATTGCTTCAGTCCTTCTTCAAACCCTTTTATTCTATTTTTGTTGTTGTTTGATTATTTATTTGATAGTATTCCTACCCCTTTGGCCTGGAAAAAAACCTTCTAGGGTCCCTCCTTAGCACCACTCACTTTTCAGCATGGCCAGCACACGCATCTGCATCAACTCCCACTTTCTGGTGACCAAGTCACCATTCTCTTTGTCATAGTCTGAAGGTTCTAGTCCAGAGGTTGTGTGGGCCACTACACTTAGTAAGCCTCATGTGAAACATTTGGGAGTTCACGGGAGAAGCACCACCTAGTGGGTTTCCAGTACTTCCAGCTTGGCATCATGTCTCCTTGCTGCCCCGCCCCTTCTGCACACCTACATCTCAGTATTACCCCTCTCCATGACTCAAGTCTTGGAGGGTCACAGCACCTCATTCCAGGAGACTCAGATCTCCTCAGTATGCTTGCTTCATCCTCTTGGGGGGGGGGGGCTGGAAGGGGCGGTCTATCTGTGACAACCTACACTTCCCACCCACTCAAAGAGCTATCACTTTCTTAACTTCTCTAGCTCCCATGACCCTGTGTCTCCGCGTTCACGCCACCTGGCCTAGAGTTTTATTCAGGGATTCAGGGCCAGCATAGTAGTGTGAAAGAATGGGTCCCTGCCTGGCTCCACAACTAACTGCCTACACAAACGTCATCCCGCCAGTGATACCCATATCACCACGAACCCGGTATACATTCCCACCCTGCTGAGCAATGGATGCCCAGCTCACCTGGCTCCCCAAAGATACCCGTCATCTTGTCGCATTTGCTGCCACCTGTCTGCTGTGGGAGACCTTGTTTCTTTCAGTTCCAGTGCCAGCCGCATTCTCGACTGTTCTGATATCCCTCAGTCCTGATTCCATTTCCCTCATCCTGAGCTCAGATTGAGACATTGGTGCCTCCCTTCTCTCCTACCTTTCAGAGGCTACACTCACTTTAAAATAAGTGCAAAGTTTGGAACTAAATTGAGGTGGTTTTTTTTCATCTGTCAAATAAAAGCCTTGGTTTTAACTTACTACAAACCCAGCCCTGTGTGGTGTTGGAATAAAAGCAGGCATCAGGCAGGAAGCAGGCTACTCACCTGACGAAGACTTCTCCGGACTCTCAGGAACTTGTAGGCAAAATCGTCATCCTGGTTTTCGTTGAAGTGGAACACGACATGCTCCACAGAAATGGCAAACTCCTCTTCATTCTTGTCGATCTCTAGAAACTTGAAGCTGCAATCATGAATTCCCAGCACAATGAGTGCCACGGACAGGACCGACTTCCACAACATGGCTGTCTTCAGAGTTGGCACTGAGAGCTGAGAGTACATGGGAGGAGGGGTGGCGCAGCTGCAGATGGTGATGCATCCCACATGGCCCTGCCCACCAGAGGCCCTGGAGTGTTAAGAGCCTCATTTTGACTAGGGCATTTTGCCAGTGCCATCTCTACTCCTCCACCTTGACCCATCCTTCATCTAAAAGCAGAAGGCAGAAGAGGAATTCACATTTTCCAGACCTTGGTGGCATAAGCCAGAGGCTCATGGGTATTAAGCAACATACCCGCTGCTTGTGCATCTCCCAGCATGTATCCCGGGCACAACCCCCGCCCTGCCCATCCCTGATAAGAACTGATGTAGAGTTCAGGATTATAAATTCAACCAGTTTACACTTACTACTCTGAATTCTGAAACTGGTAGGCTCACAATAATTCTCATGAGGTAGGGTAGGTCTTATGTATTTGGATTTAAAACCCAGATGCTCATGACCTTGGAGCCTCAGGGGACCCCAGTGGGAGGGGATCAAAGTCACGACTGGGAGATCATCTTCTCTACCATGTCTACAGTCTGGTGGCCAACTCATCACCTCTGCTCCCTTCCTAAGGCCTGACCTGCCTGTGCTTTGCAGCCTAGTACCAGGGAGAATCAGAATGGGAGGAAATGGGAACCGGAAAAATGAACACAAATGGCAGCCATGGGCATAGAAGCTGATTGGACTCAGAAAGGGGCATCTGCTCATATGCATCCACACCCGGATCTGCCATTTGTCCCTGTGGCAGATTTCTCTGGAGAAATGCTCCACACTGTGCCTCACTTGTAGGGAGACCCATAAAAAAATAAATCAGGCAAGGGGATGAGTAAGGTGGAATGATGAAGATTGCCAGTATGGGAAAGAACTCATGCTCAAATGGTTCTCCACCTCTTGGGAGACCAGAACATTTGAACTTTGAAGATTACCAAAAAAAAAAAAAAAAAAAAAAAAGATCCAGAACCTAACCATTGCCTCTGAGACAGTGTAGAAGCAGAACTATCACTCTGGCATGGAAAGGGACAGTACTGTGGACATGGTTGAAAACACCTTCCTACAGCTTCCAGGTGGGAGGAAATGATCAGTCAAGACAGCCTGATGATGGATGCTGTCTTAGGTTTCTATTGCCGTGATAAAGCAGCATGACAGAAATCATTTTGAGGAGAAAAGGATTTATTTCATCTTATTGTTTGTAATCCAGCAGCCAGAGAAGTAGGGGCAGGAACTCAAAGCAGGGAACTGGAGGCAGGAACTGACAAAGAAGCTATTGGTGAATGCTGCTTGCTGACTTGCTCTTCATGGCTTGCTCAGCCTACTTTCTTATATAACTCTAGAGCACCTCAAAGCAATGACACCACCCACAGAGGGCTGGACCCTCCCACATCAATCATTAATCAAGAAAATGTCCCACAAGACTTCCTACAGGAAATCTAATGGAAACATTTTCTCAACACAGATTTCTCTTTCCAGATAACTCTGACTTGTGTGCAGTTGACAAAAACAATCAAACAAACAAACAAAAGCAAAAATGATTATAGCACGGGGTCCTGAAAACGAAGATATCCTTTTCCCCACACTACTTCACAACATGCCTAAACCCTGTGCGTCCCCTCCAGAGTCGACTCCTATATCTATTTAAATTCACCCTTCCTAGTAGCAGGCTCATTGTATCGTACTATCATCTCTATATCTGTATTGTGGTCCCTTCTCATCGAAGCTTGTGAGTTGACTGTCTTCTCCAAATCTACATTTAGTTTACCAAAATTTAGCAACTGTTTTATCCCTCTTAGGGAACTGTTTTCTTTTATGTATTTTTGTTACAACCCACTACCCCTACTCTGCATTTTTTTTTCTGGATTCAAACAAGAATTTAGGATGAGGGCAGTCTTGATATAGAATCCAATGTGATCATCTGCTGTTTTGTCTACTCTCTGGAGTGCACACTCCCACGTGTACAGCATGTCTCTTAAAGCTCCATGGCAGCAGAATCCACTGATTTGTTACTTCAGAATGTATTGAGGGTTGGGAAGATGGTACAGCACTAGTCACACCAGCATAAGAATCTGAATTCGAATCCTCAGAGCCCACATGAATCTAAGGTATGAAAGATTATGTCAGCAATATTAGTGTTCCTATGACAGGATGGGAAGCAGAGACAGAACAACCCTGTGCAGCTCACTAGCCATGGCACACCAACCAGTGAGCAACAAAAGATGGCCTGTCGCAAAAAAGGTGCAAAGTGATCCCCAATACCCAAGGTTGTCCTTGGACCTCCATACATGTGCCATGGCACCCGCATACCAGTGTTTACACACATGAATGCACACAGACACACACACACATATACACACATACACACACAGCTTAGACATGCATGAACACATGGATATAAACATATAGACAGAAACACATACATAGTTTTAATAATTAAAAATTTAAAATAAAACCTTTTTTAGAAAGAACTAAGAATGTTTTAAATATACATTTAAAAAAATCCTATTCTACTTGGGTTCACTCTGCTAGCACTTAGAGTTATAAAGCTAAATGTTCAAGTGTTTCCCTCCTTAATTTCTAGATGAATTTCACTGTGGTCAGAGAACACAACCTACATGACATTCATTCTCTGAAGTTCATGAAGATGTAGATTATGGGCCAAAACATGGTTATCCACAGGTTCAAAACAGTGCACATGCTGAAAATATATATATATATATATATATCACAAAATCAAATTTGTTTAATAAATTCTCACATTGTGTATGTCTTTGGTGATTTTGACTCTGTGGATCTGTCAGTTACTGAGAAAGGTACCTGAAATTCTTGCATTAGAACCTCATATTTACTTCTAGCTCTATCAGATAGCCTGTGCTGTTCAGGAGGGCGAGGTCTTCTAGCCTGTCATTTACTCCTTCCCTCCACCCGAGTCTGCACCTGGTCCCACTGCAGAATGAACACCACTGTGAGCCTGGTTCCTGACGTAGAAGCACGAGGAGACAAATGGCTATTCTCTGGAAAAAGTGCTCTGTATTCTTTCATTTACTTTACTTTCATTTTCTCTGTGAGTTTTACATCATTGTGTTGCCTAAGGTGGGCTCCAGCTTGTGGGCTTCTAAGGTCCTCCCCCTCAACCTCCTGTATAGTGCTAGACTATAAGTGGGCACCACTATGCCTGGCTTCTGCATTCCTTATGAATGCATAGGTGAGGTGCATAGAGAAATTAAAGAATGAGTGAATATGTAAATGAATGAAAGAGAACACAAATCAAACAGTCTGGCCCATACATACACTGCTTCACATGAACTGAGGAGTCTGATTTACTCCGAAATCTATACCTGCAGGCAGGGCAATAAAAAAAATTAAAAAAAAAAAACCAGCTTATCATTGAGGATGGTATCCTTAGCAAATAAACAACATAGAAGACCCCAAGCACTGCTCAAGGATCCAGAAGATGCTGTGAGATTCTTTTAATTGCATTAGCACCACACAGACCTTGGGCTACGGATAGTCATACTCCAGAGGACGGGAGAATACTATATATAGCCAAAGCCCCTTCCCGCGCTTATGTCGGCACACAGGTGCTAGTCAGGATGGTGAAGTGGGAAAACCAAGGTCTCGCATCTACTTGGAAAACACAATGCACCTGAAAAAAAATAGCCATAATACATAAGTTAGAACATTTTAATGATTGAAATAATGCACATGCAAGATGAAAAAAACCTCCCCCCCCCAAAAAAAAATAAAGCTGAAACAACCATTTTACAAAAACAAGGAGCATAAAGCTCAAATCTCCACGAGGACAATGGATTCAAGCACAAAATCCCTCCACCTGAGAGAAGGGAAAACTGAGAAAGCACCTTCCTGAGTTCTTCACCCTGAGACAACCTCTCCTCACATCTCTCCACCCCACAACCTATGATGGTAGATGAACTTGCCCATCCAAAGGATCTTGAAGGAATGAAAGCAGTGTTTGAAAGAAGGTCCCACCAGGCACTTCCCAACAGAACAGTAGTACAACCCACCCCAAATGATTCTGCCTCAAGGCCATTAGTTGGAAGGAGAAAACAAACCCTAACAGGGTCCCGCAATGGAAAGCCATCCTCAAGGTCCCAGATCCCATGAATTACATGTCAGACAGGACAGTGGTATCACTGAAAATCACCCAGAATCTATCAGTAAAGTCAGAGTAAGTGGATAAATTACATAGCTCATAACCCCAAGACACTGGGCTGATGACCACAGGAAGAATTTCATCTTCCTGAATCCTGATGGTCTCTAAAGGCCAAATAAGGGCCAAAAGTATGGTTTAATCATAGATGGAAGTCATGTGGGCATCTGCAGTAGAGGGGTGCCCTAGGCTTGGGAGCCAGGCCCTTTCTGCTTAAGATGAACCCTTTTGACATGTCCATAGCAGCTCTGTTCATAATAGCCAGAAACTGGAAACAACCCAGATGTCCCTCAACCAAAGAATGGACACAGAAAACGGGTTACATTTACACAGTGGAATACTATTCATCTAGTAAAAACAAGGACATTGTGACTCTTTCAGGTCAATGGAAGAAACTAGAAAATATCATTCTGAGTGAGATAACCCAGACCCAAAAGGATATGCATGGTATGTACTCACTGATAAGTGCATGTTAGCCATAAAGTACAGAATACCCATGATACACCCCATAGACCCAAAGACATTAAACAAGAAGGAAGATCCAAGCAAAGATGCTTGAATCACACATAGAAGGAGAAACAAAATAATCATAGGAAGCAAAGGGAGGGAAATGAGTGAGAGAGGGGAAGGGGAGAGTTATGGGGAGGTAGGATTAGGTGCAGGGAGAGACAGGAGAGAGACCCAGAAGGCCAGGAGAATGGATGGAAATCTGTAGCTCCCTCGGGTCAGGGAGGGGAGACTATCTCCCCTCAGAGTCACAAAGACCTGGGATAGGGCAGACTCCCAGGAGTCAGTGCAGGTGACCTTAGCCAAGATGGTCATGAAACCTGAAGAGGCCACCCCCTGTAGCCAGGCAGGACCCCCAGTGGGAGGATAGGGACATGAACACACCCACAAAACTTTCGACCCAAAATTTACCTTGTCTAAAACAAATGCAGGGATGGAGCAGAGACCAAATGAAAGGCCAACCAAAATCAGCCCAACTCGAAACTAGGAGGTAAGAAGTAGATGGGAAACCCACAGAAAGACCAAAAGAACCAACAAACCTCAACCCCTCAAAGCTCTCAAGAGTCTGAGCCACCAACCAAAGGATAAAAAGGGGCTGGAACTAGGCCCTGTCATATAAGGAGCAGCCAGGAAGCTCAGTCTTCATGGCTGTCTTGTCTGGCCTCAGTGAGAGAGAATGTGCCTCATCAAGCTGAGACTTGATGTGTCCGAGGGGTGTAGATACTCAGGAGGGGTCTATCCTCTCAGAGGAGAAGGGGAGGGAGGTGGAGGGAGAGACCCTGTGGGGGAGGGACCAGGAGAGGGAGCAGTGTTTGGGATGTAAATAAATAAATTAATAAAAAAATGATATGTTAAAAAAAAAGATGGCACCTTTTGTGTAGTTCCTGGTAGGTCAACTGCATCCATTAATCACCCCACATCCAGAAATAGACAGGTAGCACAAACTAGACTCAATAGATTAATAAAAAATAAGGACATGAAGTGGCCAGTGAGGTAGATATGGGAAGAGTTATGGGAAATCCAGAATTGTATAAAATTCTCAAAGAATTAATACAAAGGTTTTTAAAATAAAATAATAAATAAATGAATATGTGGAAAAGATGGTCCTTTCAGTTTCCAGTGAAGGAGTCCTGAGATATAATCTTGTCCTACCTGGAATTTCCCACACCTTTCCTAACCCCTGTCCTAGGCTTTCCTGATTATCTTTTTATTCCCAAAAGATCAGTTATAATTGGAAATAGTTTTATTCTCTAACCTTCTTTTCTCTTGAGCCTTGTAGCAATGGGCAATTATGGATGTTTTCATCATGTTTCTTACAAATTGTGCGGCCCATCTCCAAATCCATTAAAAAAATCATTGTCCATGTCTATAGAAAAGAAAGTATGCAAAAAGTTTTTTTATAAATACAAAAAAAAATGAAGATCAAGTAGAAAATGGGCAATATGCCCGTGCTTATAAATAGGCATCTATATGGCTGGGCTATCCATGTTTGTTAACAGAAATGTGCCTTTGAAAGACACAAGACACATACTAGTCTTCTTCCTCATTTCCTGCTGAAGTCTGGCACTCTGCAGGGGCATGGACATGTAGGGTATGGCACATTCACAGGATCACCATTCAATTCTACACAAGAAGCAACCTGCACACACTGCAGCCACACGCGATGAACTTGGAGGAATCTACTGTCTTTCATGTGAGTGATGACTGCATGCAAGTGTTCCTCTCAGAGACACACTGTGGTGGATGCATAGTTAGTTACATCATCCAGTTTTAAAATTTGCTCAGGATTCTGTGAGAAGTTATTGAGAATGATTGACATACCCTTAAACAAATATATACGTGAAAACTCAAAGAGTACCCAAGCAGGAAATCCTACTACAGAAGAATACTCATCACAGTGGACTGATGTGGAGAGTGTCAAAAAAGCTGACTACAGTGGGCACTTAGGAATCTATACAGTTAATGGCATACCATCTTTGTACAACACACAACAAATACACAACATAATTAGAAGTTTTTTAAAAAACACACTAGAAGTCTTTACCTACATTTATGCTTGGCACATACTAAGAACATACTCCATCACATCTATTCCACACCTCCATATTCAATCCCACATGATGAGCTAGGCTTTCATCTCCACAGCTGTGCGGAAGCTAAAGGTGGTAAAGTGTTTGGTACCAAGGGTTCCTAGGGCCCAGGGCCTAGGGTCCAGGGCCCAGGTTTAATAGCAGCCCACAGGGAAAAAGTAAATGTGTCCTTGGTCAGGGAGTATCTCTAGATCCTCGATTGTAGAGTGTTCTGCAGGTCCAGTTCTCTCCTCATGAGTCCCTGCTGATGCCGATCCACCCCAAGCCCCAGCCCAAGGCTCTTCATGAGGGGACAATACTCTGCACGTGGACTCACCTTTTTCTGGGCTCTGCCAACTTCGAGCAACTTGTATGTGTTCTCTTCTGGGTTGTTGTCATTGAACTGAGCCACAGCAAACTCTACTGATGCCACAAAATAATCTAGATCCTTAGTAACATCTAGAAATTCTTTGTTAATGGTCCATATATGAGTGCCTAGCACAACCAGTCCTACAAGCATGGGCACCTTCCACGACATGACTGTCCTTAGTATCAGCCTAGGGGCTGGGGACACAAGGGTAAAGGGATGGTACTGCCACAGATGATAAAGCCCTTTTAGGCTCAGGATTCCACAAGGCCCTGCCCACCAGGCTGCTCCTGACAGCCTCCTTTGTTCTTCCCTCTAAGCCCCTTATCTCCACTTCCCTGCCTTATCCCTTCTCTCCACCCCAAACAGAAGGAGACGTCCCTGACCCTGTGGTGACACAAACCATGGCATGACAAACATCCATAATAATACCCTCTGCATGCACATCTCTGGGGCTGTCCTCTAAGCTTTGCCTAGACAGGTACCACTTATGCTGTAGCCTAGAGGCACTGTACTGTCCCATCTGTCCTTACACAATGTTGGAAAGAGTTCTCAGAGTCAGAGGAACTCCTGGAAATCTGGTGAACTCATTCCTGGGAAATGGAATCAGTTGTTGCTACAGCACACACCACCTGCCAAGTTCAAGGCCAACAGTTGGGGCGGGGGGCTGCATGTGACACCACCTCCTTCATTGTCCTTACCCTCTTTGGCCAGCAGTTACATCTGGCTAGATTCTTCTGGTTTTTCTATGCTAATTCTCAGTTCCCCTCAATTCTGACATGCTCTCATCTTCTCTGACATCTTTTCTGACCTTTGGGTTCTAATTACTGAACTCCTTGGTTATAATCTCAGCTGATTTCAAAACGTCTTTCACTTGCCAACTTCTAAAGTAGACCATAATCATAGAATATCTATTGTATCTTACCCGTCTTTGAAATCCATTGAGATTTATTTTTGTTGTTATTGTTAAATATGGACAATAGTCTCTGCTTTAGAACAGTTCATTTTGTAATCATAGTGTTAAATTTGCACATAGTAATTCTCTGCTCACCGGACTGTATGTACAACATTCGTGGTTTTAGAGAGTCTCTGACCTGATATCTAATTCTTGTGCCACATTTGACATCAGTCACTCCTGAATTCATTCAGACACAGCACAACATAATAGAGTTACCATCTTACACTAGAATATTTCATCCTTTTTGAATAATCTGAATAGTATGTATGCATAGAAAAGGAAAATATCTCCCAACCTCCACTCCAGCCATTCATTCATAAGGACCTTGTATATCTTGAGACTCAGGATGAAGCCCCCCAGTAATTCATCCATAAGTGGTTAGAGTATCCTCAGACATAGGATGAAGCCTCCTGGTCATTCATCTATAAGTGATTAGTGTATCCTTGTCAGACGCAGGATCAAGCATCAGTATGTCATTCATCACTGCAAAACAGCAAGAACTCTTGCTAGCAGTGGGTAAAATACATTTGTGTGTCACGGGAACTCTAACAGCAAATGACTATTAGAAAAACAAAGGCACAAAGTGAAGCTGCTCTTGGCTTCCAGCCTAAAGGATGACCTCTGAGGCTCTCCTTTCCTTTCCTGTCCAACTGTAACCTTCGAATTAGCTTATGGATAGCAAACCTTTGGATGGACATATGTTATTCAGGGACAGTCCTAGGCTCTAGGTCTCAAAGTATCTGAGTGTTTCTATTAAGAGGTCAGGAAGGTTGGAGCTGGGAGATGGCTCAGTGGTTAAGAGCAATGACTGCCCTTCTAAAGGTCCTGAGTTCAATTCCCAGCAACCACATGGTGGCTCACAACCATCTGTAATGGGATCTGATGCCCTCTTCTGTTGTGTCCCCCAAGACAGCAATAGTGTACCCATATAAATAAGATAAATAAATAAATCTTTAAAAAAAAGAAAAAAGAAGTCAGGAAGGACAAAGATGATGGCATGTTCCATCAAACAGAGGTGATAACTTTTATCAGGAAATGCATGCTCACTGACACCAGTGTGTATAGAACAGAGAGGCCCAGATTGGCCTCTTTTGTAGTATAGTTCTTATACACAGAGACTATCCCCATCTGCAAATCTGGAAAACACAAACTCAGGGGAATTCTAATATAGTAGAGTACTCTTCAATGGTATCAAGGTCATGAAGATCAAGGAAAGAGTAAGGAACTAGTTCTGATGCGAGAAGGTCAGTGTGGCAGGTGACTCTGTCATTTAGAAAGAGCACTTGGAGTGAGTTCCATTCCAAGTGTCCATTCCTAGAAGACTCAGAACACATTTCAGAATGCCACCATTGACTGAGGTAAGGCTATGCACTGCTCCTGGATTCCTGACTTCTGAGGATAGCTAGAGGGTACTTAGAGTGCCATGCCCTGAATGCAGTGGTTGCACTGAGTTAGGGAGAGCACACCTGTTTGCAGGAAGTAAGCTTGAGAGCAATGAGGAAGTTACATAGTCAAGTTTTTCTCTTATATGTCAGAGGGAAAGGTTCTTTACACTGTAACTCTATTACAATGTGGGATTCTTTTAAAATAAAACATTTTTTTAAAAATTCAGTCATTCCAAGATACAGCAGAACATTTGGCCTATAGAGATGGATGAGAGGAGAGAGGACAGGTGAGATGTCTGAGTGATGAATGCAGGGATGAGTGTGTCCCTCATGCAGTGCCGTGGCCACACTCTGTGGTGTCAGCAACAGGAAAGTATTTTGCTTCTTCAGAGGGAAGATCCCACATTACTGTGACTAGGAGTCTCCTAAGTCCAAGGTCACACTACTTTGTAGAATAGATGGCTGAGACACAGAGAGACAAGGTAACTGTGTTACTCACTCAAGTCCCCCAAGGTCATCAGCTCCAGGCTGTCCTTACTCAGGCAGGTGAAGGTCTTGTAGTCTATCAAGAGCAGGTGCTGGGGATGCCAGGAAGCACAAGAGGGACGGGCAAAGAAGACTTTTTCAGTGTGTTGATGAACAGGTAAGTGTCGTGGGTACTAGGATTCTACTTATACTAGGAACCTCAAAATATGAGAAACCTGTCTTACAGGAAGAGCACAAAGGCTAGGAAGAGAAATAAGTCCCTTGCTCCTGCCTGTCACAGGCACCCTAGCTGTATTCACATAGGCATGTACACACACACACACGTGTGTGTGTGTGTGTGTGTGTGTGTGTGTGTGTGTGTGTGTGTGTGAGTGATTTTAGAGAAAGTGGGGGAGAATGGGAAGAAAAACTTGAAGGAGGAATAAAGGATAGAGGGTACAAATGATATAAACAAGTACTCACATTTGAAATTCTAAACAAAAAACAAAACACCTTTTTAATTTAAAAAACCTGACACACCAACTTAAAAAAGAATTTTTTGGCCTATCTCAACTGTGGGAAATCTTGCCATGTGATCAGAGAAAGTATCAAATAAGAAATGGTACCACAGGGGTGGAGAATGTTAATCGCTGAAGGTGTGTTTGTCTAATAAGCCAGGGATACCTAACAGGTCTCATCCTCCTTCAAGGTCCAGAGAGTGACTGAGACATCTTACCTCAGCTTTTACCCAGTCCTGTTCTAGTTCCTGAAAGGAGCCTGAACATCTCTAGTCACTGGCTTCCAAGGCCAGCCAAGCCTCACAGACAGCTCACCTGAGATGAAGTTGCCCTGTCCCCGTGGAAGAGCAATCATCTCCAGAGGATCATATTGTCCCCTCAAGCAATAGCACTTCTCTGGTCCACCTCACAGAGCCAGACTGAGATAAGCATCAAGCGGTCTTCACCTTGATTGAGACCATCTAATTACATCTAATTACCTCATTCCCTTCCCCACTAACCCAAGTTCTTCCTGTGTTTAAGTTCATGTCAATATCCTAAAGATGAGCTGAAGGGCTTAATTTTTAATCTCTTCAATATAATCATTTTATTTAAAATTCTTTCCTGTCCTTTTCCCATCACTCTGGTTTGCTTTCTTTGGGGAAATTGGTTCGGTGTGATGTGCTGGACTCTCCTAGGAGTCCAGGCCTAGGAATCTGGTAATAGGAGGAGCTAAGGAAAGAGGCCTTAGGGTGTTTCTTGAGCTATACAGTGTGGATCTTACCTTACACCGCTTACAAGGCCTTCAAAATGAATAAAGGGATAAACTGCACCAGTCAGCCAGACCTCCAGGACACGAGGCACAGACCCAAACAGCACTGCAAATGCTGTGACGTGGAACGCCTATCAAATAAGGCTATCATTGTTCCCTCAGACAATTTTCAAAATGTCTGAATTGCAATTCAAAGTTATTCTATATTTAAAGAAGCAAGAAAATTTCAACTCCCATAGGAAAAAATTTAGAAATTTTCTAATCCAGATGTTGGAAACAACAAACAAACTTTCACACAGACATTAGGAAAATGTTCTAGGAAATGAATAAGTCTCATCATTAAATTTGTGGATTCTACACTGCCACAGTACAGCAGAATTCATTCCTCATAAATACATATTTTTAAGTTAAAATTAAATATTGTGAGAACCATCAAAATGAGTGAAGATGTTTTCTGACAGTGCTTGTGACATGTGCTGCAATGATAGTGGCTTAAAATGGATCAGATTTCTTACTCAGAAGGCAGAATGTAACACAGTTTTCACTGGACTAAAATCAAACACCAGCAGGGCTATGTCCTTCCTTAAGGCTCTAGGTGAGAGGCTACCCACTTCTCTTTTCAGCTTCTAGGGCCACTGTGCTTCTTGTCCTTTGGCCCTTTCTTCTAGAGTCAGAGTACCCTTCAAAGCTTCCATGGTCTTCTTGTAGTTCTCTGGCTGTGTATCTTCTACCCATCCTTACAGGTACTTTCGTGACTATGTTGAATCTACCCAGATTACCCAAGGATATATATATATATATATATATATATATATATATATATATATATATATATGTATGTATTAAATTCTTACATAGGCAAAGATGCTTTTGCCATATGTGGTGGTTTGAATATGCTTTGCCAATAGAGTGACACTACTAGGAGATATGCCTTGCTGGAGTAGGTGTGGCCTTGTTGGAGCAAGTATGTCACTGTGAGGGTAAGCAATGGGACCCTCCTCCTATTAGCCTTCAGATGAAGATGTAGAACTTTCAGCTCCTCCCATACCATGTCTGCCTGGACACTGCCATGCACTGGCCTTGATGATAATGGACTGAACCTCTGGACCTGAAAACCAGCCCCAATTAAATGTTGTCCTTATAAGAGTTGCCTTGGTCATGGTGTCTATTCACAGCAGTAAAGCTCTAAGTCACCATGTAACCATAGCCACAGGATCTAAAAGCTGAGGTCATGGTGCTGCATCACTTACTCCTTTTTATATGTACTATATCACTTACTTTTCTTGTTATTGTGACAAAATACATTGCAAACATAGCCTATGATAAGAAAGGTTTGTTTGGGCTCACCATTTGAGGGAACAGTCCAGCACGTCAGGGACAGCATGATGGCAGGAGCAGGAGGTGGCTGGTTGTCTGTGTCTGCAGTCAGGAAGTAGAGAGAGATAGCTTTCTCCCTTTTATTCAGTTAAGGTTCCCAGTGCAATTGTAACCACACTCGAAGTGAGTTTTCTTCCTCAATTAAATATTTTTTGGAGAGACTCACGTTTCCACAGTGGTTCTATCTACGATGAACTTGACAATGAGGGTTAACTTTGAGGTGGGCCTTACTTAGCTCAGGCCTCAATGCAAAAAAGAGCCCAGCCCAGATCAGCCAGGCCACCTGGCTGAACAATAGCAGCAAGCAAAATATACATACAAACTTGTAATGTCTTCTGAAAGGAATAAAAAAGGAGTGAATAAAAACTATAATAAATATAATTCTCAGTATGACACAAATTTAATTCTCTATGAATTGATATAATTACTGTTAATCTAAATTCAAAATATTAACAAGAAGTGGCAAACTAAATTAATTTTTTTAAAAATCTGGGAGAGTTAAACAAATGCTTAAGGAAGAACAAGGAAAACAAATGCTACAGACTCTAAAGACTGGAAGAGCCAATTGACTATGCAGGTGCTTGAGCTTCATGCCCAGGATTCTAGAGTCAGACTTAGGGAAAGGGCAAAGAATAGACCAGCACTCTCTGAGAGTGGGACAGAACTTAAGTAGAGCGACTCACACACTCAAGGAATGTTGTGTTTGATCAAGATGAGTTTCAAGTTAGTTGGTTTTCAAAAATAATGGTTCAACACTGAGGCTAATACAAATAAATTGTCATCTACTAGATATCTAGCTACAGATAAATGATACATAGATAGATAGATAGATAGATAGATAGATAGATAGATAGATAGATAGACAGACAGACAGATAGATAGTAGAGGTAAATTATAGATAGACAGACACATAGATATATGCTAAATATACAACGTTAGATAGACAGACAGATTTAGATAAACAGAAATCGGCTAAGAGACAGGCAAATATGAGGTGAGGTATTAGGTGCAAGACAAAGACACAGAGACCTAGTCCCAGCTTATGCTTTCCAAATGGCATCAACGGGTTGATGTGGGAAGCCACATGTGCCGTTGCAGAGTGGCACTGACTACTGCTGGCCACCACGCATAAGATTGGACAAACAACCAATGTGTACATATGCAGTAAAGTTTTTTGCAAAGACACTGCCTGGCCCAGGCATGATAATGAGGTTCTGTAAGGTACTGAGAGTATAACCAATCAGATGTGAGACATGCAAATGAGGTATGATAATGAGGTTCTGTAAGGTACTGAGAGAGAGTAGCCAATCAGATGAGGAACATGCAAATGAGGCTTAGTGCATAACCAATCCAGGTGTGAGACACGCCCCTCCTAGGCCTATAAAAGCAGCACCAGTTCTGGGCTCGAGGTCTTTTCGCCTCTACAATCAAGCTCTCCCAATAAACGTGTGCAGAAGGATCCTGTTGCAGCGTCGTTCTTCCTGGCCAGTCGAGCGCGCGCAAGAAAAGGAATGCATCTAAACACATGACAGTCAGGACAGCCACCCATGGCTACCCTGCTAAAACTCCAGTATTGCACCTAGGAAATACTGGCTGTTCTCGGAGAAGGAGCTAGACGTAGGGTGTCTGTTTGATTTCAGAGCTGTGAGGCAAGACTCGGTGTATAATTAGTATAAATATGTATAAGGAATTTGGGGCAAGCAGCAGAGTTTGTAGGAAGGGTATTCTCATATACTGTTGACAGGAAGTATAACCAAAGCTAAAAACAGAGTAATGCTTGAACAGGGGTGCTGTACAAGATTATCCTCCACGTGGAACTGCCAACATCTTCATCAGACACACTAATGCCCCCTTAGAAAAGATCATCATAGCTGGGCCTTGTTGACTATTGTTTATCTCTCATAAAAGAAGGAAAGGAGAGGATCATGGAATACAGGAAGGATGGCCTCAAACTCTCAGAGAGCCATCTGCTGTGCATCCCTAGCGCTAGAATTAAAGATGTGCACTATTATGCCCGGCTATGGCTGCTGCCTTTCTTGCTTTAAATCAGAGACCTGACAAACACACTAGGGTTGGAGGCTGTGTGAGAAATTTTAGACACAACTAGCTGAACCACCTACACATTCATCTACCGGAAGTGACAGTTAGGCAGCTAGCAACCCCAAGACCATAGCTTCAAACATTAGGCAAATCCCTGCAACCTTGAGGATAGATATTCTACTCACTGTTATAATGGAGTCTTTGTTACTTATGAAGACAGGAATCAAGCTGGGTGCCAGAAAAGAACGCAAGCTTTTCATAGTAGGTGGGGAAACTACCTACAGTCCTTGCTAATCTTTACACATTTGTGAAACAGCCAGAAGTTGGAGAACAGAGGAGCACTAAAATGAAATGATCTGTGGCTCCTTGCTCTCCTTGGATGGCCAGACATCCAAGAAGGGTTTGGATTGAAGTCATCCTATAGTGTAAGAGACACAGAAAGGGAACCACAAATCCTAGTCCAAAATAGATAGATAGATAGATAGATAGATAGATAGATAGATAGATAGATAGATAGATAAAATCAAAGCAATCTCAGAATGAAGGAATGACCCAAGCAGCAAAGCAGAGGAGAAATCCTCTCTGTATTGCAGTGACAGACAGCAACATCCTGACCCAAGCTGCCCCAGTCCAAGCTTTCAAACCTGTGAATAGACTGCTTACAGGCAAAAGAGACTGGACCTATAGAGAGATCTTGAGGTGGTGGACTGCCTCAGTGGTAAGGTACCATTCACAGGGTCCCCATTAGAGAGAGATGGAGAGTCATAGGGGAAATAATGAGGGTATTGGAGGATGAAGACCTTGTTGTTGGGAGATGGCAAACTTACTTTTGCTGTAAACTGTTTCTGATAATTTGAGGGATCTTCACAGGAAATTCATCCAGCATCCAGGAGCACAACAGAGTAGTGAATCCTGGCAGTGAGAAGGAGAAGCAGGAGGACACCCCAAGGATGTCAGCTTTCCATTTCTGCAAAGGCCAGGAATACTAGAACTGGAACCAAATGGCATTTCAGTCCCCACTTCTTCCACCCCTAGGTCTGTTTACAGAAAGGTCTTGAAAACCATGGCTGGTAAAGTGAGGAATGCAGAACAGAAGTAGTAGATGGGATGAATATAGAGAAGACATCACATCCACAGATGTAGATCCACAAGTGAGAGAAATACAGTATATTATTTGGGCTTTAAATGTCCCCTGAGGGCTCATGTATGGTCCCAGCCTGTGGAGCTCTGGGGAGGTTGTAATGCTCTTAAGCGATAAAAGCACTGGAAGAAGGTGGATCACAGGAGACAGGTCCTTGAAGGGGAGATTAAGACCCCAGCCCCTTCCTGTCTGTCTCACTCTACCTCACACCTGCAATAAGCAAACTCCTCTAACAGGCATTCTCTTCATGGCATCAACCTTGCTATTGAGCCCTCTGGGTTATTAATCAAGCAGACCCAAAGCCCAGACAGATCTCTTCTGCAACACTAAAATGAAACCAGGAGTGATAGGTGAGGTCCTACCTTCTATTTCCTATCTCTCCTATTTTGTGAGTGCTCTCAATGGTGAAGGTATCAACAGCTTGCTCTTCAAATGACACCAAGTAGGTATGGAGGTTTGGTGGTGCAAGTCTCAGACCCCAGACCCTTCCATATGAGAAGGACTCCCACCCAGTGGGGCCATAGATAAGATAGCAATGATGTGTGACTGAAGAAAGGCATCTTGGTTTCAACTCTGATTTTAGTTTTGTGAACTGGTGACTTTATTGGAATTACCTTATGGAGTGTTACTTATAGAAGTATGGGTGAGTTAAAGACAACTCTATCCTTGAAAATCCTACTCCAGCATAGGCAATGACTCATAAGATATCTACAGTTGTTTGAACAACTTGTAGGCAGCGAGGCTGGGGAGAATTGCTTATCTAACCTTGGGGAGGTACTTGAAGAACTTCCTGAGACTTCTTAAGTTTTTATTACTTCCTTAGTCGTAATGAGTCTCCTCCATTAAAAAGAGGATGTGCCAATTCAGAGAAAATAGCTACACAATGATCAATGGGAGTATGTACTTAGGGTAGGAATGGAGGTGCATGTGTCTGTATGGAGATTTATACATCAATGTGAATCCATACTTAGGGCAGAGGTATGGATGCATATATTTACATGTATGTGCATGTCCATACCTTTGTGAGCAAAGGTATATAGGTATGTGTACTCATTCACACCTCTCTTTAGGAGCTTTCACTATCTCTTTTGGTATTGTACCCTACTGAAAAATACCCTACAGCAGTGGTTCTCAACCTTCCTAATATTGTGACCCTTTAATATCATTCCTCATGTTGTGCTGACCCCAACCATAAAACTGCTTTTGTCGCTACTTTATAACTGTAATTTTGCTACTGTTATATTTTGTCCTATAAATATTTTTGGATAAAAGATTGCCAAAGGGGTTGCAACCCCCAGGTTGAGAACCACTGACCTATAGGTTTCCTCTTAACATCTCATAAGCTTGCACCACCCTGCTAGCCCCACATGCCTGTGTCCTAGCCCTTTGATACCAATCTATGGCAGGGCTCCTTTGGGGCCTTATCTTGCTGAAACCTAACTTGTCAGGCAGGAAACTCTTGGCATCCCCCTCCCTCAACTTCCTACCCGCATGTAAAACATGGAGTCAGCCACACTCAAGTGTCACCAGCTTTCCAGATCCTTGCTGCTCTCTCTCCTCCTAGCCCCCTGCTCTTTTGACATATTGCCTGGAAACAGTATCCAAGAAGAGGACTTCCTTAGATCCAGTCCCTCCTGATAAGCTTCTCCTCATACAGTTCTGCTGATTATGTTATGCTTCCTGGGATCCAATATCTCTAATGTCTCCTCAGATGCCCATCCCTCAAGTGTTCTGTGACCCCCTCGTGATGTACATAAGCTCAGTGGAAAGAAGGCTCTAGCTTGACTTCCAGTAAGGGAAGGCCACAGAAGTGTGCATTGCTGAAGGAGCAGCCACAAATATGTATAAACGTGTGTGTGTGTGTGTGTGTGTGTGTGTGTGTGTGTGTGAGAGAGAGAGAGAGAGAGAGAGAGAGAGAGAGAGAGAGAGAGACAGAGACAGAGACAGAGACAGAGACAGAGAGAAAGACAGAGAGAGAGAGAGAAATGGAGAGGGAGAGGGAAAGGGAGAGTGAGAGGGGGAGGGAGAGGGAGAGGGAGAGAGCTATGCAAAAAGATTGATAGTGGGAGTGAGCTTGCCAGTGATTGCAAAGTGTTCCTAGAGTAGGCAGGTAGGAGGGAAAAGAGAGGCGAACTGTGGCGTGAATGCATTCTTCCCTTAAGCCTGACCCAGAGACACTGTGGTCAGTTTGACCCAACAAATGAAGTGGGAGGATCTTTTCAATGTTCTCCAGCTGAAAGATGGCGGCCGGATCTTGGAAGGCAACACGGCTCCTGTTGGCCATTCTGGTGGCCCTGGTGGCTTTCAGCTACCAAGTAAAGAGGAAAACATTTATACGGATTGAAGAAGTGAGTGCATTGGAGTCTTCTGTGAAGGAGACATTGGAGTATGTCACAGATGAATACAACAAGAAAAGTGAAGACTTGTACAACTTCAGGATCCTTCGAATCCTGAAGATTATGAAGCAGGTGAGTGTGTGGCTTCCCTGTCTCTCCTCCCCAGAGGGACCCTGTGCTCTGGTAAAATTCCAGGATTTTGTTTTGATGAGATCTCACTGTGCAGACTAGGTTAGGCTCAACCTTGCAGCCTTCTTGTGCCAACCTCCACAGTGCTATAATTTTAGGTATATGCTATCATCCCCAACTGAAAGTGGGTGTCTTAAGAATTGTGTATTCACTAAAGTAGATGAATCTGTTCTTTCAATAGTAACTAAAAAATTACCCACCCAGTACCAACTGGCCTAGCTATGTGTCTTTTAAAGCAGTGCTATTACAGCTAGCTGTGATATGTCTATCTGGGATTGCTCTGCTGCCACGGGCAATTTGAAAAGTTACGACACAGGACACATGGCCTACAGAGATTAACCTGCTTACTATCCAGCCTTTCAGAGAAAATTTGACACATTACTGTCTGGAACAATTAGCCTTTTCAATGCTGTCCAGGGGATTCCATGGAGAAAGATGGGTACTCTTGGTGATATCTCAAAGGGTGACTAAAAGAGGACTGGAGTCAGACAGGAAAGAAGAGCAAGGATCCTACAACTGTGCAAGACTAGGCTCTTGACAAGAAGCAAGGTGTAAAGCTGTCCTGCCCATATAGAAGCCAGAAAGAGGAGAAGCAGATATTCACCATTTGCCTTCCCCTCATTATCCACAGGTGACAGGTCACCTGGAGTATCACATCACAGTGGAAATGCAGCGGACCACCTGCTTGAAGACAGAGACGAGCCTCTGTGATATCCAGAAAGGGGAACTTCACAAGGTGCTGGGCAAGCTCATTCACATAAAGCCAGTTTCCCCCCATGGCTTTAGCATAAGAGAAGACAGACCTGCTTGGGATCTACTCAAGGTTGCTCGAAAGAAAATCTTATGAATGATATCTCTTTTGTTGATGCTAGAAGAATCACAAGGAAGAGAAAGGGGTCCAAAGGGAGAAGTTGAGGGGCTGAATTACAAGGGGACAACTCAGGCCAAGGGAAGCAGTTATTTATTAAGTATATTTTATCTGGAAGTGGGAATGTTCATTTGAAAATAATTTGACTGCTGTAGAGGTAGACTAAAAAAAAAAATCTGTGTGGGTGGTCTGCTGAGAGGCTTTCAGCCCCAAAGGTACCTCAGTCCCCAGCAGCCTTCTTTTTGATCCAGCAGGAGGCTGGCTTAATACTGCCCCACACCATTGCCACATCTGTGAGCATAGTCAGAGTGGGTCCAACACACAGAGGAATCCTAACAACCCTGTAACTTTCTCTTAACTTTCCTCAAGTGAATTTGATAAAGGATGGCCATATGTCCCTCCTTGCCCAGCATCATCCTATCATCCTGGTCGATGTTGACATAATTTTTTTTTTTTTTTTTTTGGTTTTTCAAGACAGGGTTTCTCTGTGTAGCCCTGACTGTCCTGGAACTCACTCTGTAGACCAGGTTGGCCTCAAACTCAGAAATTTTCCTGCCTCTGCCTCCCAAGTGATGTCATTTTTAATGTAATCACTATTAGCCTCATCTTTTGCTCATAACATGTCCTTGTTTGGTTCGTAAACTATTGGTCAATCTAGTAACAATGACTTGGAGATTCTCAACACACAAATGTGTCCTTTCCTGGGCTTCCTCTTCATATTAGAACATAAAATCATTAGTTTGGGTGAATGAAAGGAATATGAAATGAATAGATAGAAGGAAAGAATGGGTGGAAGGATGGATGGATACAAGTGGGCAGCTTGTGAGTGGGTGGATGGATAGCTAAGTAGATGGAGGAAAGAGAGAGAAGGAGGGAAGGAGGGAGGGAAGAAGGAAGGAAGGAAGGAAGGAAGGAAGGAAGGAAGGAAGGAAGGAAGGAAGGAAGGAATCAATCTATGAAGGGGAAGGGATGCAGGGAAAGAAGAAAGGAGATGAAGATCCAACAGAAACCCAGAGAGAGAGGCCATGGTAAATACCATGTGAATGGCAATGGTGAGAAAATGGAATCAGTAATTCCCACATTAAGTATGGGTTGGTGGCCCCTAGTCCTACTCCACATCTGACCACAGACAGGACCTTCTTCAGAATAGTCTTAGCAACACGTTTGTTATGTGAGTGGAATGACATAAATATCAGGATCGGAGGGACAATGAGGCATTGCTACTTACCCAGCCTCAGGTTTGATGTTCTCTTCCTTATAACCTTCCATTTTGGCCTCTTTATCTTAACTTATTGTTTGTTTCTTTTGTTTTTTAGAACGAGTCTAACTATGGAGCCCATTTCTTACTATAAACCTCTCACCTCAGGTTCCCAATTGCTGGGATTACAGGGTACTTCCATGCCCAGCTCTTGTTCGTCTTTTAAAATACACGTATTGGTCTTTTGTTGTTTTAGAAAATCCAGTGCTACTTCTCAGTGTACGCCATTCCCTGGGTTGAAGTATTCAAAATACTCAAGAAAAACTGTACCGATATCAGCTGAGTGTCCTGGAGCACATGCGGTGTCATCCTCCATGCTTCCAATCCCCCTGCAATCAATAGAAGCCCTCAATTTGCCTAATAAAAAAGTCAGCCTATTCTCTTCATGGTCTTCAAGCTGTGATTCCAGTTCTCCCCTATAAATTCTTCAGTTATTATAAGAAAATGTGGAGGTCTACTAGGAGTTCCAATGGGATAATACAGATACTTTCTGAACCACTGTTTACACCCACATGCTTAGGAGAACTTCATTTTTAGCTTCCTAACAAGTAGGAGACTTTAGAATTTTTTTTTTTTTGTCAGATGGTTTGGTTTGGTTTGGTTTGGTTTGGTTTGGTTTGGTTTGGTTTGGTTTGGTTTGGTTTGGTTTGGTTTGGAGGTCAGGTCTCAGGTAGCCTCAGGCTAATCTTGAACTCACTATGAAGCTGAGAATGTCTTTGAACTTCTCATCTTTCTTCCTCCACCTCCCAAGTGCAGGGATAACAGACACACACAGCTTTATGCAGTGGTGGGTTTCAAACACGGGACTTCATGCAGGCTACACAAGTATCCTATGAACTGAGCAACAGTCCCAGGCCCAATAGTCTCAGTTTTAAGGCAAGATGGGAAAACTGGGAAGAAGGAAAATAAGGAGGTGGAGAGATGTTGACAGTAGGTAACTGAACACAAGAGATGTTTACAAGGGACTCCCATGATGGGATCCCACAGAAACCTGGCAAAGAGCCCTCCTCTCCTCTACTGAAGTATGAATGGAGAAGAAAGAACACAAAGAACAACAAGGATTTGCTCCTGGTCCATAGTTGAGAGATTCCCTCTCTTTCTGTAAGTGCCTAATCTTGTAGAGACTTGATGCCCGCCAAAAAGAGGGATGTGGAGGGCAGCATGAGAGTTGATAGGTGGGTGAGGGGTGGGAGCACCCTCTCAGAGGGGGGATGGGGAACATTTTGAGGGTGGACCAGGAAGGGTAGCAACATTTGGAATGGAAGCAAATAAAAACAATTTAAAAAGAATAAAATATTGTTAGAAAGTAAAAAAAGAAAAAAGAAAAAAACACTAAACCTGGATCTAGACTCCCACCACCTTATAATAGCAGTTAGGACCAGTGTGTGTCTTATTACTAGCAACAGAATACCACAAACGAGGTAAATTATTTTTAACAATTAGTATAATTATATATTAAAATTTTTAGCTCAAAGGGAGGAAAACACAAGTTGTGAAATCCGTTTCATTTTCAATCAGACATGTTTAGGGTAGAGCATACTGTTGTCTTCATCAAAATTTGAGATACATATGAAAAGGAGACTGTTGGGTAAATATAAGAATGGGGAGGGAAATGCATAATGTCAATACAAAGTATAAGCTAGAGAGCAGATGGGGAATATACAATTGTTCTTTGCAATATTCCTTGGACTTTAGATTAAGTTTGAAGATGTTCACCAGTATTTTGGATAAAACATGAATATATACTTACTTACTTAATTAATTAAATTACTTGGAGGCAGACTTTAAATAACTTGTCAGACATGCTTGTATTGTTTAAAATATCTCAAACTGGGACTGGAGAAACGGCTCAGAGGTTAAGAGGGCTTCCCTCTTGCAGAGAACATGGGTTCTGTTCACAGGACCCATGTCAGGCAACTCATGACCACCTGGAATTCCAGCTCCTGAGGGATCCAAGGCCTCCGACATCAATGGGCACCTGTACACACACATGCACACACACATTTGCACACACACACACAAACAATAAAATAAAATAGCTCACATTGAGTGAAATCTATAAATAAAACTGTGGAATTAATCATGACATTGGTTGTGATTTATCCTGTGCTCATTATGCATAAGGAACTTACAAAATGCTAAACAATTGTTATAAAACCTAACATTCACGAGTATCATTTAAAATTTGTATTATGTTTCTTATTTAAGGAATTAGAAAGTAGAAAGTAGACGATCATTTGTAGGAGAAATCAAGAGGTGAAATGAATGTTCTTAGCCAGTGCATTCTAGAAAAGGGACATTTGGACTGAGATTGTTAAGAGTTTCTACGTCCGTTTCTTCACTTATTACAAATGGCAAAAACTCCTTCTCTCACTAGAATTCCAGAATTTCTACTCTAACAAAGGTACTTTCCACTTATATAGGATTTAAGTGTAGTTTAAAAATACATGTTCATTAATTCTCTCTGTCTGTCCTGGAACTCACTTTGTAGACCAAGCTGGCCTCGAACTCAGAAATCCGTCTGCCTCTGCCTCCCAAGTGCTGGGACTAAAGGCGTGCACCACCACGCCCGGCTCTCCAGAAATTTTAAACATGCATCCAAGGTATTTTTGGTCATATTCACCTCTCACTCCTCCTCCTAACTCCTCCCAAGAACACCCAGCCCCTCCCAACATCATGTTCTCTTTATGAGTGTGGCCGCTGTTGTGACCACCACACTCTAGTGGATATGATCACAGCTGTGTGTATATGACAACAGAAACATAACTGGACTCTTTAGGTTATAGAATAAACAGACTGGTAAATTATAAAGAGAACTTTATTTGGGCTCATGGTTCTGGTCTAAGGTTAAAGAGCACCATCTAGTGTAGTCTTCTTTTTGACAGAGTCCTGAGGCAGGAAGTAGCAGAAACCCATCTACATTGGCTTTTATAACTGACCGGCTCTCACCATGATGCAGTAAGTAAGTCATTAACCCATTAACTCATTTATCACACGAGTTCATTCACTGATGGGTACAGAGACCCAGTAACCTCCTAAAAGTCCAGGTAGGTCCTACCTCTTCTCATGTTGTAGATTTATGTCTCCACAGGAGTTTGGAAGCAATTTTCATGGTGGCACATTAACAGTGGGACCACCACAACTTCAGTGTCCCCAGGTTCCTTCCACACAACTCCCCTTTTGTTGTGCCCTAGATACCTCAACTCAGAGGAGCCAGGGATATCATGGTTCTTAATGGTTCATAGAGCCATCTTTAGCAAATCCTAACTGGATAAACACCTTAACTCTATCTGCTGCACCTGCTGTTTTCCCTCATTATTCTCTCTCTCTCCTCTCTCTCCTCTCTCTCCCTCTCTCCTCTCTCTTTCCCCCCTCTCTCTCTCTCTCTCTTTCTCTCTCTCTCTCTTTCTCTCTCTCTCTCTCTCTCTCTCTCTCTCTCTCTCTCTCTCTCTTTCTCTCCCGTGTGTGTGTGTGTGTGCATGCATATAGTCTACAATGTACAATGTCAGCAGGTTCTACTAATAGTATTAAGCCCTGGACTTTCGCTGAAATATATGTTAATTTTAAATAATTTTTACTTATATGTCTATATGTCCCTGTGTTCAGTATGCCTGCCAATGTCCATGGAGACTAGAAGAGGGTGTTGGATCTCCTGGAGCAGGAGAGTGATAGTTGTGAGCTTGGAATTGAGCTCTGGTCCTCTGGAAGAGCACACATGCATTCACACTCACACTTAACACACACACATGCACACAACACAACAAATACAATTTAAAAAGATAGTGTCAATATGAAATCACATAAAGTAAAAAACAGAAACTGAACATAAGTCCACCATGTAAACGTGAGTAAGAACGGAGCATCTGAACACAGCTCAAAGCAATACCATAGTTTATTTCCTTAATATTTATTTAGTCAATAATTTTGAGACACTATATCTCTCTATAGCTCAGAGTGGCCTCTCTAACTCACAGTAACTCCCCAACTCAACCTCCTGAATGCTGAGAGTGTAAGTCTGAACCACCATGCCCGTGTCTGAAGTAAATAACAATGGAAAGGCAGAGTAGGTTGGGAAAAGTGAAAAAAAGTTCAAAAGTAGCTTGTGCTGTGTAAATGCAACCCCCATGGGGTCAACACTAGAGACACATGTGCACGTCCACCTTTGACATAGGTTCACACATGCTTATTGCTAAAAGGTATTATTAGACACTGAAACTAGATAGGTATGGTGGTATGTGCTGATAATCCCAGGAGTCAGGAATGCTGGGACAGGAGGATCTCAAATTCAAAACCAACTTGAACTACCTACCTAGACACTACCTAAAAAAAATTAAAAATTAAAAAAATCCTGAAAACCACTCACAGGTCCATTATTAAAGAGTGAACAGGAATGGTGTGTTTAGAGACTGAAGAGATGACTCAGTGGGTTCAGGGAGAAAGTGGAGGGCAATGTGGGTCTTCAGAGGCCCCGTGGGCATTGGATCTGCATGCCAGGGTACATTGGGCTCTGTACAAATGTATCAACTTCCACTCTTTCCCTGTGTCCTCTTCTCCTCCAGGCATCTTGGTTCACATGAGGCGCTTGCTTAGGGATCTACATTCTTCTCCCCTAAGTTTCTCTAGTTGCCCTCTGATTGAGACAGGGCAGGCTCAGGGAGTTGGCCAAGCATCACATGGTACACTCAACATGCTCTCAGCTCAAAGTGAGAGCCCTCAGCTCTCATTCTGTGACCTCTCTGCTGAGCTGTGAGTCATGGGAAGGAGGTAGCTATAGGGAAGTGAGAATATAAGCTCACTGAACCATGCCTGCAGTCTGGAGTCCTAGAGGGTAACTGTCTGCACATTGATGGTAAACCTACCAAAGGGCCTCCATATGTCCACACTACAAACACAAGTGAGGCCTGTGTCTGGCACCTCTCTCCTCCTAGAGTCTGGAACTTGACACAGGCCTATGAGACCAGCCCCAAACAACATGAGCGCTGAGTCTCCAACATTGGTCCCTAGCAGACACTTTGTCACAAATGCCTTCATAGCTTGTTGCTGGGGATTAAGTGCACCCTGTGGCTGCAATCACAAGGACTCAGAGTTTCTATCTTCCCCTGGGACACTACTCTATATCTCTTTGTAGTGGTTTGAATGAAAATAGTCCCCTAGAGGCTCATAGGGAGTGGCACTATTAGGAGGGGTGGCTTGTTGGAGTAGGAGTGGCCTTGTTGGAGGAGGTGTGTCTCTGGGGGTGTGCTCTGAGGTTTCAAATCCTCAAGCTAGGCCTTGCTGCCTGAGGATCTGGATGTAGAAATCTAAGCTACTTCTCTAGCACCTTGTCTGCCTGCATGTCACCATGCTTCCCGCTAGGACAATTGTCCTGACACAGCCAAAAGAATGATGCATGGTGAACAAGGCCTTGGGGAACTTTTTTTTTTTCTTTCCATTTTTTATTAGGTATTTAGCTCATTTACATTTCCAATGCTATACCAAAAGTCCCCCATACCCACCCACCCCCACTCCCCTACCCGCCCACCCCCCCCTTTTTGGCCCTGGCGTTCCCCTGTTCTGGGGCATATAAAGTTTGTGTGTCCAATGGGCCTCTCTTTCCAGTGATGGCCGACTAGGCCATCTTTTGATACATATGCAGCTAGAGTCAAGAGCTCCGGGGTACTGGTTAGTTCATAATGTTGATCCACCTATAGGGTTGCAGATCCCTTTAGCTCCTTGGGTACTTTCTCTAGCTCCTCCATTGGGAGCCCTGTGATCCATCCATTAGCTGACTGTGAGCATCCACTTCTGTGTTTGCTAGGCCCCGGCATAGTCTCACAAGAGACAGCTACCTCTGGGTTCTTTCGATAAAATCTTGCTAGTGTATGCAATGGTGTCAGCGTTTGGATGCTGATTATGGGGTGGATCCCTGGATAAGGCAGTCTCTACATGGTCCATCCTTTCATCTCAGCTCCAAACTTTGTCTCTGTAACTCCTTCCAAGGGTGTTTTGTTCCCACTTCTAAGGAGGGGCATAGTGTCCACACTTCAGTCTTCATTTTTCTTGAGTTTCATGTGTTTAGGAAATTGTATCTTATATCTTGGGTATCCTAGGTTTTGGGCTAATATCCACTTATCAGTGAGTACATATTGTGTGAGTTCCTTTGTGAATGTGTTACCTCACTCAGGATGATGCCCTCCAGGTCCATCCATTTGGCTAGGAATTTCATAAATTCATTCTTTTTAATAGCTGAGTAGTACTCCATTGTGTAGATGTACCACATTTTCTGTATCCATTCCTCTGTTGAGGGGCATCTGGGTTCTTTCCAGCTTCTGGCTATTATAAATAAGGCTGCTATGAACATAGTGGAGCATGTGTCCTTCTTACCAGTTGGGGCATCTTCTGGATATATGCCCAGGAGAGGTATTGCTGGATCCTCCGGTAGTACTATGTCCAATTTTCTGAGGAACCGCCAGACGGATTTCCAGAGTGGTTGTACAAGCCTGCAATCCCACCAACAATGGAGGAGTGTTCCTCTTTCTCCACATCCACGCCAGCATCTGCTGTCACCTGAATTTTTGATCTTAGACATTCTGATTGGTGTGAGGTGGAATCTCAGGGTTGTTTTGATTTGCATTTCCCTGATGATTAAGGATGTTGAACATTTTTTCAGGTGCTTCTCTGCCATTCGGTATTCCTCAGGTGAGAATTCTTTGTTCAGTTCTGAGCCCCATTTTTAATGGGGTTATTTGATTTTCTGAAGTCCACCTTCTTGAGTTCTTTATATATGTTGGATATTAGTCCCCTATCTGATTTAGGATAGGTAAAGATCCTTTCCCAATCTGTTGGTGGTCTCTTTGTCTTATTGACGGTGTCTTTTGCCTTGCAGAAACTTTGAAGTTTCATTAGGTCCCATTTGTCAATTCTCGATCTTACAGCACAAGCCATTGCTGTTC
The DNA here is from genome assembly GCF_000001635.26 of Mus musculus. Taxonomy (NCBI): domain Eukaryota; kingdom Metazoa; phylum Chordata; class Mammalia; order Rodentia; family Muridae; genus Mus; species Mus musculus. The sequence continues at coordinate 148,762,060 of NC_000068.7, read as the reverse complement.
TGTTCAGGAATTTTTCCCCTGTGCCCATATCTTCAAGGCTTTCCCCCACTTTCTCCTCTATAAGCTTCAGTGTCTCTGGTTTTATGTGAAGTTCTTTGATCCATTTAGATTTGACCTTAGTACAAGGAGATAAGTATGGATCGATTCGCATTCTTCTACATGATAACAACCAGTTGTGCCAGCACCAATTGTTGAAAATGCTGTCTTTCTTCCACTGGATGGTTTTAGCTCCCTTGTCGAAGATCAAGTGACCATAGGTATGTGGGTTCATTTCTGGGTCTACAATTCTATTCCATTGGTCTACTTGTCTGTCTCTATACCAGTACCATGCAGGTTTTACCACAATTGCTCTGTAGTAAAGCTTTAGGTCAGGCATGGTGATTCCACCAGAGGTTCTTTTATCCTTGAGAAGAGTTTTTGCTATCCTAGGTTTTTTGTTATTCCAGATGAATTTGCAAATTGCTCCTTCTAATTCGTTGAAGAATTGAGTTGGAATTTTGATGGGGATTGCATTGAATCTGTAGATTGCTTTTGGCAAGATAGCCATTTTTACAATGTTGATCCTGCCAATCCATGAGCATGGGAGATCTTTCCATCTTCTGAGATCTTCTTTAATTTCTTTGTTCAGAGACTTGAAGTTTTTATCATACAAATCTTTCACTTCCTTAGTTAGAGTCACGCCGAGATATTTTATATTATTTGTGACTATTGAGAAGGGTGTTGTTTCCCTAATTTCTTTCTCAGCCTGTTTATTCTTTGTGTAGAGAAAGGCCATTGACTTGTTTGAGTTAATTTTATATCCAGCTACTTCACCGAAGCTGTTTATCAGGTTTAGGAGTTCTCTGGTGGAATTTTTAGGGTCACTTATATATACTATCATATCATCTGCAAAAAGTGATATTTTGACTTCCTCCTTTCCAATTTGTATCCCCTTGATCTCCTTTTGTTGTCGAATTGCTCTGGCTAATACTTCAAGTACTATGTTGAAAAGGTAGGGAGAAAGTGGGCAGCCTTGTCTAGTCCCTGATTTTAGTGGGATTGCTTCCAGCTTCTCTCCATTTACTTTGATGTTGGCTACTGGTTTGCTGTAGATTACTTTTATCATGTTTAGGTATGGGCCTTGAATTCCTGATCTTTCCAGAACTTTTATCATGAATGGGTGTTGGATCTTGTCAAATGCTTTTTCTGCATCTAACGAGATGATCATGTGGTTTTTGTCTTTGAGTTTGTTTATATAGTGGATTACATTGATGGATTTTCGTATATTAAACCATCCCTGCATCCCTGGAATAAAACCTACTTGGTCAGGATGGATGATTGCTTTAATGTGTTCTTGGATTCGGTTAGCGAGAATTTTATTGAGGATTTTTGCATCGATATTCATAAGAGAAATTGGTCTGAAGTTCTCTATCTTTGTTGGATCTTTCTGTGGTTTAGGTATCAGAGTAATAGTGGCTTCATAAAATGAGTTGGGTAGAGTACTTTCTACTTCTATCTTGTGAAAAAGTTTGTGCAGAACTGGAATTAGATCTTCTTTGAAGATCTGATAGAACTCTGCACTAAACCCGTCTGGTCCTGGGCTTTTTTTGGCTGGGAGACTATTTATAACTGCTTCTATTTCTTTAGGGGATATGGGACTGTTTAGAAGGTCAACTTGATCCTGATTCAACTTTGGTACCTGGTATCTGTCCAGAAATTTGTCCATTTCGTCCAGGTTTTCCAGTTTTGTTGAGTATAGCCTTTTGTAGAAGGATCTGATGGTGTTTTGGATTTCTTCAGGATCTGTTGTTATGTCTCCCTTTTCAGTTCTGATTTTGTTAATTAGGATTTTGTCTCTGTGCCCTCTAGTGAGTCTAGCTAAGGGTTTATCTATCTTGTTGATTTTCTCAAAGAACCAACTCCTCGTTTGGTTAATTCTTTGAATAGTTCTTCTTGTTTCCACTTGGTTGATTTCACCCCTGAGTTTGATTATTTCCTGCCGTCTACTCCTCTTGGGTGAATTTGCTTCCTTTTTTTCTAGAGCTTTTAGATGTGATGTCAAGCTGCTAGTATGTGCTCTCTCCCGTTTCTTCTTGGAGGCACTCAGAGCTATGAGTTTCCCTCTTAGAAATGCTTTCATTGTGTCCCAAAGGTTTGGGTACGTTGTGGCTTCATTTTCATTAAACTCTAAAAAGTCTTTAATTTCTTTCTTTATTCCTTCCTTGACCAAGGTATCATTGAGAAGAGTGTTGTTCAGTTTCCACGTGAGTGTTGGCTTTCTGTTATTTTTTTGTTATTGAAGATCAGCCTTAGTGCATGGTGATCTGATAGGATACATGGGACAATTTCAATATTTTTGAATCTGTTGAGGCCTGTTTTGTGACCTATTATGTGGTCAATTTTGGAGAAGGTACCATGAGGTGCTGAGAAGAAGGTATATCCTTTTGTTTTAGGATAAAATGTTCTGTAGATATCTGTCAGATCCATTTGTTTCATCACTTCTGTTAGTTTCAGTGTGTCCCTGTTTAGTTTCTGTTTCCATGATCTGTCCATTGGTGAAAGTGGTGTGTTGAGGTCTCCCACTATTATTGTGTGAGGTGCAATGTTTGCTTTGAGCTTTACTAAAGTTTCTTTAATGAATGTGGCTGCCCTTGTATTTGGAGCATAGATATTCAGAATTGAGAGTTCCTCTTGGAGGATTTTACCTTTGATGAGAACGAAGTGCCCCTCCTTGTCTTTTTTGATGAGTTTGGGTTGGAAGTCAATCTTATCAGATATTAGGATGGCTACTCCAGCTTGTTTCCTCATACCATTTGCTTGGAAAATTGATTTCCAGCCTTTTATTCTGAGGTAGTGTCTATCTTTTTCTCTGAGATGTGTCTCCTGTAAACAGCAAAATGTTGGGTCTTGTTTGTGTAGCCAGTTTGTTAGTCTATGTCTTTTTATTGGGGAGTTGAGACCATTGATGTTAAGAGATATTAAGGAAAAGTAATTGTTGCTTCCTGTTATTTTTGTTGTTAAAGTTGGCATTCTGTCCTTGTGGCTGTTTTCTTTTAGGTTTGTTGAGGGATTACCTTCTTGTTTTTTCTAGGGCATTGTTCCCGTTCTTGTATTGGTTTTTTTCTGTTATTAACCTTTGAAGGGCTGGATTCGTGGAGAGATAATGTGTGAATTTGGTTTTGTCGTGGAATACTTTGGTTTCTCCATCTATGGTAATTGAGAGTTTGGCTGGGTATAGTAGCCTGGGCTGGAATTTGTGTTCTCTTAGTGTCTGTATAACATCTGTCCAGGCTCTTCTGGCTTTCATAGTCTCTGGTGAAAAATCTGGTGTAATTCTGATAGGCTTGCCTTTGTATGTTACTTGACCTTTTTCCCTTACTGCTTTTAGTATTCTATCTTTATTTAGTGCATTTGTTGTTCTGATTATTATGTGTCGGGAGGAATTTCTTTTCTGGTCCAGTCTATTTGGAGTTCTGTAGGCTTTTTGTATGTTCATAGGTATCTCTTTCTTTATATTTGGGAAGTTTTCTTCAATAATTTTGTTGAAGATGTTTGCTGGTCCTTTGAGTTGAAAATCTTCGTTCTCATCCACTCCTATTATCCGTAGGTTTGGTCTTCTCATTGTGTCCTGGATTTCCTGGATATTTTGAGTTAGGATCTTTTTGCATTTTCCATTTTCTTTGATTGTTGTGCCGATGTTCTCTATGGAATCTTCTGCACCTGAGATTCTCTCTTCCATCTCTTGTATTCTGTTGCTGATGCTCAAATCTATGGTTCCAGATTTCTTTCCTAGGGTTTCTATCTCCAGTGTTGCCTCACTTTGAGTTTTCTTTATTGTTTCTACTTCCCTTTTTAGGTCTAGTATGGTTTTGTTCATTTCCATCACCTGTTTGTATGTTTTTTCCTCTTTTTCTGTAAGGACTTCTACCTGTTTGATTGTGTTTTCCTGTTTTTCTTTAAGGACTTGTAACTCTTTAGCAGTGTTCTCCTGTATTTCTTTAAGTGATTTATTAAAGTCCTTCTTGATGTCCTCTAACATCATCATGAGATATGCTTTTAAATCTAGGTCTAGGTTTTCGGGTGTGTTGGGGTGCCCTGGACTGGGCGAAGTGGGAGTGCTGGGTTCTGATGATGGTGAGTGGTCTTGGTTCCTGTTAGTAGGATTCCTACGTTTACCTTTCGCCATCTGGTAATCTCTGGAGTTAGTAGTTATAGTTGACTCTGTTTAGAGATTGTTTTTCTGGTGATTCTGTTACCGTCTCTCAGCAGACCTGGGAGACAGATTCTTTCCTCTGAGTTTCAGTGCTCAGAGCACTCTCTGCTGGCAAGCTCTCTTACAGGGAAGGTGCGCAGATATCTTGTTTTTGGACCTCCTCCTGGTCGAAGAAGAAGGACCAAAACAGGGCCTTTCTCAGAAGCTGTGTTGCTTTGGCAGTTCCCAGAAGCTGTCAGCTTCTGTGGTGCAGACTCTCACCTGTGCAGACTAAATTCCTAAGTTCCAGGGAGTCCTGGAACCAAGATGGCGACCGGTGCTCCTGAGGCTGAGGCCGCCTCCCGAGCCAGGCAAACACCTGTCCTCTGGTCCGGAACGTGGCCGGCTGTCTGCAGCCTGCAAAGGGTACTGCCTCAGCTGCTCTCTGCTTCCGCCTGTCCCAGAAGCTGTCCGGTTCTCTGGCGCACCCTCTAACCTGTTCAGACTAATTTCCTAGGTCCTGCGGAGTCCCGGAACCCAGATGGCAACCGCTGCTGCTGAGGCTGAGGCCGCCTCCCAAGCCAGGCGGACACCTGTCCTCTGGTCCTGAAGGTGGCCGGCTGTCTGCAGCCCGCCAAGGGTGCTGCCTCAGCGGCTCTGTGCTTCTGCCCGTCCCAGAAGCTGTCCGGTTCTCTGGCGCACCCTCTAACCTGTTCAGACTAATTTCCTAAGTTCTGCTGAGTCCCGGAACCAAGGCCTTGGGGAACTCTTGAGAGAGGCTCCGGGAGAAAAGACAGAGGGCCTTTTACTGCAGTGCATTTTGTTCCTTGAATTATTCTTGAATGTGATTCTATGCCTCCTGCAACAAACATTTGCATTCCATTTATAAGATGTGCTTATCCCTGTTGAATGTTGGAACACAGCTATAGAAACCAATCAGGTGAAAGGGTATGCTGAATCAGGTGAAAGGGTTCTGTTCTCAGTGTGACCTGAATCTGGAAATGGCCTCTTTCTTAGTCAGGGTTTCTAATCCTGCACAAACATCATGACCAAGAAGCAAGTTGGGGAAGAAAGGGTTTATTCAGCTTACACTTCCATACGGCTGTTCATCACCAAGGAAGTCAGGACTGGAACTCAAGCAGGCCAGGGAGCAGGAGCTGATGCAGAGGCCATGGCGGGATAGTCTTTACTGGCTCGCTTCCCCTGGCTTGTTCAGCCTGCTCTCTTATTGAACCCAAGACTACCAGCCCAGGGATGGTCCCACCCACAAGGGGCCTTTCCCCCTTGACCACTAATTGAGAAAATGCCTTACAGTTGGATCTCATGGAGGCATTTCCTCAACCAAAGCTCCTTTTTCTGTGATAACTCCAGCTGTGTCAAGTTGACACAAAACTAGCCAGTACAGCCTCCTACATTGCTTTCATGCTTTCTCAGATATAATCTATAGTATGTGCCAGGAATTATATTTAAATTGGTCTGTCCTGAGAAAGTTCTGGAAAAGGGCTGCCCTGTTAATATTTAGTATGTGCTTACTGGTGTTTATTTACATGGTTTCCTGGGTTTTGCTGAACTCAGACAACCTTCTTTGGATCATTGCTTTCTTTGTTACATCTATGTATAAAAGTACACTAAATGTAGAGTATAGTTGACTACAACATTAGACGGTAGTCCACACCATGCCTTAAGGTCTTCAAATCCCAGTTCCCATAGACAGATCTGCATAGGTCAATGAAAGTAGACAGACAAAAGTGTAAACCTCTGAACTGTAAACCAGCCCTAATGAAATGTTTTCCTTTGTAAGAATTGCTGTGGTCATGGTGTCATTTCACAGCAATAGAAACCATCACTAAGACACTGCTGCTGCTGCTGCTGCTGCTGCTGTTGCTGCTGCTGCTGCTGCTGCTGTTTCTGCCACCGCTGCAGCCGCCTCTTATCCTTCTGCCGCCTCTTATCCTTTTGCTGTTGTAAGTCATAGCCTTGGTACAATCGTTCCAAATCTACACTGGTATTCAGCTGTGTTTGGTCATGGGACTTCAGACATGCTCATCATGACATGTGTGAGTCACAGTGTTGTATGTACTGGCAGGTTATAAAGCTCCCTATCCTGGACCCAGAGAACGCAGAAGCATGGTAGAAAGAACAATGAGACTCCCCAGAGGGATATCAGCCTCCTATTCAAGTACAGCAGTCCCTGGTGACCACTGCATTTCTGTGAGGTGTGCGTGAACTGCAAGTGTGGAAGGCACAGGGGTTCATGTGTGGGAATGCTTGTATAAATTTGTGTGGTGGGGGTTCATGTAAAGTATATGAGGGCAGGTGTGTAGTGTGTGTGTGTGTGTGTGTGCGTGTATAAAGTAAAATAAAGGAGCTGTTACTATGTGTGTTGTTGGGTGTCAATGTTGTGAGCTTGTGTGTGCTTGTGTGTGTGTAGAAACACCCCAGGGAGGACCACGGGTCCTCTTACAATTTTACACACCACAGGCAGTACAACCAGTACACACCACAGGCATCTGGGTGTCAGCAGAGCTCTTTACATAGACACTCAGCTCTCCTGGCAGGAATTGTTCCAGAGCTGGTAGTAGTTCATCCAGGGTACAGAGTATATCAGTGATTTGCAAATCAGGCTCTGTGGAAAAGGAAGAAGAAAAAAACAACTAATCAGCTTTACAGAAAATAGCTTTCAAAGAGTGAGACAAAGGCTCCGGTTCCTCAGGCCCTGGGGCACCCAGGAAGGAACTGTCCCTCTGAGACCCAAGGCAGGTGACTCTGGAACCCTGAGTTCCAGGAAGGAGTACAGAGTTTCTTCCTCTCCTCCCACTCCTGTACCTACACCCTGGCATAGGAAGAGGCCCTCATTATCTACCATCTGGCCAAAGAAGGACCAGCAACATAGAAAGGGACAATGTGGTACAATGAGAGACAGCAGAACTGAGAAGATGCAGAGGAGGTGATGGGACAGTCCTCGGTAACATAGAGAAAAGGAGCAAGACCATAACAGGAGTCCTAGTGAGAAGCAAATAACACTTGCACCCTGGGGCTCTGTGGGGAGAAACAGATGCACCAAGAAGTGTGAGCTTGCCCTAGGGCTGGGCATTTGAGATTCTCACAGCTTCAGAATATTCACTCCCCATCCTTGGCCTTCAGGTGCACTCAGAGAACCCCCAGCACATACCTTTTTCAGCTTGCTGCTTTGCAGGGGGCAGGAGGCTTTCTTCGTCTCATTTTTCTTACATTTGGTCCTGCCAATCTTCACAGTAACCAAATACTCCACCCCTGTGGTCAACTGCAGAGAAGTAATTAGTCACATTTCTAATTTCCACTTTGAGTGTCTAGTGGCTGACCCTCTCCAGGAGGAACCAAGTCATGACTGCTGTTTCCTGCAATCATACATCAAAACTCAACTCCTTCCTCCTCTCCCATTGAGTGATTCTGGCAACTGAGATCTCTGGTCATCCACAGCCTTGTGCCCTCAACTTTGCTGTGGTAGCCACATATTGCCTCTATTTTGTCCTCCACTCATCCCTATGATAAGACAAGCTGGGTTGCCTGGTAACCACAGAACACCATAGTTCTCATATTGCAGTGAGGTGCATGGCCCTATTTCTTCCCAGTCTGTGCAGTTATTCACTCCTTCTCGACTTTCCTTTCCAGTCAATCAGAAAGAAGAGGACAATTTAGCAATACATCTAAATATGGATCAGAGAGATGGCTCAGCAGTTAAAAGCACTTGTTGCTCTTGCAGAGGACTAAGATTTGGTTCCCAGAACCTGAATGGCAGTTCACAACCATCTGTAACTCCAGCTCCTGGGAATCCAACGCCCTCCACTTATCTCTGCAAGATCTGTGTGGATGTGGTGCACTTCTATACAAATACTTGAAAACAGAACATTGATACACATGAAAATATGTCTTTTAAAACTTATAGTTTAGGAGTCAAATTGATTCTAGGCATTCACTCCCCACGTATCAGCTCTGAAACCTTGAGAAAATAACCTCACAGCCTCCATTTGCAAGGGACACATAAGTATCCGAACTGTTTGTGGAGTCTGTGAGCAAAACAGAAGCACTTCCACTAATGCATCTAAAAAATAATAATAAAACAAGCTATTGTGTAGATATTTCCTCCCAATCGAAACTTTCCCTCTGGAGAGTGGAGGCTGGCTTATAAGATTCAGGAATCAAATAAAGCAAGATCTTAAGGTCTCCTACCCAAGGTGATTAAGGAGAGGTTTGGGCTAGGTGAACCACCTGTGACACCTTCAGGAACTTCTGAGATGCCATTATGATCCTAAGCCCTTTCTGGAGTAGGCTTTTTTGGTGATACAGCTGCTATTGAGTCACCCATGTTCCCTTTAAGTATCCCCCATAAACTCACTGGTAAACTAAGCTAGACTTTCTTGGAATTGTTGCTTTGGTCTGTTGTTGGTGCCCTATCTGTAGTAAGTAGACATTTGTTGTTCAGGTTTCCCCAGGAAAAGCCACACGGGGGTATCCTAAGGACTTTTAAGTTATTAAACGTTTCTGCCAAAGTGTGTAGAGCAGCTATGACAGCTAGAGAGCCAAGAACAGAAGAATGGCCTGCGCTGACGACCTTGCTTTCTCTCCCATGAGCTTTCCACCTGATATGCTACCCCCTGTTCCCTACATCTGTTTCCTCCTGGGGCAGTGGACAGTGCGAGATGATGCTGTGCTAACCAGGTAAGGCAGAGAGAACACCAGCCAGGGCCAGCTCTCAGGGGTCCATCTGTCTTCTCTTACTCATGGTCAAACCTAAGGCTGTGAAGACTAAGAAGGGGGAGAGGAGGAAGAGGAGAAGGTGGTGGTGGAAGAGGGACTGGGGAGTCTTTTGTGGAAAAGAAGCCCTACACATGGAGTAAAACACTAAGGAAATATGGTGGCCATTGACCCAGGTCTGGCACCTCAAAAGAAATGTGTAGATTCGAGAGAACTACATATAGTGGAGAGAAGCTCTTGGGAGTCTCCTGCTTCTTGTGCCCAAATGCCAGTGGTCCAACCTAATGAGATAGTAAGTCTGTCTAGGGGAGATGCAGGCAGAAAATTCACCTTGATCCTGGTTGAATGATCCCCATAGAAAAACCTAAGGCCAGGTCCCAAGGCAATTGCTCATGGCTGCACTGCTAACGCAATCTCAGTCCTAGCCTGGAATGCCCTAGAATGCACGTGCTCCTCTGCTGTCATCAAGGTGGCCATTCTACATATGCACGGGGATGTTGTAGAACTGTGCCAACCACTGTCACACTGCCTAGCCATCGGCAGGTTGTATGTAGAGGAAACCTAAAACATGCATGCACATGAAACTTCTTACTCACTATTAGTCTCCATTGTTCACTTAGAATACAGCCATATCAGTAAATATTTGACAAGTGCCACTAGGTGGCAGCATTGTGCTAAATTGTTGCTGTTCTGACTCATTTTGCCTCTGAAGAAGCGGCAGGAAAGATTCTAGATGATGCGTAATCATGATTCCACAGCTGGGAACAGCTGAAAGGTGAAACCAGGCCCACCACTTACCACGCTTGTCTACTACCCCCTCTTTGCAGGATTGAGACGTTCAAAGTCACATCTAGATATTGAGATGTCCAGAAACCTGTGTCCATGATCCTCCCTTTCCAAGTGACAGGTCCAAATTGTCCGCTTATCACTTTAAATAACTTCAAGTTTGCATATAAACATTTAAAAAATATTTTCGACTAGTTAACTGTTAATGGTAGAAGGTTGATTTCACAGGTTATATTAGTATCTCAATTATAGTTTAAGGAAACCGATCAAAGTGAAGACGAAGCAGCGCCACCTTGTGGTTATAGTGCATAATACCAAGGAATCCCCAGGAATGTCTGTGTTGGGATTAAGGAACTTTAGCTATCAAACTTACATTGCCCACCCGGCCCCATGTCTTCCCCTTCTTGCTGTTAACTCCTGTTCCATCTGCTTTCCATTCTCTCTGACTAGTAATCTTCTCTCATAGTGAACGATTTCTTCTCAAAACTGCATAGCTAGGAAGCAGAATTGTTTCTGACTGGTTTGATCTGACCTTGAGGAAACATTGGCTCAATAGTTTTCAAGCAAATGCTTTCCTCTACCGCCTTTCGACTGATAAGATTCACAACAAAGTTGTGTGTAAAACAAAAGAGAAGGCACAATGACACGCACATGTGATCCTAGCACTCACATGGAAGGAGGGAGGACTGTGCCTAAAAACAGGTAGAATTAATCTGGCTGCATTCCCTGACCCCATTGCTCTCACCAAAGACTTGTTGCTCTAAATGTCTCAAACACAAAATTCAATCCTGATTTACAGTCCTGGACACTGAAGAAATAAAAATGCTGTTGGAAGTAAAGGAATCTACAGAGCCTGCTTATGGTTTTTCCAGATAATATCATTAAAAAAAAAAAAAAAAAAAAAAAAAGACATCCCCATGCTGCCCTCTGGTAGGCAGAACAAAATGCAATTTCTCCCATAGAACAATGCAGAGTAGCTACAGGTCAGCTTTTGGCCAAGGAAAAGGTAGTAAGGATTAGTTTCCAGCCTGAGGCCAGACTAGGTCACGACCTGGCTGTGATGACCAAATGAGCTGCTTAACTCAGAGATATCGTGTGCACCCATTGCACATGAAGCTACCTGAGGAGTTTCCAGGACTTGGTTATAGAAAATCCCCATATGTCTCAAGAAGCAGGATGGGGCTTGTGTTGATGTCCGGGCAACAAAGCACAAACCTGCATCTGACCTTGAATTAGCTTCTGAACTTGATACAAGTAGGTGTCGTTGCTTGCGTTGTTGTAAGAGCGGATGAAAAAATGGAGTGTCGAGTTGATGTTTTTCTTGCTCATGGCCTTCTCCTTGAAACCCCCCCACCTCTGGATGTGATTCACCTTAGCCATTACGACCACAGTCACCAGCAACAGCAGCAAGGGGATCCTCAAACCTCTGGCCTTCATCTCCATGGCTTCGGAAGGCACTTAGCTGCAGTGCTGCCAGCTTTCGAGTGCAGCAACAGTTCTCTCCGCCTTCCACAGCAGTCTTGCCGGCATTGGCTTCCTGGGAGACAGCTTCACGGACCCTAAAGCAGAGATCAAGACACTGAGTTCACTCTTCCAAAGTGCTAAGGACACTATCCATGGAAAACTTCCCAAGGGCCAGAGCAGTGCTCCTGCCACTAGCAATGGCCATTCTGTTCTTTAGCAATCCAGGTTAAGAGGTTGTCTCTGCACACATACCAAGCCATGAGAGCGTTCCCTAGCCTTGCCTGTACATGTAGTGTGATCCCAAGAACAGACTTCAGAGCCACACAATAAAGACATGCTATAGCAGAGGGCACTGTGTATGGAAATAGATGAAAGTTTATGGAATAAGTTGTATTTGAACTGAGACAAAGGAATTGACCACATGGAACCTGGCGTAGTATATTCCACCCACCTTATCAAGTCACCAGCAACCCCTGTGCTTCCTCAGTCAGGTCCCCTTACTCACCTGCCTCCTACCTGCCACAGATTTCTCTCTGCTGTTTCCCACTGTGCTGGCAGGTTCCCAGGCTATCCCTTGTAATCCTGTTATGACCCAGCAGAGCTTTGTGAGGTAACCCCAAGCTCCCCATGTGAAGTCAGCCAGGAGTCTTACTCAGAAATTATCGCTGCAGGGTGCAACCTGTATGTTAAGAGCTCATTACAGTACCCTAATGTTTTGCCCCCAGCAAAAGAACAATAGTAAGAGAATCAACAAAGCCTTGGACTAGAGAGATGTTTTCTTCAGTGTCAGCATAAGGATCCTAGCTTAGATCCTCAGCACTCACAGAAAAGTCAGATTGGGCTGTGAACACTAATAGCCATAGTGTTGGAAAGCAAATATGGGTGGGTCCCAGGGCCTCACCTGTCAATCAGTGTGGACAAAATGCTAAGTCTAGGTTCATTGAGAGACCTAGCCTCAAAAATAAGACAGAGAGTAATGCTGTAAGACATTCCAATAGCAACCTCTGGCCTTCATACACATCTACCTGCACCAACATACACACACACACACACACACACACACACGCACGCACACACACGCACGCACATATACCACAATCTGAATGTACTGTAGTGACTGTATTGTGAAATGCTAACTTCTTAGTTTTATAGTTGTACTGGGATTATGTCAATGTTTCAGGAGGTTAAAGACCTAGGCGAGGTTCTGTGGGCTTTTGTTTGTTCGGGATCTTTTCAGTCTATTTGTAAGTTTCATATTATTTCAAAATTAAAGTTTAAACGTTAAAAACTAAAACTAGTCATTGAGAAGCAGAGTGATATGGCAGGCAACACACATGTCTCATGCTCCAGCTGTACTCTGGAGATTCTGGGCTACTTAATCTCCCTGAGCCTAGATTTTTTCATCTCTGTTTTTGAAACAGAGTCCCATTATAGAGTTCTGGCAGGCCTGGAACTCACAGAGATCTGCCTACTGAGTACTGGGATTAAAGGTGTGTGCCACCACACCTAGCATTTGTCCTTGTGTCCAGCACTGGAGATTTCTCAAAATCATCTGTGTGATTCTTCCTGAATCTGATTCATATGCTGGATCCATTGTCTGATGAGCTCCTAGTCCTAGTCTAAGCTTCATTGTGTCCCTCCAGTAATAATAGTTTATAGTACTATTAGGGTACCACAGCGTCCATATTGTGCTCCATAGAGTCCTAGAATCTGTCGAGCTCCAGACATGGAAGCTTTAGAACACTCTAGGTTGGATGAGCCGAACTCACTACAAAATAGATGTCTCACCTATACCTTTCTCCTCTGTATTAGAAATGACTTGTTAAGTAAGCTCTGCTACTTGGGTGGAGGAAGAACTCTGCTTATTGACAATCAACACACTATTAATTAAGCTAAATATAGCCAACAAAATTGGATTGTTATGTGCCAGCAGAAGGACAGAGGTGTACGAAACATTCTGTTTAACTGAACTTGGGGTTCAGTTCTTTCTTTCTTTCTGCTATGTATTTTAAATTTTTATTTTATATTTATGAATGTTCCGCCTGAATGTACATGTGTGTTCCACTTGTGTGCTTGATGTCTGACAAAGTCAGAAGGGAGCGTCAGAGTCCCATGAGCTGGAGTTACAGATGGTTGTGGACCACCAATGTGGGTGCTGGGAATCAGGTACAGGGCTTCTCTGCAAGAGCAACAGTACTCTTAACTAATGAGCCATCTCTCCAGCCCTGGGGCTGAGCTTTTCAAACAGTCCTCTGCTGAGCCTGAGTGTAAGTCATAACTGCACAATAGAACTGCTTCCTGCCTCATGTCAGTGTGGGCATCTTGTTTCCTGAATTAGTTCCCCCCAAACAATACCAGAAAGACTGATGATTTGGAGGAGAAAATAAATATTTATTTAATCTATGGGATAAAGGAGAAATAACTGGCCTATTTGTATCAATGGGATATAGAATAAATGGGCAGTTTTTTTTAATGTTCAAGAACTAAGTGGGGTCCATTGTCTGGTGAGCCTTAAGCCTTAGTCCAAGCTCTTTGTGGAATAAAGACAAAATAGAGACTCTAATTACAATCATAAATATGAGAAATACAGTGAGTATCAGAAACCTGCCTTTGAATTAAAGGAAAAATAAGGAGCCAGAGATATAATGCCATAAGGAATGAAGACAAAAAGGGGGAAGTAAGGGGCTTGATAACACACTCGAAACAAAGGCAAAGAAGGTACTTGCTTATCTTCACAGAATTGGAAAACTGGATTCCTCATTATAACTCTGAAATAGGAGGAGTATGATGGTTGGTTCCATTTGGGAATAAAAAGAAACACACAAATTGGTCTAAGCAGCTGTGGAGATTGTTTAAGATGATTGGCTGTTTACAAAGGAAAAGGAAAAATAAGGTTCTCCTCATGTCATGAAAATGGAAGTAAAATGCTTCATAATTTTATAGGTTATAGGGAAGGCAGGGGATTGAGAAGTTCATAGACTAAGGAGAACTTAGAGGAGTCTTCTTGGTCCATAGCAAAGAGAGAAAAAAAATAGACTTTAGCTGGGTCCATGTAAGGAGGCAATTACAGAGACCTCGGTCTTGTCCAAAAGACAAGTGATGAATGACTCTGAAAGGGGCACAAGTATTACAATTTCAAATTGTCCACTGTAAACACATGGGATTATTTGTCAACTGCACTTCATAATGCGGTTTGGATGCATGGATGGGGGTGTGGGGAGCGGGTGTGGCGGCAGTCCTAAAGGCGCCAGGGACTGCAGCTAAGTCATATGACTTGCACCTGACTTCCTCATATAAGACACAAACATCTTGAGTGCTGCGCAGGTGTACCAGGATACAGGTGAATCCAATTTGGTGGAGATTTGCCCCTGCTGCCCTGATTAGCTGAAGCTGCGTGCCTGGTGAGGCGGCGTGGCCTGCTGTGCGTGGATGGGAACTGAGAGTATAAAAGAGTGAGAGGCCCAGGGTTCGGGGGAGATATAAAAACAAGGGAGATATAAAAACAAGGGAGATATAAAAACAAGGGAGATATAAACAAGGGAGATATAAACAAGGGAGATATATGGAAAAAGAAGAAACAGGACTGAATAAACGTGTGCAGAAGGATTCTGTAGCAGCGTCGTTCTTCCTGGCCAGTTGCGAGCGCGCGCAAGAAGTGGTGCCCGAAACCCGGGAAAAGAAACATCTTCAGGCAAGAGCGAAGACCCCCTGCTACAGGGAGGATTCAGAACTGCATAACGGGGAAGAAGGGGTTAATGAAGTGTTCCCGTAAAACAGACTGTTGAGAAGGATCCAGCGTGGATTCAGAACTATTCAGCTGGGGAACGGTATTGATGAAGAGAAAGAAGAAAGATGAAGACTGAATAAACTGCTGTTAGAAGGACTGGTGGTCGCATCGTTCTTGCTGGTCGAGAGCAGATGCGACAATTGGTGGCCCGTACGGGGAACTGACTCCCCCACCGAGTTCAGAACTTTCAGCAGTCAGTGGTTGCTGGCAGGGTAAGTTCACGGTGAGTGAAACTTGCGACCCCAGGAGTTTGGGAAGGACCTCGGATAAAATAGAGGTGAGCATAAAGTTGCCAGGAAGTAGGCACAAAGTAACCCAGGAGTTTGGGAAGGACCTCCGATAAAATAGAGGCGAATATAACGTTGCCAGGAAGCAGGTACAAGGTAACTAAAGGTTCATGGCTTTGGGACAAGTTAAGGTTCACGGTTTCAGGACAGATTAAGGAACTATGATAACCTCAGTGTAGTGATCAATAGATCCTCGCTGTGTAGTTATGCTTTTTTCTTCTATTGACCCTTTGTGGGTAGGTCTGATAGTTTTGGTCTTGTTTGTTCTGATATATGGACTCTGTTACTGTTTGAAACTGTGTGTAGAGGCAGTCAAGACAGGTCAGAAAATCCTTACAGAGCAACAAGAAAGTATGTCGGAAGAGGAGAAGGGCTTAAAAAGAAAAAGGAAAAAGAAAGGAGACACAGTGTTATCAGGTGGACAGAAAGGACAAAATAAAAGAGCCGAGGTGGAGGAGGAAGGCGAATTAGCTTTTGTGCCGCCTCCCTATGCCTCCTCAGCAGCCACCTGTAGGTGGACCTTCTGTCCGGAGATTTGGAGAGGATCAACCAGATCAGGTGTTGATGTGGGCGAGAGGGTCTGTTTGTGTGTTTCCACAGGACCAGATGGAACCTCTTTGGGTGCCGGAGAGATTGGTGAGACGCTGCAAGAATGAGGCTCCTGATCCAGTTGCCCCTGTGGATGTGGTGGATGATCCCACAAGCACAAAGGATGGAGCCGAGATGAGAGATCCTTTTGGTATTCCAGAAGCCGATACCAGCTCGACATGACATTCAAATTTTTCCACGCTTTTTGATCCCTGAATTCCCCTTAAAGATATAGCCCCTCTGGCTATCTATCCCTTGCTTCAGGGAAGATGAGCGGGGATGAGAGCCCTGGGATGTATGCTTGTTATAGTGTGTGTGTCTTTTGTGTTTGGCACATGTGTTAGGTGCAGAGTGTGCGGCCCGCACTTTCGCCATGGTAGCGTAGGCTTTTGCTGCAGTGGAGGCGGGACAATCTCAGATTTGGTTTGCCACTCTAAAAGAAATTATGCTGCGTTATGCCGTGGGGTGCGAGGCTAAGCACTGCACAGAGGATAGCTTGCTGTTGGCATCCTGTGGAAGGTATGTCTGATTGCATGAAGGTTCAGTGTCCTAGTTCCCTTCCCCCAGGAAAAACGACACGGGAGCTGGCCAAGACCTCTCTGGGTGATGAGCCTAAGGGATGGTTTTGTGTAGGGCCCCTATGCTTGCACACTGGGGATCAGACCTCTACCTTCACCCATGAGGCTTGCTTGCAGCAATTAAGATCTGGCCATAGGTTAATTAACATCCTGGCCTTTTGATGCACCTGCTGCAAGCAAAACACAATCTCCCCAGGAGTGGCTTGGCATGAGAGGTAGTCAGTGATAAGACTCCCTGGGCATGTCACCAACCTAAGACAGGGATCAAACCAATGCTGTTTGTCACCCAAGGACGGGTAAGGGACATGGCTGCGGGGGGCTATCTACAGACATTCTCTCTGCCAAAAAAGAAAAAAGGGGGAATTGTGGGGAGCGGGTGTGGCGGCAGTCCTAAAGGCGCCAGGGACTGCAGCTAAGTCATATGACTTGCACCTGACTTCCTCATATAAGACACAAACATCTTGAGTGCTGCGCAGGTGTACCAGGATACAGGTGAATCCAATTTGGTGGAGATTTGCCCCTGCTGCCCTGATTAGCTGAAGCTGCGTGCCTGGTGAGGCGGCGTGGCCTGCTGTGCGTGGATGGGAACTGAGAGTATAAAAGAGTGAGAGGCCCAGGGTTCGGGGGAGATATAAAAACAAGGGAGATATAAAAACAAGGGAGATATAAAAACAAGGGAGATATAAACAAGGGAGATATAAACAAGGGAGATATATGGAAAAAGAAGAAACAGGACTGAATAAACGTGTGCAGAAGGATTCTGTAGCAGCGTCGTTCTTCCTGGCCAGTTGAGAGCGCGCAACATGGGGGTGTATAAATAAATGGATGCATGATGGGTAAATGGATGGATGGAAAGATTCAGGTATGAATAGGTAGGTAAATAGCAAGGTGGATAGATAAAAGCCGTGCGACACAACCCAGAGTACTTCCTATGAAATAGGCAGTCAGTCCAGTGACTTTTCTGACACCACTATGATCCTTTTCATGACCTGTGCTTATGACACTGAGGGAAAATGGACAGCCCTTGGCCAAAGCCACAAGGAAAAGACAGAAACACTGAGCCTTGCACCATAGCCCTTCTTACCTACCGGCACCCAAGACATCTTACCATTTGCTGCTACACCTGGTAAGACAGACAGCTTCTGTGCTGATTCATTCTCTCTCTCTCTCTCTCCCCTCCCTCTCTCATCTTTTCTTCATGCTCGGCAAATCTGGCCTCCTATTTGACAAACTAAATTTGGTAACCTGTCCCTTGATGGCTCAATCGTGTCCTGTTGGTAGATGGGATTCATCTGACATCTGCCTATGATCTAGGCTTGAGATTTGTCAATCCAGCTCCCAGAAGAAAACAAGCAGGAAATAGACATAAAAGTAACATGCTTTATCACCACAGGCAGTATGCTTTCCTGTGTGGGCTGAGCAGTCTGCATACCAGAGTGCTGCCTGGCTGTAACTTAGTCATCCCTTCCCCTATTCTGTCCTTGTCAATGCTGTTCTTCCCTCACTGTACCCAACTCTCATAGAGAGATTACTCAGGTTTAGGCCTTGCCTGAGATTTCTTGGGCTTGCACTAAACCACCCATCAGTCTGGTCCAAAGGAACTGCTCATGGCATTCCAGCTCTCACTGGTAACCTGACGTGGAATGCCCTTGCCCCGGGTCACTAGCAAATACCAAAGATGCTGGACATGGTCCAGGCTAGGCAACAGAATAGACTATATCCTGATCAGGGAGCCCTTCCTTGATATTCAGGCTTGTTAATGTTAATCCTGGTGTCAGTTGGGTGGTGGGGGGGGGGGGGTGGAATGTGCAGGGAACTCCTGAAAAATGGCATACAAGGAAGGAAAAATGAGTCATTTCATTGCTGCTTGGCCAGTTGATTCACCTTCTTACTTTAACTTTTCTTACCTGAAATTCTAGTATAGAATCATAAAAAAATTTTAAGAGATGTGAGGGAAGTAAAAGGGATAGAGGAGAATGCACATGTCTTATACAAACGCCATGCTGCTTTATACAAAGGCTGGAACATCCGCAGATTTTAGTAGTTGCAGTAGCCCCTGGAAGCAATCCCCATGGATACCAAGGGACATCTGTTTTTAACTAATAGATACCGTGTCAGGGCTGTGAGAAGAGTCACAATGTGCCAGTCTTTTAAAAAGCCTACACCTGTATCTGATGTCTGAATCTTCTTTTCCCACAGAGTGAATGAAGAAAATGACTCCTTACAAAAAAGGCTGGTATCATTTTGTTTCTTTTCAAGACTTTTAAAAAAGGTATTTCTGAATACCCTGAATAGTCCTGCTCTGGGCAGGATTCTGACCTGGATATAACACAGACATGAAGTAAATCTATTTAAGACGCACCAGGTTGCCAGGCACCCTTCCAAGATGGCTCTGAAAGGAACAGTCAGCAGTCTGCTACCTACTCAAGTATGCCAGGCATGACTGTCAGGCAGCACCACCCATGCTGCCAGCAGCAATCCCAAAGCAGCCCTGGACCCTCACTGCTGGAGCTACCACAGATGGAGACGGCTGACCTTGGCTTGGAAATGCCCTATGGTCCTGAGGAGCAGTCCTGTAGCAGGCACACAGAATGGCCGAGGGACAAGGTGGTGCTACAGATGGCTCAAGTTGGCATTGCCTCAAAAGGCCCTGTACATTTTCTCCTCTAGACTAAGGAACCTGAGAAATCATGAGGCTGAGAAAGATAATTCTCAGTTACACAGAGCTGGATAAGGACATCAGGGTGGGACAGCTGGTGGCTCCTGGACTCCTCACTCAAACTTAAGTCTTTTATTTCTTCATGGGTTTTTCATATTAAAAATAATTTATCAGCCTGTAAACAGATTTCTCCATCTAAAGAAACAGCAGTTTTCTCCTTTTTTCCTCTTGTTACATTTTACTTTTGAAAATTTTAAGTGACATAATTATACGAATGATATTTTGATACATGTACATAATTTGTACTGATCAAAATAGTTGACATTACCTCTGTGATAACTATACCTGGTAGTCAACTTGACTATATTTAGAATTAACCAAAATCCTAAAATGTAGGGCAAAGCTGTGAGAGGCCTTTGCTTAATTTGAAATAGGAGGATCCACTTCTAATCCAGATCTTGAGGAAGGAAGACTTTCAATCTGGACTACACCTTCTGCTGAAAGCCCGTGTAATCAGGACAGGGAAGAAGGGAGCTTTTGTTCTTTGCTGTTTGCTTTTCCCTCACTAACAAGTCCACTCCTTCGCTGGCATTAGAGACCACTTCTTTGGGATTCCAGTATCTATTGAAGAACAACTGATACATCCAGCCCTGTGCACTAAGGAACTTCTGGATTCTTGAGCTTTCTCTTCATAGCCAGTCATTGTTGGATTAGCTGGACTATAGCCTAAGTCTTTCTAATAAACCCCATTTATAGAGAGAGAAAGAAAGAATCACTCTAGACCCTATCATCTAGATAATCCTTACTAATACAACCTCAAATTTCATTTCTCTGTGTTGAGAATATTTAAAATTCAGGGAGCAGGGCTGAGGGCATAGTTCAGTGGTAGACTACTTGCCAAGGATGTGTGAGACCATATGTTCATTCCCTAATATGAAGAAAAAAGAAGAAGGAAGGGGGAAGGAGGGAGGGAGGGAGGAAGCAAGGAAGGAAGGAAGGAAGGAAGGAAGGGAGGGAGGGAGGGAGGGGAGGAAGAAGATGAAGGAATAAGGGACAGAGAAAGAAAGAGAGAGGAAGGAAGGGAAGAAAGAAGGACAAAAGAAAGAGGAAAGGAAAGGAAAAGAGAGGAAAAAAAGGAAAGGGAAGGGAAGGGAAGGGAAGGGAAGGGAAGGGAAGGGAAGGAAAGGAAAGGAAAGGAAAGGAAAGGAAAGGAAAGGAAAGGAAACTAGGAAAAGCCTACATTAAAACTCAGAAATCAAGTCTGCTGACATGTCTCACCAAAAGAAGGCATCTGCTGCCAAAAGAAGTTATTTCCCACAAGTTGTACCCTGAACTACCATAATTTTTTTTGTAATAAAAATAAAAGATAAGATCTCCAGTCAGGTGTAAAGGCACACATCTTTAATCTCAGAACTTGGGAGGCACAAGCAGGCAGGTCTCTAAATTAGAGGTGGTCAGCCTGATCTGCAGAGAGAGCTCCAGGACAACCAGAGCCACACAAAGAAGCCCTGACTCAAAACAAACAAACAAAAGTAAAATCTTTGAATGAAATTCTGTTAAGTGAAAGACACCTGGTACAAGTCACAAAGACTATATGATCTCACTCAAATGCTTATTTATATAAGAGGGAGAATAAGGGCACAAGGGGCTAGGAAAAACTTGATAATTGGAACCAAAATACAGGTAAATCAAACAAATAACAAGTGGAGCACAGCTGAAGCAAAGCAAACTCAGTATCCCCTTGGTGGGGATGTAAAGCCATTCTGGAGAGTGGTATAGAAGGCTCAGAAAAATAGAGCTAGCCTATTACCCCACTACCCCATCTCTGGGTGGATCCAAAAGAAATTAAATCAGCATATGAGAAACATGCCCATGTTCATGTGTGGTGCAGCATTATCTACTAGAGGTCAGATACACAGAGTCAGCACAGGTGCTCAACTGCAGATGAGATGATGTGCTAGTTAGACTTTGTTGCAGCGATGTAAGAAACCATCCATAAAAAACATAAAGAGGGAGGATTTATTCTCATTCAAACTTCAGGGAATTTGATCCATGGTTACCTAAAGTAGGAATTTCTAGCTTTGGACTCCGTTTTTGTACTGTGATATTTTTCTGGAACTGTCTTTTGAGAGGATGTTTTGCTGAGAACAGACACGTGGTGCTTTTCTGGAAGCTGCTTGATAAAAAGACGTGATGTTTTGCTCAAGTGGATGCTTGAGAGGACACATGGTGTTTGGAAAGAGTATGAGTATTACCCAACAGTGGACGACCTTCTGGCATTGGTTCACCTTGCCACCCTTTGCTAGTCTTTGTTGGGCTTCGCTGACAACATGCATGCATTGGTTCACCTTACTTTCTTCCCTGATCTTCACTTATCATGATTTTGTAGAGAAAAAAAAAAATACACCAAAGAACTTCTGGTAGTATTCATGCTGCTTCTTGCCATTTCCACAAACTTGTACCAATCAGTGGAGCCTCACAGTTTCTTCTGGAGTGAGCTGCTGCTACTGATTCGTGTTTGGACTGGACTGCTTCTGATAATTTGTATTTGCTGTTTTGCTAGTGCACTGGACTGCTGACAACAAAGATTGGAATTGCCCCAAAGAACTATTTCTCAACAGGACCATAACCCCCATTTCCTATTAACCTTTCTTCTCCCCTCTGGTGGGTAGTAGGCTAGAAGGGAGATTGAAGAACTAAAGAACCATAGTTAAAATAGGTTTTGAAAAATCTAAGCCTACAGTTACCTGACCCTGTGAGTTTGGACAGAACATCATAGCAGTGAGGGGATGGGGAGTATAACAGAGGAGCCTCTTTACCTTTTAGTACCCAGGAAGCAGAAAGAAACATCTGTGAATCAGGTGCTACCTTCAAAGGTATGTCTCGAGGGACCTGTTTCCTCCATCTAGGCCTGTTAGAAGTTTCCAAACTCCGGTGTTCCTAGTTGGGGGTTAAACATTGAATATGTGGTCTTGTCTTCAAACTATGTGTAGAGAGAACCTAGTACATGGAAAGAGAGGTGGCTCAAAAGGGAAAGCACTTGTCACTCAAACATAAGGACCTAAGCTCTGATCCCCAAACCCCATGTAAATACCAGACAGTAGCACAAACATCTGTGACTCCAGTACATCTCCACTAGAAAATGGAATGCAAACACATGAGAATCACAGAAACTTGTGAGCCAGCCAGACTGGCTCATGCAGTAGGAAAAAAAAAAAAAGAACTCCTGTTTAAAACAAGGTAATAGATGAGGACCAACACTTGAGGTTATCCTCTGACCTCCATGTGAACATTCAGGAACATACACAAACACGCACAGAGTTGGGGGAGGCATATAATGTAATATACATATATATGGATATTATTTACTTATTATAAAGCATGATATCCTTCCAGGCATAGTAAGGCATGCCTATATTCCTAGTAATTCGGACTCTAAGAGTAGGAGAATCATGAGTTAAAGGCCATGAAATGATATTCAGGCTTGGGGAGATAGCTTAAGAGCACTTGTTGCTCTTCCAGAATACCAAAGTTCAGTTTCCAGAACCTACATCAGACAGGTTACAACCATTTGTACCTCCAGCTCCAGGGGATCTGATAACTCTGGCCTCCTTGAACACCTGCATTCTTGTGTACATAACGTCCCCTCATACCTGCACAATTAAAAATAATAAAAATTAATAAAATTATATCCTACCACCTGCATCAAAACTACTAGAGGATATCATACCAAATGAAATAAGGAAAACACAAAGGAGCATATATCTTGTGTTCTTTCTCATGCCTTGATTATTTTTTTATTAAAAAACCCGAGGCTGGTGAGATGGCTCACCGGCTATAATCTTTGCTATATAAGCATCTGAACTTGAGTTGGATCCCCATTACTTAACTAAAGCTGGAGATGATGTCACATACCTGTGGGATGAAGGAGACAGGCAGATACCAGGGACTCAGCCCCATTAGGATTAGTTAAACAGCAATCTGCAGACTTAGTAGACAAGCTTTTCTCTAAAATTAAGATGAATGATAGAAGATACACTGACCTCTGACCTCCACACATGCATGCATAGGCAAGCACAGCCCATGCACAAGTACAGACATATGCATCTCACACACACACACACACACACACACACACACACACACACACACACACCACTTAATAAGCTCAGTGTGGAACAGTAATAGAGGGAGAGTGAGAAAATGGATGATCGGCACTTAAATGCCAGGAGTGAAAAAATAGTAAATCAATAACACTGTGGGTGTCTGTAGTCACAATAGCCTATTATACATTTTATAAATAACTCTGAGAAGAATTTAACACAATGATAAGGAGACTGAAATTAATTACCATGGATTAACCATTACATATCATATACATGTATTGAATTCTCACACTGTATGCATTAAATATGTACAATTAAAATGAAGATCAACCAAAACTTTCTTACCGGTGTGGTGACACAGGTCTGTAATCACGGCATTCAGAAGGCTGAGGCAGGATTGGGAGTTAAAGGCTAACCTAGCTTCACAGTGAGATCTTATCTCAAAACACAAAACGAAACTTGAAAAAAAAAAAAGAAAAAAACAAGTAGAAAAAGTAAATTCTAAGGTTCTGTAGCTGAAGAATAGGGTGAGTGTAGCTTACAGCCATGTGTTGTAGAGTCCACAGTAGTTCTCATCAGGTCCTACTCTGAAATTAAATGAAAAGCAAATGGCTTCTAGAGCCTGCTTCTGCTTTTCTATGAGCAGATGACAAGGTCACCACCAGAAAAACAATCAAGTTAAAGAAGGCAATGCATGCATTGAAATTCACTAAATCTGAAAATTCAAGGCCTCTGTCCCACTCTCTATTTGGCTGTTTGTGCCCATTGATTTGGAAGATTTCCTTTTCCTTCATAATTCTTTTCTTTACTTAGATTTGGGATACATGTTGCAAAAGGTTGTGGCTTGCCTTTCCATTTTATTTATGGTACATCGGAGGAGAGAGATTCTTAACCTTAATGGGGTGAATGTATTGATTTTCTCTCTTCTGGTTTGCATTTTCAATGTCTTACTTGGAAAGCCAAGGTCAGAAAGCTACTTAAACATTTTAATGATGCTACTTTCCTCCATGTTCTCCCAAACATTTTAAACTTCAGTATTTCTATTTATGTCAGCAATACATCTGGATTTTGTTCTTTGTATGTTTGCCAATGCCTGGTTCATACTCTGTGTGTCATTAATGAGACTGCCCTGTGTTTCTCCCTTTCCATGTTGTCCTTCTGGTTTGGGATTGAGGATCATACTGGCCTTATACAGTGAGTTGGGAACATGTCACTCAGGGTCTTCACAGTTAACAGAGACATGAGATCAATAAAAAATTTAAGAAAACTGGGTGGCGGCAGCACATGTCTTTAATCTCAACACTGGGGAAGCAGGGGCAGGCAGATTTCTGAGCTCAAGGTCAGCCTTGTCCACAGAGTGGGTTCTAGGACAACCAGGGCTACAAAGACAAACCCTGTCTTGAAAATAAAAGAAAAAAAGAAAATCCATCAAGAATGATCTATGCATAATGTCTACACAATGGTGAGGATACAAAGGAAGCAGGGGACATGGAGGGAGGGGAGAGAGGGTGCTAGGGAACTGTTCTGCAGGTAACAGTACCCACATCAGCACTCCTAAGCAAGAACAATGAGAAGGGAACAATCCAGAAAGAACCAGGAACTGTCACGTGGCCACATTGTGAAGGAACTGGGAAAAAGAAATGCTATGTGCTCGCTCATTCCTTGATCTCTACCTTATGATTGATTGGCTAAATTCAAGCAGAAGCCACAGGTACAGGACCCCCTCCACCCCCCACTCCTTGATGGAATCCCTGCAGGCCCTAAAGGGTAGCAGAAAGTAGATGAATTCGAAGATACAGAAACACTAGGAACATAAATATGCATGTGTATACATATTTATATATACATATGGAGAGATTTGTTATACAAGATTGGCTCATGTAGTTATGGAGGCTGGAAGTCAGCAACCTGCCATTTGCAAGTTGGAGATTCATGAAATCTCTCAACATAAAATTGACTAAAATGAAAAGCTTGGCATTACAGAGGCTATGAAAGGGAAGCTTATTGACAGAGATGGACCCAAAAGTCAGAGGCCATGTATTTAACCCTAGCTGGAATATGTCAGTTCATTCGCATTTTTCACCACTTGGGATATGTTCAGAATGGTTGCAAAAACATCATGTGTTAACAAGTAAGTGAATTTGTAAAGATAAAATCCAGGAATAATAAGGACTGGCTGTATCTTCAAAGTCAATTACTGTAATGCGAGTAAGTCATCGAAACCTCAGCTCTTCCCCACTGGTCATGAAGTACCGCTGGCATTCTCTTAATTCAACTGGGGGCAGGGTGTTCCAGATAAGAGCAATTCCCTTCATTTGCAAGACAGATGTGAAAATTTTTGTGAAAGCCCAATTTCACACAACTCAACTATGCTCCACGGGAAAGAGTTATATAAATCTAATGTGCTCAGCTATTGGTAGTTAACAATAACAGTCATGTCTCCTGAGTGCTTTGCATCAAAGATGTTCCCTCTTAGCTGATGTCCTAAAGCCTTAGCTCAAAGAAATATAAACTACAAATCTATATCTTGAAGACGTCTAAGTTTAAGTTTAGATGGGAATGCATATGTTAAAAGTGAAAGAGGAATTGGGGGATGTCTCTATGGATCAGAAACTTGTGGTACAAGCAATAGGATATATTTAAGGAAACTGCTAAATCATATCTATAAAGTCCTTTGGGTGGATATTTATAGCATGTGTTACTTAGCAGGAAAAGCTACTTCCCCCCAGTACACACACACACACCTGCCACACAGATTCACCTCTCCCACAAACTCATATTGCTTTGAATGTCTTTTGAAAATTAATAAAAGACATCATTAACTAGTTTCTAGTTATGAATGCATTGCTTTCATGATTATGGTTAAAAAGCCTTCTGGATAAGCTCTGTTTTTCCTGCCTATTAAAGTAAAGCACAATGTTTTAGGAGTGGTGTGGCCTAAGGGGGATTATCTTGATTGTGCCGATTAAACTGGAAGACTCCCCCATTGTAGGTAGCACCATTCCACAGATAGGATAATGGGCTATATGAGAGGCAAGGGAGAGGAGAACAGGTAGTGCTGGAGTCTTACTCGCGTTCTCGCGACCGGCCAGGAAAGACGCAGCAAACCGGAATCTTCTGCGGCAAAGCTTTATTGCTTACATCTTCAGGAGCCAGAGAGCAAGAGAGCAAGAGCTCTATTGCTTACATCTTTAGGAGCCAGAGCGCAAGAGTGCAAGAGCGCAAGAGCAAGAGCTCTATTGTTTACATCTTTAGGAGCCAGAGCGCAAGAGAGCAAGAGTGAGGGCAAGAGCGCAAGAGCGCAAGAGCTTTATTGCTTACATCTTCAGGAGCAAGAAGCAAGAGCCAGAGCAAGAGAGAGAATGGCGAAACCCCGTCCCTTTTAAGGAGAATTATTCTCCGCCTAGGACGTATTACTCCTTGATTGGCTGCAGCCCATCGGCCGAGTTGTCGTCACGGGGAAGGCAGAGCACATGGGGTGGAGAACTACCCTTGGCACATGCGCAGATTATTTGTTTACCACTTAGAACACAGGATGTCAGCTCCATCTTGCAACGGCGAATGTGAGGGCGGCTCCCCACACTGGAGCAGCGTAGCATTTATTGCCCTTGTTTCTATTGTAGATACTGTGACCAGATGCTTGGTGCTCCTCCACCTTAGTTTTCCTTCTCTGATCGACCAAGACCTTGAACTGTGGGTCAGGATTATTATCTCCCTTAAGTTGCTTTTGGCAGAGTATTTTCTCAAAGCAGAAGAGAAATTAAGGTAAATGTCCTGGAAGAGGGGGCTGATACCCTAGCAGACTCCTTAGGGTAGGAAGGGTCACCAGAGGTGATTCTATTTCTCAGCTTGGGGGTCTCCAGACATACAACATGGTCAGCACTACCAGGGTGGACCAGGCTGTTGACTGACTTCCTCTAACCTATCTGTGGTGGCTTAAAACTGCCTTTAAGGTCAGCCTGGCCTATGTAGCAAGCTCTAGGACAACCAGTATTACAGAGAGACCTTGTCCCAGAAAAAAACAAAACAAAACAGCAAACAAATAAACAAGGTTGAGTCCCTCTCATCAAGAAATATCATCCAATTCCCCTCCCTGTATGTAGGCTAGCTTTACCTCTTTGCTTCGGTGTAGAAAAGTGTCACACCATTCTTTACTGTTGAGGCTTGGTTATAAAAGGTGGCCCTACTCTACCTACAACTCTAGCAACAGGCAGATGGCCACATCCTCTACTCACGAACGTCATTTTCTGTTAGAACTGGGGATTTCAGATGAGTTCAGTCATGCCTCTATGTTGGAGACCATACCGTGAGAAAAAGCCTTTCACAGTCTCCCACCCTGACAAGCCAAATGACCTTGTGCTAGGAGCTGCTCATCACTTCCTTCTCCCTGTTCCCTTTCTGGCACCTGAGGCTGTAAAAGCTGAATTCTTCCTTATCTCTTCCTGATTCCCATGACATCCAAGGACACGAGTTACTTGCTGAGCCCGGACTGACACCCAAGGCTGTTAAGGAGGATTCGAATTCCGGAGATAAGACGAAGAATGCCTGCCACCTGGAGCCTGACTTCGGCCTTCATGTCCCCAGATGCCCACTTCTTTGTTCTTTGTTAATTCCCCCTCAATCCCTCCCTATTCCCCTCGATGTATGCTTTAAGAACCACTGTTTCTGCCTAATAAACTGAGACCTTGATAGGAATCCCTTCTTGGTCTCGGCTTCTCCTTTCTCTCCCTCCCATTTCCGCCCAGGTTTGCAGTCCCCCTCGAACCCACGAATAACTGAGTCCTGCTGGGTGGGATAACCTCTATGGACTGTTTGATATGGAGAGTGGGCCTTTAACCTTCTAATCTACTCTTCTTTGTATTCACTCAGCTTGAATGTATCCGGAATGTCCATTGAATAGGATGTGCCCAGAGCCACTGTAAGGTAGGTGCCACAGTCTGAATGAATGAGCATCCATTAAAGGCAGATGAGTGAAATGTCTGGTTTTTGAGGTGTGCTTTGGGAGAATGTATTCTGGTTCCTTTTCATCCAAAGCTTTAGAATTTAGAATGATTAACTCCAGAATAGGGTAGAGTGGAGATCTGGACACCAAAGACTAGTGGCAGAGGGATCAATATTTCTTGACTATCCTGCAGAGTTGTTCCATTCAGCCAGGGTTGGGAATTGCTCTGATCAACACACTGCTGCTGCCCATGATGCTTAGGAGTTGACTCAATCCACCAAATTCCCCAACTGACTCCTTTTCAAATGCCAATGTTGGTTCACTTTTTGCAATTTTTCTCTCTTCAATCCAACATCCACTGCCACCTCCAATTTCCTACCTCCGTCTACCCTCCTGCTCCAAACTTGCAAATCAGTTCTCCAAAGTGAAAAAAAAAACAACAACAAAAAAACAAGCTCATAGTAGTTGTAAAAAAAACTATGCACCAAGAGCCGATATTCCCCTCTATCTTGAGAGCATCCTGCTATGGTTGGATCATGCCACACTGTGACATCAGTTTTGGTAGCTTGTTTCCAGGAGTTTAAACGCTCTTGCTATGTTCTCTGAAAACAGGCTTCATTTTCTTAGACAAATTCTGCTTGCCAGTTCCTACAGCGTATTCATGAAGAGTTTTAAATCATCAGAAACTCTCATTTGGCAGTAATTCTATTTGCTGCACCACCTAAGAAGTAGCACTGCCAAGCATAAATGGTCTAGACATTGTATTAAAAAACACCTCCCTCTGGGACAGGCCTAGAAGTCACTGGCACAGGATTGCATCTATCTATGGATATTTAGTAGATTAGAAGTCTTCCTGGCAGACAGGAATTTTGTCAAGATCCACCCACTATAGCCAGCATTATGTAAAGCATAAGAGAGTTCACTGGCTTATAGCCATTTAATAGAATTCAGTCAATAACAAGAGTAGATTGTGCCTACAGGAAAGATATGCAATCCATTTTTAAACAAGAGGACCAAATGGAAAGTTGTAGTTTGGGGACGCTTAAAATCAACTCTGAATTTATATTGGGGATGATGATGCATTTTTAATGTCTTGCTGTCAGAAATTAAAAATAGCTCTTTAGGCCAGCTGTTGCTGCTTTTCTGGCAGAGTTGGGAGGTGGGGCACCACATGGTTGACTAAATTGAGCTGAACTGCTGCATTAGATTAAATTTTGCAGTATTGCTTGTAGAGTGTCTCTCTGTCTCCCTCTCTCTGTCTGTCTCTGTCTCTATCTCTGTCTCTCTCTCTCTTTCTTTCTCTCTCTCAACCTTGAAGTCTACCTCCAAGGGTCCAAGGCCCAAGACCCCTCCAGAAGGCCACGCCCCTTCCCCCTCCTCCAGGGAGTCCGGGAGAACGCCCGGCCCTGCCCAGCAGCCTGCTGGGAACTGTAGTTGTGGTCTCTGACAAACTGGCATTAAGGTGGAATGTAGGACTACAGATCCCGAAAGGCCACGCGTGCCGCGCCTGCGTGTCCGCACCTGCTGGAGGGAGGGCTAAGTCGTCCCGGGAGCCTAGCTAGTCAGCAGAGGAGGCTTTGGCTGCAGCGGGTGACATGGACAACGCAGGGAAGGAGCGAGAAGCGGTCCAGCTTATGGCGGAGGCCGAGAAGCGAGTGAAGGCTTCCCACTCTTTCCTCCGAGGGTTGTTCGGGTGAGCGCCAGAGGTCTTGCCCTTAGGGGTCTTGGTGCCCGATCCCCTGCCCAGCCGGCTGCCACCGCAGAGTACCCCGCGCAACTGCTTAGGGTTACGGGATTCCCAGTGGCCCACGCTCTGTTTTGGGTCCCGTAGCATCCAGGGCCTCATCGCATCCCTTGGGCCGTGTCTGGGGTGTCTCTCCAGTCAGCACACACTGCAAGCCCCAGAACCTTTTGGGGATCCTCAGGCCTTGGACACCCCTCACCCACACCCGGAGAACCTCTAGCTCACAATCCCCAGGCACCCTTAAACAACCCAGAACACCTACGCGTCCTCGGAGATCTCTGTGGTCCCCCAAGTCCCATGCGTCGCCAACGGTCCGGTGCTAGCTCCAGGGTCCGCGCCAAGCTGCCTCTTCAAGGATGCCACCCCTCCTGGTGGACCAGATTTATTCATTTCCCCTGGTTGGGCCCGTAAATCCCCCGGGGGAGCCAGGACTGTGAGGTTCTGGAATTCAACCTGGAGTTTGGCAGCAGCTGGTGGCTCGTGGGGAGCGCGAAGTCTGCGCCCCTGTATCCCGGGCACTTGCCCGCTGGCCTTGGCTCAAGGGCCTTGAAATCATATCCTCCTTGGTGTGTTTTTCATTTGCCAGAGTGACTTGTATCCGTAGTTCAGGCTTCCCGTTTGATGAACTGTATGTAACATTGCTCCTTTTTAAAGTCAGAGTATCCTTTGGGAATCCCGTGATTTTGTTAATTCTTACATATCTTGGTAGGGAAGGGTTTGGTTTACATTCTGAGCTTTCAAAAAGCAAAACCTGCCCTGAGAGCTTGTGGAAGAATTCTGGGCTGTTGATTATGCGAATGATTCAGCTGTTTATGACAGCGGTAGAAATTACGTGTGCCTCTTCTTTTTTTTCTCCCATTTGAAAGTGAAAGATCTGTACCAAGAACAGATTTTAATTATCGAGAGGGACTAGAGGTACATACTAAACTGCTGCATTGTGAGACGCAGTTTCTGTAAAAATTCAGTATAGACACTTAAGTGCTGAAAATGTACCCAGTGAACTTTGACTTTTATTTTTACTTCATTCATCTGACTACTAATTACATTAATTATTATATAATAGTTTAATTGAGCCCCATTATGTTTGCATCTCCAGGAAATGCTTAGAGTCACATTGATACAGTTTATGGTACCATGGTCTGCCAAGATAGAGAAGGAGACCATGCTTGGAGACCCCTAAGGGCATTTGTCTCTGCTAGTTCTTAAATTTCTCATGTAATATGAAGCTTGGAAGTGTAGGTGTAAGTTATAGATACTGCTTCCTCTTTCAAAGGGACAAGGAGCATTGCAAGTGCCAAAGACTAATTCTTGTCTGAGTCACAAAACACACACTGGATTGCATTCAGTCTGTGTGAAATTTAATGGCAGAGTAGCTCACCTTGGGAGATGATGTTAATACACATTCCACATCGGGATGTGCTTCCTTGAGCCAGTTATGGACATTTAATTTTGGTCAAGAGGAGCACTGTTTTGAGGAAACTATGTCAAATCTTGAGACACTCATCGGAAAGGATTTTGAGGAATCTTTATTTCTGAAGAAACATCTTTTGGGCCGTTGCTGCCCTGTCAGTGGCAGGCCAGGTAGGAAGACTTTCATTTCCCATCCACGCTCAGTTTGTGTGGAGTCACTTAGAAACAGCAGTCCAGGTTGTTACCGTGGGGTTTGGAAAAGGTTAGCTTTGCTTCTTTGGGCCTCAGTTTCTTCTGCTATAATCCAGTGTGTCTTGTGATTAATAATCAATGAGTTTATAAAATACTTAGACCTGTGGAGGTTGGAAATGGCTGTGGCATGATTATCCACATACTTATCAGAGCTGGCAGTCCCTCTTATCAAAGAAGCAGAAGGGCAGATGGATTGAGTTTTATGGGATTTCAGAG
The DNA here is from genome assembly GCF_000001635.26 of Mus musculus. NCBI lineage: Eukaryota > Metazoa > Chordata > Mammalia > Rodentia > Muridae > Mus > Mus musculus. The sequence goes on along the minus strand of NC_000068.7, from coordinate 148,730,336 downwards.
CCAAAAGTGTGGTCACTAGCTTAAATGAATAAATACCTTAAGAGTCTTAGCCAGGTTAAGTGTCCTTTGCACTCAGGACTGGGAGGTTTCTAGTCATATTTGGTTCTGAAAGCTTAGGAGAAGAATATGTAGAACTTCATATGATCCATTATAAGTATATAAGTATTTGAAACCCCAAACTAGACCTATTTCTCTTTTAGTTACAATGGTCCTGTGGGTGTGCTATTGCAAGCATCTGTCATCACCTTACACGTTGCCCTGCCCCACCCCTCTTTGGTTCTATCCCTCATTTACGGTAGTGTTATCCATCCCCATGTGAGACTCTCAAGTTAACAGGGAATTAATCATGGCAAGTATCATCGGCGCTCCTGCTTAAGAGATGGACAGGTGATGATTTAAGGATGTGTCAGACATTTAAAAAGGCATTTGGCTTAATGCAGATGTTTCACGTCACTGACTGTTAATCTCCTAACTGCAGATTAAAGCGGAGCTTGACTCCATCTCCTGTATCCCAAACACCGCTTTTGTGATATACTTTGTTCTCAGTATTGTTACATAACTCTGCCTTTCTGTTGTTGCTTTAGATGGAAATATGCGAGGAAATCCATGAGAGTGAGTCTATTGGAAGCTTCTTCAGCTTGGTAGCTGGAGGTTGAGGGAGGGAGGCGTGCATGAGTACAGTTATCCCCCCAGCGAAGCTGCTACAGCTTCCCTACAAGAAAACCATTTGAAAGGATGCAGACAAGCCTGCAACCAATGTTACTTCTGTTTGGTTTTCTGTCTTATTCCCGGTTAAAGAGTAACTGTTTTTGTCTGGGTTTTTTTTGTTTTTTGTTTTTTTTTTTTTTTTTTTTTGGTTTTGGTTTGTTTGTTTTCTTTGTAGCTGTGCCGTCAAATTAATTCTCACTTTTTCTGAAGAGCACAACAGTGTGTAAGACCACCACTGAAAAAGTCAAAGTTTCACTTAGTGCATTGCCAGAGTGGAGCTGTGGACATTTGTAGTTAATCAAAGTTTAATTTAGCATCTCCGAGAACGGCTAGAAGGATCTTTAGCTGCCCAGACTGACAATGGGATACTTTCCAAGTGCAAAGACCTCCTTGCTATCTCCATTTGTTACTAGGGGAACCTGCAGTGAGGGCACAGAGCACACTGAAGAAAGCCGTACTTACTGAATGATAGGAAAGTGTTTCTGAGCTTCCTTCCTTTGTTTGTTTGTTTGCAGTGCTAGGGATGCAACCCCAGGCCTTGTACATTGTTAGGCAAACGTTTATCCTGCCACTGAGATATATTCTCAACCCCCTGATGGTTCCTTTTCAATGTTCCTTCATCTCAGGGTTAATAAACGAGGTGGTCTCGGTGTAAATTTAATGAAGGATCCTTTTGGATTACTGCAACTAAACATGGGTCTACTTCATGTCTGTCTGTGAAGATTCAGATATTTCTTAGATACTATAGACTAGATCCATATTGTTCCCTTGTTTTTATTTCAGTGAAGATTGCGTTTCCATGTTTAGCACAGTCATGTGATAGCTTTGAGAGAGAGCATTTACATCTTTCTCAGTTATGATTAATACTTAAATGTAAATTCAGTTTTTTTTTTAAAGTCATTAATCATCTGGATGTGGTGACACACACCTTAAATACTAGCATTCGGGAAGCAGAGGCAGGTAGATCTGTGTGAGTTCAAGGCCAGCCTAGTCTACATAGTGAATCCCAGGACAGCCAGGGCTATGTAGAGAAATATCTCAAAAACAAAACAAAAGCCAAACAAAACAAAAAGAATAGGAAAAATAATACCAAAAAAAAAAAAAAAATCATGAATGTGCTCACCCAGTAATCTAGAGGCTGAAGCTGGAGGATCTTGGGTTTCATGTCAGCCTGTCTCAAAAACAGGAGAGTAAATGTAGACTCGGTTACTTACGAAGATGAACTTACAGTGTAAGACATATGAGCGTGTTTATGTATACTTCTTATAACTTAAGAACTAAGATATGGATATGGATAATTGTTTATAGAAAAATAATAATACATGTCATTTAAATCTGTAATTCTGGGATTTTGTACTTCTGATTTTTTTTCAACTATTTTTTATTTCATGAGAATTATTCATGACACTTATGATTACAAATAATTCCTGGTTGATTGTTTATGTCAACCTGACACAAGCTAGAGTTATCTGGGAAGATGACTGCAGTTGAGAAAATGTTTCCCTAGATTGGTCTGTAGGCATTTTCCTGATTTAATTGTTAATGCAGAGTGGGAGGGTACAGCCCACAGGACTCTGTCCTAAGCTAGATAAGAAAGCAGGCTGGGTAAGCCGTGAAGAACAAGCCAGTAAGCAGTCTTCTTCCATGGTTTTGCTTCGAGTTCTGCCTCCAGGTTCCTGCCTTGGCTTCCATCACTGAACTAGGACCTGGGACGTGTAAGCCAAATAAACCTTTCCCATCTTAGAGTTGATTTTGATCACTGTGTCTTCTCACAGCAATAGAAACTCTAAGACCGCTCCCCGCCCCCAAACTGGCATTTTTTTTTTTTAAACAGCAAAAAAAAAAAAAAATGGGGTAAACCACAGGTGTCCATGTCACCAGATCACAGTGTTATCCTAATCATAGGGGACTTTATACAGTTAGGCCTTCAGAACTGTATTCATTGATTTGATGAGAAGATAGTATTACATTCAAAAAATTGTCAGCAGCTCACACGGTTCACAGGAAGTTCAAGGTGGGAGTTAAAATTTCAGAATGCTAACTTTTCTGTTTTCATGTAGAACTTATCAAAACAATGAAAATCTTACATAGAATTAATTAGTCAATATTTGAATTAAGGCATATTTCTCATAGTAGGGAACAGAATTCCTGTTTTACTGGGTATTTTTCATCAAGGGCCATTGTTTTATTTGAAAAGCCTTAGCAATATCTGTGGAGATAAAAATTATTTTTTTCCTTTAAATTACCAATATCTTGATTAGTGGGTGGGTTCCTGTTGAACTGTCCTTTCGTTCTTGGAATAAACTCCTCTGAGATGCTTTGAGGGTCTTACTATAGCCCAAGCTGGCTTCAAATTTGTGATCCTTCTGCCTGCTTGAGCCTCCCAGAGTAACGGTAACAAACTATTCTTTCTTTCTTTCTTTCTTTCTTTCTTTCTTTCTTTCTTTCTCTCTCTCTCTCTCTCTCTCTCTCTCTCTCTCTCTCTCTCTCTCTCTCTCCCTCCCTCCCTCCCTCCCTCCCTCCCTCCGTCCCTTCCTCTTCTCTCTCTCTCTTTCTTTCTTTCTTAACAAGCTCTTTTGAAATCTGTTTTTACACAGTTTATTTAGAATTATCTTACTTGTGACTCTTTGTATATAGCCTTTATGAGGTTGAAATGTTGATGTTGTAGGTATCTTAGAAAATGAGTTTAAGTGTTTCTCTCTTTTCCTATGTTTTTTTATGGGTTGTGTAGCTACACTTAGAGTGAAACTGTTGGGTTTGTAAGTGTGTATTTTCATTTCTTTTCTTGGTTTGTTTTCAACATTTGTGGTATATGTGCAAACATCCAGAAGCCAGAGGAGAATGGCAAAATGTCTCTCCTTTAACACTTTGTGCTTTATTCTCTTGAGAAAGGGTATGTATCTCTCTGAACCTGGCAGAAGGCTGATGGCCAGCATACACACCGGCAGTACTCCTGGCTCCACACCTGCACGGTGCTGGGATTACAGATGTGTGTGTTGTCATTCCCAACACTGAGAGTCTCCCTAGCCCAGTTCTTTCACTAACATGGGTTGTTTTGTTTTGTTTGTTTGTGTGTGGGTGTGGGTGTTAAATTTGGAATATTTAAATGCACTGTTTGTTCTAAAGTCAATTTTAGTCAATTATATTTTCTCAGAAAATTATTCATTTAATCAAAACTCGACTTGCAGAGTTATGCCAGAATCTTTTTTAATTTCTAAGTTCTTTTTCAGTATTTTCTTTTTTGATTCTTGGTACGTACTTTTGCATTATGGTTTCCTCCGTCTTCTCCCTTGAGTTTTTGATCCTTTATTTATTCTCCAGCAGCCAGTTAGTATCCTCATCTGCTCTGCTGCTTGCGTGCCTTTTACCTTATTTTTCTGCCTTTGTTGCTTTTTGATTTTCCTTACCATTTATTTTTCCCTCTGGCTCTGTTTTTGCAGGGGTATTAATTTACTGTCTCTGTTTTGCTTATATGAATGTGATGTAGGTGTGAATTCTTAAACTGCTTTGACTGTATACTGTAGGACCTGATACATAGTGCTTTGATCTTAAGTCTGTTTGCTCTTTGATCTAGGAGTTGCTGGGGGCATCCTTCTAGACAGAAGAGACTTAAAATTTTTTTTGTTGTTGTTAAATTTCTGTTTTATTTCCTTGTAATTAGAAAACCAACAATGATCTTTCTTCTTTCTTTGCTGCCTAATATGTTATCAGTGCTCATGAATGGTCATATGAAGGTGGATGTTTGCTTCTCAGTTTGATACAGATATATAATATCTAACTACTGATTATATAATTAGGACTAGGCCATTTGTGTCTTTATTTATTTGATATGCTTTGGACTGAGAGAAGCGTGTTAATGTCTTGTCTTTTTGTGTTTCTGTGGATCTCCTATAGTTTCTGCTTTAAGAAAGTGACTATTGCTTTATTCAGTTAATACAATTCCATTATGATCTTTATCTTTAGTATTATAGAATGAGCTTATTTTATCTTACATGATGCTTTTGAGTCCAAAATCTACCGTGTCCATTCTAGAATACTAGGATGTTTTTAAACATGTCTTACATGTTTTTAAATTGTGTACATTTCCTAAGTTGTGACTATGTGTTATATAAGAAAGAGTCATTCCAGTGGCCATGTGTCCTGTGTCAGCCGGCTTCTCCTTTCCCACAAGCTGTGATGGCTTTGTGACTGACTCTGGGGAAGTTAAGTGGAAAGGACATATACTTCTCCTGGAACTGCAGGCCTATCCTGTGCTTCTGCCGAGTCTTTATTCTCTTGAGACATTAAGAAGGGGACACCCTGGGTGTAGAATGAGGGCCCTTAGGAAAGAACCAACATCACAACCGTCCTGCGGGTGAATTGAGCTAGAGAAGCCTTTACAGGATGGCAGGGCTACTTGAGCTTGTGTTGTGACACAGATAACGGAGTTGGCTGTTGTGTGCTGGTTTTGTTTTATATTTTACATAGAGTCTCACTGTTTACCTCTGGCTGGCCTAGACTCAGTTATGTAGACCAGACTGGTCTTAAACTTCTGGTGTATGTTTTTTATACCACCTTTTAAAAATCTTTTTTATTTTACATAGATAGGTATTTAGCCTACATGTATGTCTGCACCATATGCGTGCCTGGTGCCCAAGGAGGCCAGAAAAGGATGTCAGATCTTCTGAAACTAGAGTTACAGACAGTTGTGAGCTGCCTTATATAGGTGCAGGGAATTGAATCTGTATCCTCTGTAAGAGCAGCTGAGGCAACTCTTCTGCCGTCTGGGGCATTTCTGGCTCTGTATCCTAAGCCTTTCAGAAGAGACTTACATTAGCTGTGCCTCTTCTGTGGCTCTGTTTTGTGAGCAACTCTGAAAGTGATATTGATGTGACTGGTTCTCAACTGTCGAAGCATTTTGTTGGATTTACTGTACTTTATAATTTATCTGATTCTGTTTACCTCTGGCTGGCCTAGACTCAGTTATGTAGACCAGACATAAGATGTTTGTGGTTTGTTCAGCTGTTATATTTATGACATAAAGCTTTTAAAAATAGTCCAGCTCCCGCTCCTTACTTAGACCTCGTTATTTCGTTTGTTCTAAAACACCTATCCCCGTGTGCTAGAACGTGTGTGTGCCTTCTCCTTCCTCCACTGCCTGCTTTTGTTGGTTTGGTGTGGGAGTTTTGCTATTTGTATTTAGACAAATACAAAATCCTTTGCATTTTTATTTTTTTAACCTTTCTCATTATCTCCTTTAGTCTTAGATCTGTAATAAATGTATCCAGTGCCCACCCACTGACATTCTCTGGTTCTCTTTTGTTTGTTTGTTTGTTTTTGGTTGTTCCGAGACAGGGTTTCTCTGTATAGCCCTGGCTGTCCTGGAACTCACTTTGTAGACCAGGCTGGCCTCGAACTCAGAAATCCGCCTTCCTCTGCCTCCCGAGTGCTGGGATTAAAGGCGTGTGCCACCATGCCCAGCTAAACAATTTTTTTATTAGATATTTTCTTCATTTACAATTCAAATGCTATCCCGACAGTCCCTATACCCTCCCCCCACCCTGCTCCCCTACCCACCCCCTCCTCCTTCCTGGCCCTGGCATTCCCCTGTATTGGGGCATATAATCTTTGCAAGACCAAGGGCTTCTCCTCCCAATGTTGGCCGACCAGGCCATCTTCTGCTACATATGCAGCTAGAGACACAAGCTCAGGAGGTACTGGTTAGTTTATATTGCTGTTCCTCCTATAGGGTTATACCTGAAGTTTGGGGTTTTATTAGTGGCACATGACAAATGGCTTAACTAGCTATTTGATAGCAGTGTGACTTTGTTTCTCTCTTTAGTTCTTGGAAAATTCAGCTGTCAGCTGTGTACGCTAGCATTGAAACCAATCCTAACTTGATTTTTTTTAGGTTTATAAGCACCTATGCCTTTTGATATGGGAGCCCAGAGATTTTCTTTATTTATGGAATTGGGTAGCTTACCAGGATTTCTCAGTGGACCTTAGTACAAGGTTGGCTGGTTCAGTGTTTGGATTCAGGTATTTTTTGTATCTTGGGAATTTTCCGAGATTCTGGCTAAAACATTTGTTTCCTCTTCCCTCTTTGGAGGACTCTTAAGTACATGGAGTCAGTCAGTCTCCTGGACTGCCTCCCACTGAGTCCAGGAGGACTTGCCCTTGACCCTGATAAGGGGCCCCAAGGAGCAAAAGAAGAAAGGACAGGCACATAGACACACCTATAGGTGGGCCATGCTCTGATGGAGAGTACCAACTATGCAACAACCCAGAACCTCAGTGTGATTGCTGCGTACAGCACACAGTAGAGATTTGCTAGTCTTAGTAAGTGCTCTCTGTACAGTTTCAGGCGGTAGGAAGCCTTTGCCACCCATTCTGAGGGTGACCCATGTGGGGAAGGCTTTGCCAATTTCTCATGGATGAGGGTGACCCATGTGGGGAAGGCTTTGCCAATTTCTCATGGATCTGAGATGTTGGATCCTAGACATAGCCAAACCAATGTCAACATCACACATTCACCCAAGACTTCCGTGGCGCCCCACAGCCAGCAGCAGCAGGTGGCAGCATGGGCTTCTGTAGTAGGAGAGGAGACTTTGCTGTTGTAGAGTTGGGTACAGTGTCCGGAAGGAGTGGCACCGTGGAGCAATAGTTAGAGGCCCCCTTCCTTAGGCAAGACTGAACTCATCTCTGCAGCTTGCCTTGCCTTCTCTCCTTGCTCTGCCTCCTGGTAAGGAGTTCCCTCCCTCTCTCCCAAAGGCAGTCTTCTAGAGACTGTGGCTCTGTCCAAGGTACTCTTTTTCAGTTTCCTGACCTGCACTGCACTGACCCTTCAGGTCTATGCCTGGCCTAGGGCTCCTAAGTCAGGGCTCCCTTGCTGGGGAGTGGTTCTCCCTGAATCTTAGCCCACAGACCTCCTCCCAACTTATATCAGGAGCCATGCACACTGGATTTGTTTCTTTTTACCTCCATTTGAGTGGAGGTTTTCTATATGCAGGTTGTGTTTGTACATTTATATTTAGGTAACATTATCCCTTGGGAGTTATAGCAGTTATTAATATTTTATAAAGATTGAAATTCATGTCAAAGATTACATTTTATAAAGGTAATTTTTTTTTTAGACAAAATTTCACTGTGTAGCTCTGGCTACAATTCACTATATAGATACAGATGGCATCGAACTCACGCTCAAGCCACTGCCTCCTTTGTGCTGGGATTAAAGGTGTGTGCCACCACCTACCTGGGAAGATGGGTTTAGAATGTCACTGGTCAGATCCGGTTGTGTGGAATTGGATTGGAAGTTGAATTGATGCTATCCTTTGCTTTCTTAGGTATTTACCTATCTTTGTTTGTTTGTTTGTTTGTTTTTTAAACCAACGTTCTGTTATTAGCTCTTATTGGTGCATACTCTTCCTATGAAGGCGGAGCTTCAGAGCATTGCCAGAAGTCCAGTCAGCCTTTTCAACTACCCATGCCTATCCTCTTACCTTAATCAGGAAATTAAACTCAATTAATACTTTTGTTAGCCAGTTGTTAAATGTGGAGTGGAGTGTTCTGCTTTCATGAAAATCCATGATTCCTCATCCACCCCCTTAAATAAGCAGAAACAATGAAAAGTTCTCAGAAAGTTGAATCTGAATATACAGGAGTGAGCTTTGAGGCATCTTTTTGTTGGCATGTGCTAGCACCCAACCTGGTTGCTTCTCCTCGTCTCCTAGCTGACTGCCTCTCTGAGCAGGCTGTGAATGGTATTACGTGCATGTGGTCCGAGCAAGATCCAAACCCTGGACTTTTAGACTTTTGTGCTGAACACTGAGCTCTGCCATCAGTTAATGGAAAAATGAAGGAACTTCTGATTGCTGCTTCCCCTCTCCCTTGGCCTGGGAATATCTTAAAGAGTATCTCCCTTCTCCTACTTGTTTAATAAACATGTTGTTTTCAAATGGCACATAAGTGTACTACAGTGGGACATTTCAATGTTAACTGTGTTGTGCAGACCAGAGCAGTTGTCAAAATTAATCACCCCAAGATACTTTTTATATCTCTGTGGAGAAAATTAAGAATCATCTCCACTGGCTATTTTGAAATGTTGTCAACAGTATTTATCCTGCTGTGCTGTAGAACATGAGACATTCTTCCATGAGATCACCTACATACCTGTACCTGTTAATCATCCTACCCCTCCCCCCTGCCTTCTCCTGCCCGTAACCCTTCCCAAACCTTGGTAACTACAGATCTATCCCATACTTCTGTTTTAGTCAGGTCCTCTGCAGCACCAGAAGCAGGGGATGGAAGAAAGAAGTCAGAATTTACTAAGTGGACTTTGAGATAGTAACAAGAGCCACATCACGCTGAGATGCTGAGAACCTGGTAGTTAGTCCTTAGGCAGGCTCCTAAACATGAAGAGTAATCCCACAGCAGCTGTCCCTTATCCTGAGGTCCTCATTACAACTCAGGTTTCACTTTCATGGCTTTGTGCAGTGGCTTCTCAGAGCCTCCTTGCAGGGAATCTAGCCACATGCTGCCTTGTTGCAGCGTCTTCTAAGACTCTAGAGCAAGCCTCTATGACCCCATTACTTATATTTTTCATCTCTCCAAAACCTTTACCATGTGTTCAATGCCAGATTCTGCTTGCTTGGGATGTAGCCTTTCCTCTTGGGCCATGGCTGCAGTGGTCTAAGCTTAGAAGAACATTTCTCTAGGTGGGTCTGTTAGAGCAAGATACCCTAGAGACTCTGTCAAACTTACTTCCCTCCCCTTTCCTTCCCTCCATCCTTCTTTGCAAGCCAAAGCATCATGTAGCCACACTGGCCTTAAACTCACTAAGTAGCTTAGATTGCAGTAGCATGCATCGGTCATCCCAGCAATCCTATGAGTTGGAGTGTGGAATAGAGACATAAGAATCAACTGGAAGCTCTCGGGCCAGCGAGTCTGGAGTATGCAGCCTAGCAGCAAAAACAAGGGAGACCCCACTTCAAAGAGGTGAAAGGGAGAACGAATTCCTGAAAGTTGTTCTGACCACCATGCACTCACCTGAAGTCTGATGCACACAAATGCACATATACAATTATTTTATTAAAGCTTTATTGTAAAACACTTGTAGGAGGAAAACATTCAGCAAGAATAGCTAGATCTAAAGTCTATACATCTCAGTGAACTTCAATACAGAATAAAAGTAGTTTTAATATGCAGGGTTTTCCAACAAGTTCTGAAGTTCTTGGTGTATGCAGCCATGCTCCCTCCCCACCCCCTGCTAAGACACTTTTCGTATTCTACTCAGTGTCTGTGATTTCTCTTTCTTGGCTGTAGTCTCTTTAACACTTGGCAGATGCTTTCTCCAAGCTCATGTTAACTCACAGCTTTTATTTTGCTTTTTTGTGACAAGGTTTCTCTGGGTAGCCCTGACCATCTTGGAGCTCGCTCTGTAGACCAGGCTGGCCTGGAACGAAAAGATCCAACTGCCTCTGCCTCCCAAGTGCTGGGATTAAAGGTGTGAGCCACCACCATCCTGGTGGTGCCACCACCACCCAGCTGCCCGCAGGTTTCAAACTGCTCATATTCCTTTCCTCTAGAAACTATATTTTCCCGATCTTTCTACTCTATTTGTCCACCTAAATCTGGTTAAGAGCACTAAGCAGTGACCATTCTGTAGCCTGGATATTGTTGTGTCTTGGAATTCTACAAAGTACATAGTCCATTACTTTTTAATTCACCCTCATGCACGTTTTCAGGATGGGGCAGAACCTAGCCAGATTCTTTGCCAGAATGTGCCACAAATGGCCCTGTTCCTGTTAGAGTCCTTGTTTCTCTCTGAGACCCAGTGAGTCACACCCTCACTGTTCACATTTGTATCATCATCCTTCCCTACCCCCACTGCAATAGCACATTAATCTCTATTTATAGCTCTCTGGGGCTTTGCTAGTCTGTGTCTCCAGTCTCCTCCATATTTCTCCTGCAAATCAGCCACATGAACAGATTTATCACTGTAATAACCCCACTTCTGATACAGATGTTTTATTATTTACTTTTTGCTGCGACAGGATATCTTATTAAAGCAACTTAAGAATTTATTTGGCTTGAGGTTTGAGAGAAGTCCATCATGGTAGAGGTGTAATAGGAAGTGGTTTCATTACTACAGGATCATGTGGCTGGGACTCCTCACCTACAGAACAGGAAGCAGAGACCATACAGGAAGCAGGGCCCAGCAATAAATATCAAGGCCCACTCAAGTGGCCCATTTCCTGCTTAGTCTGTATAATGTATGTATGTATGTATGTATGTATGTATGTATGCATGCATGCATGCAGGGCTGACCATTTAAAATTGGATAATTAATTGGTAATTCTTCCCTAGGGAAGACTATTTCTCTCACTCCCATTCCTTAGTCGCGTGTAGTTCTTTGTGAAGGGTTGAAACCTTGTGGGCTTTACCCCCTCGTCTACTTGGGTGTGTCTCTTGTTATTTTTATTCAGCTCATGTTTAGGCTGTGATGTTGGTGAGACTTTATGGTTATAGCTTCTGATGTTCCTAGGAGATAGTACTCTCACACAAGCTCCCTGATTGGCTCTTAAAAATCTTTCTGCCCCCTCTTCCTCAGTGTTCCCTGAGCCTTAGGGGAGTTGTTTTGTAGGTGTATCCATTGGGACTGGGTTCCACAGGTTTGTTCTTATTGGTCATGGCTTTCTATAATGGTCCCCATCTTGTTGCAAAGAGGTTTCCTTCAAGAGTGATGAAGACTAGACTTATCTATAAGTATAAGGACAAACATTTAGAATGTACAAGTTATGTTTTTGCTGTTTAGTAAAGTGGAGGTTGTCGCTGCTCCTTCAAGATCTATGACTTCACTAGTCCTGGGTAGTGGCAAGGTTTCCATTATCAGGTAGATATCCTTCTTGTTGAGCAGGTCTTACGTCTAATTAGAGAGCTGTTGGCTGCTGCCATGGTATGAGTGCTAGTATTGCACTCCTAGGGTTATAGTGTTGCTGGTTTGTCTTTGTGGTTCACAGGCATCATAGCTGAGTAGGACTGTTGCTTGTCTTCCTCCTTTGGATGCTTGCGTGGTGCTTTTTGGTACCGTAAACGCTAGTCCTCAGGGAGGAGACATTCAGGTCAGTTCCAGCTCAGGTGTCTTCAGCAATAGAGACTTTACTTGCACCCCTTGGAGGCAATCAGTGGCAATATCAATAGCCTGTAGTATTTGAGATACTGACCAACCAATAGCTCAAAAGAGGGCTTTTCATGCCGAGTTTTAGACATTTTTGTTGTATCGTCTTTGGCTCTTGGAGGGAACACTTTCAACCCAGATGAGAAAATTTCATGTAAATTTATACATACTTATATAGACTTATATATACATTATAGATTTTTAGGGAAGATAGTTAATAGTAATAGTATGATTTCTTAGGACTTTTTCAGGCTTTCTTATCCTCTTTCCTTTTTCATATTTATGGCAGAGATACTTTTAAACAGAGAGTGAGTGGATTTGTCTCTCCTTTCTCAATATTTTCTATTTTTGCTTGCTACCTTGAGGAACACGTGGACAGCTTATTAAAAATTGCTATGTGGAGCTGGGCTCACTACTGCATGTCTGGAATCCTAGGACTGGAGAGGCAGGGGGATCTTGAGTTTAAGGCTTGCCTATATAGAGCAAGGCCTTGTGTCAAAACAAACATCAGTAGCAACCCCCCCCCCCCCCGAAAAACAAACAAAACAGAAAGCAAACTCAACAACAGTAAAACCACCAGGAGCAGCAAACAAAACAAAACAAAACAAAACAAAACAAAACACCAAAAAAACAGTGATGTGGACAGATTCTTCCATCAACACACTCACAGCCAATGCTGTCATTGTAACCTGTGTGCCGGGCCCTGGTCTGACCTCTTGCTGCAGGATAGGCTGAGATGTTCCTGCCAGTAATAAGCACAGTGGTTCTTGTCTTTGTAGCAGCCCTCAGGGTATCCGGATTATAGCCCTGAATTCTCTCTGGTTGTGCCTGCACACAGATACATTGCCATAGCTGTAATTATTTGAGATATTTCTACTCTAATATCTTGTAATCTTTAGAGGCAGCTTTATTTCTGCCTCTGCAGTTGTTACCTTTTCCTTTTGGGTACATCTCATGATGTGTGTGCCATTAATTCACTCCAGTCTACTTTGATACCTCCCTCCTCCCACCCACAGTTTTAAAATAGTTTGTATTATAGTTGCCAGTGTGCTCTGTGCTCCAAACAGTGATTACTTGGGGTGGGGAAATAATAGGACTTGAGAGGATTTGGGGATTAATTAACTTCTGACAGCTTTGCTCTTCACTGGCCCTTAGACAGCTGCCATGGACCTTGGTCTACAGTGACTGACCTCAGCAGTAAGTGGCCAAGGAGCTCTGGCCTCTGAAATGAACCGGTGCTAGGCTGAGGCCTCAGGGGGAGCCAGGTCTTGTGCCTGCTGGAGTTTCCTTTCATGGTAGAGAAGGTGTCTCCTTGTTCAAGGTCAGAAACTCCTGATACCAAAGGACGCTTACTTTAGCTCAGTTTATCTTTTTTTCATGCCACTTTGGTGCCATATGCTGGCATCATGTTACCTCATAGCAGAGATTCTTTTCAAATTCTCTTGTGTTTCTAAGAGTATTCTGCTCTCTGTGGAGCTCAGGGTAGCCATCAGTTGGATTATTTGAATATAAATACTGAGTATTGCTCTTTAAAACTCATAATATTTAGTGTTCATGTGCTAATTAAAGATATTTTCCAAAAGGTATGCAGTTTTATTTGTTTGTGGAGTCTGTTATTTTCCTTCCATCTTTGCATAGTTTGGGAATTGAATTTAGGTTGACAGACAAGAATCTTCACCCTATCAGCAGCCTACCTTTTATTTTTATATTGCTACCCAATGCTTACCCACCCCACTTGGGGGCAAAGAAAGGCTCATGTATCCCAGGTGGGCCTGAGACACATTATATTGTGGATGCTAACCTTGAACCTTTGAAGCCCTTGCCTTTACTCCCCAAGTGCTGCTATTACAGATGTGGTCCTTCCTGTGCAGTTTACATGGATTGGGTGAGGATCGTACCCAGGGCTTTGAGCGCAGTAGGCAAGCACTCTGCCAGCTGAGCCATAGCCCCAGCCTATATCCTGGTTGGTTTTTTGTTTGTTTTTGTTTTTTGTTTTTGTTTTTGATGATGAGTCTTCCCTAGATGGTTTGTTGGTTTGTTGTTATCTGTTTGTTTTTGAGACTGGTTCTCATGTACCACAGACTGGCCTCGAACTCATTGAGGATGACCTTAAATGTCTGATCATTATACTTCTACCTTCCACGTTTTGAGGTTTCAGGTATATATGCCTGGCTTTCTTCATTTTTATTGTTTTATTTTTAAGATTGATTTTTGTGTGTCTGTATGGGTATGTGCATATGAATGTAGGTACCTTTTGAGGTCAGAGGCCATGAGAGTTACAGGCTGTTGTGAGTTACCCATTGTGGGTACTTGGAACCAAATTCAGGTCCTCTGCAAAAGAAGTTTGTGTTCTTAACCACTAAGCCATCCCTTCAGCCCCTCTTCTCAAGTAATGAGAGTGCTTGTGATTCTGATCAGAACGGGTGTCTGTTGATGCAACCCAGCTAGCTCATTCTGCCTTCTCACAAAGATCTCTAGATTTGAAGTCAGGAGTGAGCTGAGCTGCACCTCTGTGCTGAGTGGCCATGGAGAGCTGCAGACCTCCAGATGACAGTGTCTCTTCTGTGAGATGAAGGAAGTATCCTCTCTGGTTATTATAATAATTTAAAAAATGTCCTGTTGTGGCAATACTTGGATGTAAGCTTAGCACAGCATACGGATTCTGTTGTTTGCATCTTGAAAGTAGGATAAGGTACATTTTAATTAAGCTAGTTTTATTTAGAAACTTAATAAGAATGGCTGCACTGACTGTAATTACAGTTCAAGATTCTGGGTACTTGACAGAAAACAAGACGCAGGGAAAGGCTAGCTCGTGTTAACTGTGACTAAAAGTGAGAAACTTCTCGTGTGAGGACTTTTCCACTAGGGAATCCTATTAGTTCATTGCTTTTTAGAAAAAAAAAAGAAGAAATGTCGATGGATTGGAGATATGGCTCACAGGTTAAGAGCCCTGGCTGTTCTTCCAGAGGGTCTTGGTTCAGTTCCCAGCACCTACAGGGCAGCTTGCAACCATCTGTAATTCCAGATCCAGGGGATCTGACACCGTCTTCTAGTTTCTGCAGGCACCAGGCGCACACACACATACATAAAGGAAGCAAGTCTTTAAAAGAATTTTAATGGCGATTTGAAATAGAGAAAAGGGACCTGAGGGCTGAGGTTGAAAGCTTTCCTTTTTGGAATAGCTTAATGACATCCTGCCATTCCTTCTGTGACATGGCCCCAGGTCATTTATTTGGCAGCTAGAAGTAGCAGTGTTACTGAGATATTATTCACCTAGCAAATAATTTACCTGTCTAAAGTGTGCTCTGATCTTTTAAAATGTTTGCATATTAGAGCTGTGCAACCATGAAAAGAACCAGCCCCAAATGAAAGAGCGTACCCTTTGCCGGTGGCACCCTTCCTGCCTCCCCAAATGAAACAATGCACCCTTTGCCAGTGGCACCCTTCCTGCCTTTCCCCAGCACTCTTGGCTCTAGATATCATAAGTCTGGTTTGTGACATCACAACAGAATGCCTGAGACTGAGTAGTTTAAAGGGGTGGATTTTTTAGTTCTGGAGAGTAGAACTTAGAAAAGTCAAGGTACTGGCATTTGTTGCGAGCCTTTACTGTCCTCACATGGTGGAAGTGTGCAGAGGGGGCAGATGTTGTACACTTTTGTGGCAGAGGAGCAAAGGGGAGAGATCCTACCTCAAAAGCCCTTGCTTTAGCTCTCCTCATTCGCTGATCATGACCTATCTAAGCTCAATGGACATGCCCTTGTGTTCACTCCCTGTCAAGTCTGTTTCCACCTTCCACTCTGAGGTCCTCAATGTATGTGCTGCAGTCAGAGTCTCTTGGGCCTTGGTTTTCCTTTGTGATTTTATATTTGCAGTGTAGACAGACACGATAGATGTCTTGTATGGAAGGGCCTGAGCTAATTAGAAGCAGACTTGAATTTAGAAACTCTGGAAGGTAAACACCAAAGATGAATTTGGCTTTATGTCTGAAGAAATTGCTGACTATATAAAGCTATCTCTTAGAGGCTGAAGAGGCAGTTCAGTGGTTAAGAGCACTGGCTGCTCTTTCAAAGGACCTGGTTCCAGTATTGCATCCACGTGGTGGCTCAAAACCATCTGTAACCCCAGTTCAAGGAGCTCTGATGCCCCTTCTGTGCTCTGTAGGCACTTGTACATACATGGTACACAAATATACATGCAAAGAAATGCTTAGATACATAAAGTAATTTTTATAATTAAAAATAAATAAAAATTAAGCTATCAGTGGAATTAGCTACCAAGTGAAGAACTTTCTAGAACTACATATATTCTAGCTGCTGTGGAGTGCCCTCTTCTCAAGATGTTACACAGTGATTTTTCTGTACCTGGTGAGGCTGTGGCTCTAAGGTGCTTCCATATTGGAGACAGGCTAAACTGTGCCAGAGCTCACATGGCACACAGTAGCAGAGCAGCAAAATAATGTGGCACTTTCTCAGTACTCTGTTTCTGGGTTTTGTGGCTTTTGAGACGATTGGGGCATTGCTTTTGAGGTAGTCTCACCATGGAGCTCAGGCTGGCCTGGAACTCAGCCATCTCTTGCCTTTGTCAGTCCACTGTGGGTGTTACAGGCCTGGGCCACCACATCTGTCCATTAGGTGTTAAAGAATGGCAAGATAAAGTAGCTTCACACTTCAAAACATAATCTTCTTTGAGAAGTACCCTTCTAATATAAGGAAATCTACTTACCCTTCCTGATAGAAAACTTGTATTAAAAACAAATTAGATATATTTATTTTTGTGTATGAGTATTTTTTCTACATGTATGTATTGGTACCACATACATGCCTACTGCCCATTGAGGTCAGGAGAGCTCGGTATCAGATCTTCCTGGTACTAGAGTTACAGACGTGAGCCACCATATAAGTGATAGGAACTGGACCCAGGTCTTCTGCAAGAACGAGTGTCCTTAGCCACTGAGCCCTAAGTTACAGTGTAGATACATTTGTAGACCTTGGATTCACCGTATCTTTGTCTGGGTGTTGTTTTTATGGTATCTGCTGTGTGGTCCAATGCAGTGACTTTAGCCCTCCATTCCTCAGCCTCCTCAACTGGAATTTAGGATCAAAAAGAATCTTTTAGTTTGCGTTTCCATTGTTATGAAGAAGCATTGTTATGACTAGGGAAATACTTGCGAAAGAAAACGTTTAATTGGGGCTGGCTTACAGTTTTAGAGGTTTAATCCATTGTCATCATGGCGGGAAACATGGCAGCATCTAGGCAGACATGGTGCTGGAGGAGCTGAGCATTCTACATCTTGATCCAAAGGCAGCAAGAGACTGTATTCCACACTGGTTAGAGCTTGATCTTAGGAGACCTCAAAGCCTGCCCCCCACAGTGACATATACACTTCCTCCTACAAGACCACACCCATTCTTATAAGGCCATACCTCCTAATAGTGCCACTCCCCAGGGGCCAAGCATTAACACCTGAGTCTATGGGAGTCATACCTATTCAAACTACCACAAAGAGTATCTGTGTTTTTGAATAGCTGTTAAGATTCTGTAGTTTGTCTTGTGCACAGAAGAGCTCATTGAGTATTTCAGAGTTATAATAATATAGTAATAATTATACAATAAATACAATAATAGTCTCGGTATTATTTCAGTGAGGGAGGGGGGATATGAATGAATGATATGAATTAACAAGAACAGAAATGTAACCTTGCGTTTAAATTTCTCTCAGAGGAAACACAAGAATAGAAGAGGCATGTGAAATGTATACCAGAGCTGCAAATATGTTCAAGATGGCCAAGAACTGGAGTGGTATGTACAATGTTTTGTTTATTTACCAGGCAGTTACTTTAAAAACAGTTTGGTAGGAGGACAGGACTGTGTGTTCCCTTTAAAGAGTGAGCCAAGCATTGGTGCTGAAAGGATCCTCATCTCGGGTAGCTAACAAGATTGAGCACTGGGGCGTTGTCTGTCTCAGCTTCTGCCAGCCACCCAGTGTAGTAGGCTTTACCACATCTGCTCATGTTCATGCTCCTGCCTGCCACCCCAGAGCCTTGGCACGTGCCATTACCTGTTTACATACTTTCCCCTTGTTTATTGCTTTCTTCTGGTCCATCTTCAAAGGTTATCTTCTCAGCCAGCTCTCTTCTGACTACCCCTTAAAAACAGTGATCTCTCCCTGGAAACTTTCTACTCTTCCCCACAGCCCACATTACCTCCTAGGTATTTTAGTGATTTATATTTACATGAATCATCACATGGAGGCCCTCACTAGCATGTACCTTCGAGGGTCAGAGTGTTTATGTGTCTGCAATTGGACTCCATCCCTAGGGTCCACACCGTGTCTCTGATGTGGTGGATAGTCGGTATAGTATTTAATTGAATAAATAAACAAGGCTCTGAAGTTAAAGCACTGGTGCACTGGTGGTGAGCATGACACCATTTTGTCTCTTTATAATTTTAAAGTTCTTTTGTAATGATTAAGCTAATGCTTTTCAGCCACCGTTGAGACTGACAAGTTGGGTAACTTCCCAGAGACTATTCTCCTTTAAAGACACTTCCAGGTCAAGAGAGACCAAGCTGCTCTTGTTAGCAGTGATTGGAATTTGTGTTCCAAGCAATGAAGTGGCAGCATGCAATTGTATAACCAGCACCAACTGTTACCTGGGAGGTCGAAGTAGCCGAAAGGAGCCAGCTGTTGTGCTGTACTCCCAGCAGGAAAAGGATAGGTCATGATTAGTCGTGGGACAATAAACGTAGTCAAAAGTAAAATGTCAATGGGACTTGTAAAGAAATGAGAAGTGTGCTGGAATGTGCTGGGGAGAGGTTTGTCTGCAGTGATGAACATGGCTGGCACCAGTGCTTCCAGAGCCAGGCCTTCCCAACCACTTCCCGGCAGGTCCGGGTCATTCATTCTTCCAAGGCAGAGCCAGGCAAAGCTCCTGATCAGTTGGGTTCTGCCTGCAGCTAGCTTAGCCTTGGCGCTTCTCAGACTCTTGTAAGTCTTAATGTGGCTCTTCAGCTGCTAGCAGGGATTATTCTTACTAACTGTAGCCCTAAAGGCCAGTTCTCACAGGTTAGTGTTTGCATTAATCCTTTTATGCTGCTAGAACAAGATACCTTCATCTGAGGAATTTATAAAATACAGAAATATATTGCTCAGAATGTAAGGAATGTAAGGATTAGAAAAGTAAGGACTCTTGCTAGTGTATGCAATGGTGTCAGCGTTTGGAAGCTGATTATGGGATGGATCTCCGGATATGGCAGTCTCTAGATGGTCCATCCTTTCGTCTCAGCTCCATTGCATTGACACCATTGCATATACTAGCAAGATTTTGCTGAAAGGACCCAGATATGGCTGTCTCTTGTGAGACTATGCCGGGGCCTAGCAAACACAGAAGTGGATGCTCACAGTCAGCTAATGGATGTATCACAGGGCCCCCAGTGGAGGAGCTAGAGAAAGTAACCAAGGAGCTGAAGGGATCTGCAATCCTATAGGTGGAACAACATTATGAACTAACCAGTATCCCCAGAGCTCGTGTCTCTAGCTGCATATGTATCAAAAGATGGCCTAGTTGGCCATCAGTGGAAAGAGAGGCCCATTGGTCATGCAAACTTTATATGCCCCAGAACAGGGGAACGCCAGGGCCAAGAAGTGGGAGTGAGTGGGTGGGGGAGCGTGTGGGGAACTTTTGGGATAGCATTGGAAATGTAAATGAAATAAATACCCAATTAAAAAAAAAGAAAAGAAAAGAAAAGCGAGGACTCCTCAGCACTTCTAAGATGCCATCTTGTTGCTTCATCCCACATCGCAGAGGGAGCAAAGCGGCGTTCTCCTTTCAGTGTCTTGTGTAAGAGTGCTAATTCCACGTATAAGTGTGTGGATTAACCACTCCTTTAAAGGGCCTAGTGGGTAATACTGTGCCATCTGGATACTCAATACAAAGGGTGGGGGATACCAACATTCAGACCACAGGAGCACCCATGCCAAGCTAGGTAGTCAGTGCTTTCTAAATCTCACGTGTACTCTTCTGTCAGAAACAGAGGGGCAGATCAGAAATTGAACTGGAGCAGGCTCCAGGGTTTGTATGGCTTCCTTTCCTTGGTGACCAGAAGGCCATGTGGGAATGAGGTCAGTGCCTGTGGCGAGGGTGCTTGGGATCCGGAAACAACTAAAGCTTTCACAGAATTGGATGTCTTATTTCTTACGAGTGAATTTAAAGCAAGCAGTTACTTAGCGCAGTGCACTGCTTTGTGTCTGTTGTTAGTTAGTACTGCTCCTAGCTCCCAGAACAGTCTGAAGGAGGAGAGTCTCACTTAGCTCGTGGTTTCAGAGACTCACTCTGTGCTTGTTTAACCCCACGTGTGTGGGCAGAAGGCGTGGTGGGAGAGGTGCTTCTTCACCTTATTGTAGACAGGAAGCAAGAAGAGCAAGGGAAGGAAGGTGGCCCTGTCAAGCTTTAGTTCCCAGACCTCACCTAGGCACACCTCTTCAAGCTTCTAGAACTGACCAGCTGGAGGCCAGCCATTCAGAACATGAGTCTGGACATGGTAACACATCACTGTAGTCCTGACATATGGAAGGCTGGCATGGATTGAGTTCAGCTTCAGGAAGGGCAAGATCCTACCTTAGCAAACCACGTCTTTCCCCCAAACCCTAAGGTTTCACGCCATTCTTAGTCATGTTTTTCCTAGTGGAGCAGACTCAATAATGACAGCTGAGAGCCAAAGACACTGGATTGAGAGATGAGATGAATACCCTTGGCTTCAGTGCTTTGCCCTTTAACTGTGTGAGCTGGGTGCACCTTGTTGGGCTGATCTCATGATGTGGACTAGCGTTCAAGCGCATAAATTTTGGCTACAGTCATTAAGAAAGGAGGCTCTGTGTTCAGGAAAGCAGGCCTTCTGGAACTGCCGGGGAAAGCGACCAACACCCAATGCACTTGTTTCAATGTGACGCCTCTGGTCTCTGCCTGCAAAGCCTCCTTTTAGAGACTTGGACTCTTATTTGGAAAGGCCTTGTTTCACAATTTAACTGTGGCGCCTTCTTCAGCTGCAGGGAATGCGTTTTGTCAAGCTGCCAAACTCCACATGCAGCTCCAGAGCAAGCATGACTCTGCTACCAGCTTTGTGGATGCTGGAAATGCGTACAAGAAAGCAGACCCTCAAGGTAAGGCCGCTCAGAGGCTCTGTGTGACTGCCTTGGCAGCATTTCCTGTGGCCTTGAGGTTGGTGTGCCACGCTAAGTCCCGGTAATAAGAATTCTGTGTTATGGGATAGAAAGGAAATTTTGGTAAATGTAATAATGTTTACTCTTTAATCATAAAGACATTAGTCTGAAAGGGTTAAGGGACATTTGAGACAGTTTTTCGTCATGCAGCTAAAGCTGGCTTCAAACTTGCAGCTCTGCACCCTCTGACTCTGGTTCCAAAGTTCTGGGATTACAAGCACCTTATCTCAACCTCATGAAACATGGTCCTGAACTAAGAAGGAAACCCTGATGTTACTGTACTCCTCGATGTGTTTTATGTAGTGAGAGAGTGGTTTAAAAGGTGTTAAAGGTGTGTTAACCACACAGAGCTCTTTATTGTTTTCCTAAGTGCTCTTCAAAACCTTTTTTTAAAAAAAATAGTAGATTTAAAAAGTATTGCAAATGTTATTTCCTTTTGGAGAAGTATTAAAGTAATGTATTAAAATCCTGTTACATGTACATGGCTATCTTTAGTCTTTTTTGGTTGATTGGTTGGTTGGTTGGTTGGTTTTTCGAGACAGGGTTTCTCAGTGTAGCCCTGGCTGTCCTGGAACTCCCTTTGTAGGCCAGGCTAGCCTCACTCAAACTCACAGAGATCCGCCTGCCTCTGCCTCCCAAATGCTGGGATTAAAAGTGTGCACTGCCACCACCACCACCACCACCCTGAGTCTTTTTTCTTTTGTAGTCTATTTTGTTTAACCTACAAATCTAAACTTCTAGGAATGTATCCCAAAGAAAAATGTCCAGCTTTTTTTTTTTTTTTTTGTAGAAAGGTTAACCGTATTTTTATTTCCTAAGTGAGAAACTGAACACTGTGGGTATAAGCAGAATGTGGGGAGGCGCACAGCAGACTTACAATGCCTTCATATTGTAGAATACCACACAAGCATCCAAGTCTCTGGTTTGGTTGTGGTGACACACCCCTGTGATCCCAGCACTTGGGAGACTGAGGCTGGAGGCTTGGGAGTTACAGACCAGCCTAGGATATATGTATGTATGTATGTATGTATGTATGTATGTATGTATGTATAATCCAACCCTACATCAAAGACACAAAGTCCTGGGTTTCATAAATGTACTTTGACCTGGTACAGCCTCATGTGCTAATTTAAATTAAGGAGCTGAATTCTGGATGACTACAGTTTCTCCACAAAAAAACCACTGGATAAGAACTTGGTGATGTGGGAACACCGGGCCTTAGTGGTGCAATCCATAAGTTCTGTCTGTTTTTCTGTAGTCTGTAAGGTGTAGTGGTGAATGGACATTTTAAAATATACTTTAGGGAGCGGTTGCTTCTCGTTTTTTGTCCTTCTAGTCACTTTTCTGTTTCTCCTGTTAAGCTGCCTCCTTCTGCCTCTTTCAGCCACACTTTTCTGTGACAGGAAACTTTCTGGCTCATTGTTTAAAAGAAATAAGTTATTAGGATTGTCATCATGAAGTTTTCCCTTCGTTAAGCGGAATACCAAGACTATTTTGTTAGGTTAGCATACTGAAAGTGAGCGTCTGTGAACAGTATACACATTTACATACAATTTAACAGATGAACAAGTATTCCAAAGTGCTTTAAATGTTGGCCACCTGAAGAATGGAGTCCACTGAAATAATCTTTTTCTTGTGAAAAAGTGATATTTCCCAAAATTAATATAGAGACACATGATACTGATGAAGACCGCGTTTACCCTGTGTAGTAGCAGGTGTAATTTATCAATGTTGGTGGCAATCCCTGTGGTCGGTCTTGTTTCATCTGTAATACAGTCTGTCACCTGAATGGATCCCCTAAGAGTTACTAAGCCAGGATGACTGCAGCTTCACTGCTTTTAAATACCAGTGCGGCCGCTGGGAACAAAGCCACACTAATGAATCTGTACTGTGCATGATTGTATCTGCTCCTACTAACCAGCCTGCCCACCCTGCACTCCAGCCTGTACCTCCTTACCCACGTCAGTAGCAGCCAGGAGGCGGGCTCACTGAACCCTCTTTCACTGAATGACCTTTTCATTGTTTTTCTTAAATGCCAACGCTTGCTTCAGAGGCTATCAACTGCTTAAATGCAGCCATCGACATTTACACAGACATGGTAAGACATGGCATTGCTTGAATGGCTGTGGGGTGGAGTCCTTACGCTGCTTTAGAGCTGTACTTTTTCTTGTTCCTAAACTGGCTGGTGTTTGTGTAGGTGAAGCCGGTGTGTAACTCTTGTTTTCTCCCCTAGGGGAGGTTCACAATCGCAGCCAAGCACCATATCACCATTGCCGAGATCTATGAGACTGAGCTCGTGGACATTGAGAAGGTGAGCACTGACCACGCACGGTGCAGACGGGAGATGCTTGGCCTCTTGGCTGGTTCAGAATCATTACAGGTGTCCTGGCGGAGTCTTCCTAGGCCTGGCTGGCTGAGAAAGGGGCTGCTTACCTGGACTGCCTCAGAGTCACCTAGCTCACCTGTTGTTGGTGCTTTGGTTCATGTCAGAGTGGTCAAAAGACATTGCACCTTCCTTGTACCAGGGGATGTTTTGCATCACCGCTTCACTACACAGGGCGCCACAGGGTAGGGGTGAATCAAATGGCTTCTAGTGCTGCCATTTTCCTTCTTTTCCTTTGTCATGGTGCCCTTGAGCTTCTATTGCTGGTCTCTTTCTGTCATTCTGTGAATTAACCAGTAGGTGGCACCTTTTTTCACTGATGCATCTTGTTCTGTTGAAAGGAATTTAAGAAATAAAGGCTGGTGTGGCGGTTCTCGGGATTCCAGCAGGCAGGAGTTTGGGACTGAAGGATTGTAAGCTCAAGGCCAGTGTGGCTGCGTAGCAAGGCACTGTCTCAAAAAAAAAAAAAAAAAAAGAATTATGTTTATCTTACACTTACACACATTCTGACATGGAGAAGAGAGCTAGCTTGTCACGGTCCCTGACTTTGAGGCTCTTACACCGTTAAAAATGTCCTTGTCTTGTCTTTTTCCTAGTTGGACTCACAAGGTTGTGGTCAGTGAAGTGTGAAATTTATGTATGAGAAATCAATTACCCTGAAGTACTAGTTTGTTCTAGATATTATTCACTGTCCGTATAACAGATGTCTCTTCATTCTCTTGTTTTATTCAAAGATTTTATCTATTAGGCAGTGAGATGTGCCATCGTACATCCAAATGACTTCTTGTAGCTTCCTGAGGTAAAATACTCGCCAGCATGTAAGCAGGTCTTACCTCCGTGATCCTCGAGAGATCCAGGGGAGACATAGCTTGTTTCTGGTTTGGGCTCCTGAAAGACCTGGTTTAGTAGTATTGCTTACAGCATAGGATGAGCACATATCTTAGCTTTGGCTTTGTCTTGAGGCTATTTAAGGTTTAACAGTGTTCCATCTGCACAATGGACTCCTAAGGTTGAAATAGTGAGATGCAGTAGGCTCCCTTTCAGCTCCAGGGCCCGCAAATGCCTGGAACTTAACATGCCCCTGGCTTCAGGGATGCTACGGTGAACAGCAGTCCTGGGCCTTCCCTTGTGGAGCTTGCCTTTCTGTGGGAGATGGAAACGCATGTGTGACAGTTCTGAGAAACATTCCAGAGGACTGTATTGTCCCTACTGCTTTTGTATAGAATTCTGTGTTGTTAAGAGGGGGTTAGTATACTTATTGTTTTTCTTCTGTCTTGGTACTTGACCTTTAATTGTAGCTCGTATGTTTAACATGTATACTTGTTTCTATTTTTATTTTTCCTTTTATAATACTGAGGAACTCTGGGGAGCATATTAGGTAGGTGGACTATGTGGCTAAAGTATACATTAGATGTGTCGCATTGAAGAATTGTTCTAGGTCTGTGTTCTTGGGATACTCCACAATCCAAAGACTTCAGTAGTGTTGTCTCTGACAACTGTAGTCACTACTTTACAGATGGGCAGAGGCTGTGGGCTTTTAGAGAGTATTCAGCTAGAGTTCCCAAGCCCACTTTGTTCTATTTGTTTTCTTATGTCTGTGCCTCGCACTTTCAGTCCGATTTTCATGTTACACTGGTTGTGTATCTGGGAAAGCTTGTAAATGATGGCAAAGGACTGCAAACCTGCTGCTTGCTTCTCTATATCTATATAAACACAATGCTGTTTTGCTGTTTAATCATCAGAAGCGAAAGCATTGTGGCACATGCAAAACATGAAATTGGGCCAGTGAAGTAGCTCAGAGGGGTAAACACTTGCTGTGCAGCCTGATAAACTAGTCCAGTCTACAGAACTCAGACAAAGAGGAAAGAGAGAGCCAGCTCCACAAAGTGTCCGCTGACTTCCACATCCTCTAATATTCCCTCCCCAGATTAACATTTCAAAATGTTTAAATCACGCAAAACTGAAGTTTATTGAGAATCTCTAGGATATAGCATTTATTCCTATGTTGTTACAGGATCAGTGAATACCTGCTACCAGAGCTCAATCAGCAATTAGACCCCAAAGTATGACTAGAGCTATTGTGGGAAATGCTTGCCTGATCCCTGCTTGAAAGCCTCCTGTAGACTTATCTGTTGCCATTTGGGCTGAAGAGGCCATTGGTTTTTCAGGCCCTTACCTTTGTACATGGTCTGTTTCCCCTGTAACTTCCTGAAAAGTAGCTAACTCTTCCCAGAACCTAACCTCATCAGGCTTGCTAAAGCAGTATATGTCATCCTGTTCTTTGAACCGCTTTCTGTTGTTTGGGGCTCTGATAGGGCGTGTTTCGCCTTTTGAAGTTTCCCGTGGTCCGATTCCACTAATCCTGTCACAGCCTGATGTAAGCTGCTAGCTTTCTGCTCTCTCCATCCGACTACTGTTAGAGTATCACAAATTTTCAGGAGCGCCTTTGCCTGTGATAGAACAGTCAGGGCTGCTGCTGTGCTTTGTAGAACATAACAGCTCCACAGCACTCTAAGCTAACATTCACTTAGCTTCGAGTACATTTGATCATGGTGGGAATGCTGGGGTAAGGGGTTGGTTAGGAAGCAGGTTGACAGAATTCTGCCATCTTCATTCTGTGGCTTCAGTCTACCAGACTTGGCCATGTCTTTTATGTTTTGGGAAGTAGAAAAGATCAAGGGAAGAATGCAAAATAAGATGTTTAGCTGTTCATCTTTCGTCAGAGAGCTAGTCATGGCTACCCTAGCTGCATGGAAGCTGGGCTGTTTGCTGTAAGTGAGGGAAACTGTTGGCTACCTTTCTGTTGCTTTTAATGAAACAGCATGACCAAAACGAATTTATGGAGCAAAGAACTTATTTTAGCTTAGAGTCCTACGGGATAGAGTTCATGATGACAGGAAGACATGACAGCAGATGACAGGCATTGTGGCAGAAGCAGGAAACCAAGAAGATGCAGCAGCATCTTTAACCTCAGAGGAGAGAAGGAACTAAAAACGGGGTGATGCTATAAACTCTCAAGATAATGCTCAGTGATGTACTTCCTCCAGCGAGCCTGTACGTACCCATAACGTTGCCATACAGCACCACCAACTGGGACCAAGTTGTCAGCTATGTGAGCCTTAGAGGGACATTTTTTATTCAAGCCACCACAGATAGAGAGTCAGAATATTCTGTCTCCAGGAGGCTTTAGGGCTACATACTTTATTCTGTTGACTGAGGAGGCCAACTTGTAAAAGATTTGTCACTGAATAAGTTTAATTATCAGAAAAAAATATCTGTGTACATGTAGACTTAAATTTTTTTTATTACATTAATTCACTTGTTTTGTGATTACACACATTTTCCATTACACACTTGTGGAAGGCAGGGTACAACGTGGAGAAATCCCTTCTCTCCTTCCACTATGAGAGTCCCAGGAATCAAACTCAGATTGTCAGACTTGCTAGCAAATGCCTTTACCTACAGAGCCATCCTACCAGCCCCAACATGTAGTTTTTAATGCAAATCTCTAAGTGAATTGTTTGTAAGTTAACTGTATGTACTTTCAGGCTATTGCACACTATGAACAATCTGCTGATTACTACAAAGGAGAGGAATCTAACAGGCAAGTGCTTTTCTTCATATCAGTGGCAGGCTTTTCATATGTGATAAAGGGAACGCCATCTTTGTCATCTAAGCAAGTGTCCTTAGGCCAGGTCTCCTCAGCGTTGTCACTTTCTTACTTTCAGCTCTGCCAACAAGTGTCTGCTGAAGGTGGCAGCCTACGCTGCACAGCTGGAGCAGTACCAGAAAGCCATCGAGATCTATGAGCAGGTGAGGACTGGTGTCACCTTGACAAATTTGTAACCATCACTACTATATACCGCTAGAGCCTTCCCATCACTTCCGGAGAAAGCCAGGAAAGCAGCCTGCTCTCTGTTTTCCTGATTTGCCGTCCTTGACCCTTTGACATGCATGGAATAATGCACCATCTGTTTTCTGTGACTGATTTCATTTTTAAGATTCTTCATATTGTAGCATGTGTCAGTGTTTCATTGCTTTGCATGGCTGAGTAATACTCTGGCTTTTATGTTCATCTGCTGATAGGCATTTAAGGAGCTTCCACTTGGGGTCTGTTAAGGATAAACTGCTGTGAACATTTGCACTTAGCCTGTGTGAGAGCATGTTCTCAGATGTCTTGACTCCATACTTGGGAATGGAATCAGGATTGTTTGGCTTCTTGGTGTATCAATGCCTGTCTTGCTGGGGAGCTAGCTGACTCTCACAGAGTACTGGATCATTGAGCATTCCCAGAACAGTGTCCAGGGCTCAGCTTCTCTGGTCCTCACCAGCATCTCTGTGATTCCTAATGAATGTGAAGGATAATCTGTTCTTTCTCTCCTGATGAGTGATATTAATATTCATGTGCTCACTGGCCATTTTCTCATCTTTGGTGAGAGATTTAGGAGTAATTTAATCCTAGATATTAGGATACAAGTCCTTCATGGTCAGGAAAAAACTTAACTTACAAGCATTTTTCCCATTCTGTGGATTTCATTTTTGTTCTGTTGTTTGTCTCTTGTTCTAGTTTTTCAGTCTTTAAAATAAATATTGAGGGGCTGGAGAGATGGCTCCACAGTTAAGAGAACTAGCTGCTCTTCCAGAAGTCCTGAGTTCAATTCCCAGCAACCACATGGTCGCTCACAACCATCTGTAATGGAATCTGATGCTCTCATCTGCCATGCAACTGTATATGCAGAAAAAGCAGTTATTTACATAAAATAAATAAATTTAAACAAAAATAAGTAAAATGTTACGTTTATTTATTTTGTATGTGGAGAGTATAAGTGCCACCTGTGGCAAACAGAGGACAACTTGAATTGGTCTGTCCTTTTATGATAAATGGCAGCTATGTTAGTGGGTTTGAGCCCAGGAGAGGTTATCAGATCACCTGTATTAGAAGGGGTTGTTAGAGTTACCGTGGTTATGAGCCACATGACGTAAATGCTGGGAGCTGAACCTGGGTCCTCTGGGTGAACAGCAAGCAAGTGCTCTTAACTAATGAGCCATCTCTCTAGTTCCAAGATGTTTTTTGTTGTTGTTGTTGTTGTTTGGCTTTGTGTTCTTTTTGTTTTGTTTTGTTTTGTTTTGTTTTGTTTTCTTGCTTTACTTTGTAATTCTGGGGATTGAACCCAGAGCCTTAAACACAGCACTCAGGTGCTCCGCCACTAAGCTCCATCACCAAGCTCCATTACTGGCCCTGGCTTTTAGTTTCTTTAGTTTGTTAGTTTCAAGCATCTTTGAATGCTTATTGAGGAATTTTTTTCTGAGAGCTCCTTTAAGCAAACTTAAACAGTCTAACATTTCTGCTACCTGGAATTGTCTGTTGCTTCTGTAGTAAGTTTCAGGTTTTGCTATAATCAGTAACTTTCTCGTTTGCTCTGCTGTGACTGATGGGTGACCTTCACCTTGTGCTCTGTTGTGATTGGTGACCTTCACTTTGTGCTCTGCTGTGATTGGTGACCTTCACTTTGTGCTCTGCTGTGATTGGTGACCTTCACCTTGTGCTCTGCTATGATTGGTGACCTTCACTTTGTGCTCTGCTGTGATTGGTGACCTTCACCTTGTGCTCTGCTATGATTGGTGACCTTCACCTTGTGCTCTGCTGTGACTGGTGACCTTCACATTGTACTCTGCTGAGATTGGTGACCACCTCATTGTTCTCTGAGGCCACATCTGATTTCCATCATCCTTCTGTGCACTGGCCACACTGACTGGAGATTTAGGTATGTTGGTGGAGGCAGAAGCTCAGACTCCCCTTTTTGGATGTCTCACCCCTGTTAGGCCTCATGAGACCTTTACCACTCTCTTTTAATTGGCTCCTTCTGGAATTTTTGGGTGCTGGGTTCTTTATTTTCATAGTGGGACTACAATAAAGAAAAATAAAGCCCAGTAATCCCCACCCCCACCCCCACACCAGGGGATTTTTCTTGATGTCTTGTCTCTTGCTGGTTGGCTTTCCTGTGCCCTATGTCCACAGATGTTTGGATTTATTAAAAAAAAACAGAAAGAAAGAAAGAAAGAAAGGAAGAAAGAAAGGAAGGAAGGAAGGAAGGAAGGAAGGAAGGAAGGAGAGAAAGAGAGAAAGAGAGAAAGAGAGAGAGAAAGCAAGCAAGCAAGCAAACTTCTAGTTGTATTTCATAGGAAGAACCAGGGGAGCTTAGGCCTCTCCTTCATCTTCCAGGCATTTTTAAAAGTTCATGTCCCTCATAATTATTTCGTATCTAGTAAAACTTTGTACTACTTGGCATGGAATATATCAGTATAAGATAGTGAAAGGTATTTTTTAAAAGGAAAACAGATGAGTAAGCAGTGGATTGCTTGGCCTATAACATTGCCTTGCTGTCTTCCGCCTAGGTGGGAGCAAACACCATGGATAACCCCTTGTTGAAGTACAGTGCAAAGGATTACTTCTTCAAGGCCGCGCTCTGCCACTTCATAGTGGATGAGCTGAACGCAAAGGTGAGAGCGCCCCCTTTCTGATGACTTTACCCCTGAGGACAGATGCTTTGTCACCCGGGATGCCTTTTCCTTCAGGTGTGAAGAGCTGTGGTGAGGGCTCAGTTGATAAAGCACTGGACTGACCCAAGTTGAGGTTCCCAGCACCCATGTAAAAGCCAGGTATACTGGCTCACATGTGTAAGTCCAGCACTAAGGAGCAAAGCAGAGATAAGCAGATCCCTGAAGCTTGTGACACTGACCTCTGGCTGCCATATATATGCGCCCTAACATGCTTGGGCACACAGCCACATGAACACATACTTATTGCCTGTCTCCTGCTACACACAGAGTAAAACTAATAGTTCTTTCGTGGTGTGCGAGTTTGACTCTTTCAGCAGCTGCAATGCTGTCCTCTTCAGGTTGCCTTCAGTGGTTGATTTAGGTAGATTAGGAACTAAGACAGTAAAATTAGTGCACTCTCTTGTTCCTTTTACATATGTTTGCTTATTTATTTACTTATTGGGGTGAGGAGGTAAACATGGATATATTATAGCACTCGTGAGGAAGTTAGAGAACACCTTTTAGGAGTCAATCTTCTCTTTCTACTATGTCGGATCCAGGGATCAAACTCAAGTCAGGCATGGTGGCAAATGCCTTTACCTGTTAAAAACCTCATTGGCCCTGATGGATGGATGGATGGATGGATGGATGGATGGATATATTGGGGGTGGGAGGTTATTTGTTTGTTTGTTTGTTTGAGACAGGGTCTTACTATATAGCCCTGGCTGTCCTGGAACTCATTATGTAGTTCCAGGGTAACTTAAACTCAGAGAGATCTGCCTGCCTCTGCCTCCTAAATTCTGGGATTTAAGGTATAGATTACCACACCCAGCTTCTAAGACCTCATTTAAAAAAACAAAAAGCACAAACAACACACCTCAGAAGTGGAGTTAGAATAGAATGAAGGTCAGAGAAAGCTGCAAAGCAAGAGCACGGCTGGAAAGTAAGATGGGGCCTGACCACACAACACTGGCCATCAGAGAACCACAGAAAACTACTCTAGAGTCCATTCTACCTCATGGACATTTGGCATTTGGAGGATGTGAAGGTCTTCTCTATGTAGCACACATACATAGATCCTAGAAGTGAATTAGATTTTATTTTGTTTCTTCTCTCCAGTTGCCCAACTAAAATCTAGAAATTATTTTAGAAATGGTATTATCAATCATAATTGAATACTCAAAATAAATAGATTTCCTCTGTTCTGATGTAGGATTTAACATTATATTTCTTCAACAGTTAAACGAGATGGAAATAAAATTTTTGAACTGATAGAGCATTAACAACTTCCCTAGTTCACTAAGTCTCGGTGACTGGTTCCTTTCCTCCCTTAGCTTGCTCTGGAGAAATACGAGGAAATGTTTCCAGCATTTACGGACTCCAGAGAATGTAAATTATTGAAGGTAAGTACTGAAACAGCTTTGAAGACAGAAGCCTTTACTGGTGCTGATGGGTGGAGCTTTAGTCTGTAAGTGGAGGAGGAGGTGTTGGTTACTGGACTCATTACTGTAACAAAGAATCCAGCATTAGGCGACTTAATAGAGGAAGTTGCTTTGACTACAGTTTCATTGGGCCGTCTATTCGGGCCCCAGGGGCATGAGGCATCTGGTCACACGGAGTCTACAGTAAGTAAGCAGGAAGAATGGAGTGCTGGGGCCCCTCTTGCTCTTTCCTTTCATTTAATCCAGGACCCAGGAAATTGTGGCTCTTTCTTCTTTAGTTCTTCCTTCTTCTCTTAAATCTGTCTGGAGACACCCAGAGGAGTGATTGAATAGTGACTCTAAACTTAGTCAAGTTGACAGTGAAGACTAGCCATCACTTGGGTATCTTGGACTTGACTTCTTTTTTCCATTGTAGATATTCATATGCTAGGAGAGTTAGGATGTTTAACTCTGTTCTGAAGTATGCAGCCTTGAAATCGCAATACAAGGCTAAAGCCTTTTCTTGGGTAATGCTTACTGCAGACATCCCATCTTATGAGATACTAGGGATATCAGAGCAGGAGATACTAAGGTGATTCCTCTTTAAAATAAAGTATTCCTTCAGAAACAGAACTTTCTAGCCTAAAGTATTTTCTTGATTTTTTTTTAATGCCATCAGAAACTTCTAGAAGCTCATGAGGAACAGAACAGTGAAGCGTACACTGAAGCAGTAAGTTAAACCTTCGGGATATGTTGCATTTTTAAAGGTTTACATATAAAAATTCCGTTTTGTATAAATTCTAAACATTTATCTCAATGTGGTTCAACTTGCTTGTATTTTCCAAAGATCATGTCTTGCATGTTCCACAAATGGCACTTAGTGAGTGCCCTTAAGTATTAGAGACACGGCACTGTAGTTTGGAACATTTGTTTCTCTTGCAGAGCACTAGAATTGGGTTCCTAGCACCCCACAGCTCACAACCATCTGTAACTCCAGTTGCAGAGGATCAGTGCCATCTTCTGACATATAGGAACACCAGGCTCTCTAAGAGCACACTCATGACTGCATATACATTCATGTACCTAAAATAAACCAGCCTAATTTTTTTTTAATTTAGTTCCATTAACCACGCAGAAATTCTAGCTATATTGAGCTGGTTCTTGATTTTGTATTTGTGATTTCTGCTATATATGTGTGTTCACATATAGAGAAAACTTAAATGCACAGGCTTATGAAAGGAAAAGAAAAACTGATTTTAGTGAAAGAACTTGTAAATTAGAATGAGTAACTTCCAATGAGAGTCACTGGGTTATTACAGTAACATCTTCAAACAGCTTAGACCACTATTGTCTTGTATATTTAGTGGTTTTTGGATATAATTTCCGTTCTTCATTCCTTAAACCAGGTGAAGGAGTTTGACTCAATATCACGTTTGGATCAGTGGCTGACCACCATGTTGCTTCGTATCAAGAAGTCCATCCAAGGGGATGGAGAAGGAGATGGAGACCTCAAGTGAAGTGCTGACATCTTTGTGGCATGCAGCTCATTCCTTTTTATTTTGTCTTCGGGCAGAGCCGTCTTTGTAAATAAGCCAGCCACACAGTTTATGTATTGTTTTAGCTCACCATGTCTGTGTCATGTGAGAATCGGAGGCTTCTATTCAGTTTGTGGTCATGACAACCAAAGTACATCATGCGAGTATCTGAGTCCTCATAGTTTTCTGAGAAGTACTGCCAAATCTTTTTCCCGTTCTTTTGATATTTTCAGGGCCCATGGTTAATGTTGCCACGTTTTGTGTTTTCTTTTTTCTTGAACTCTGGTCCTCAACCCAGTTTTATAGATGCTTAGCAAAGACCCTGTGCATTGGTATCTGGATGCAACCTTTATACAAGTGACTTAGTTTAGGGTGCTTATTAGGAATAAGTTTGTAATTCAGTAGAAACTGTTTGGCTTTCCTTTATAGCTACTTTGAAGGTGTTAGTGATGTTTCTTGTTTTGCAAAATATGCTCACATGTGCATGACAAACACTGACAACAGCTAGGATCTGCTAACATCACTTGAAGCTGGTAGGTCCTGGGGTCCTGTTTGTTTGGATGGATGTCAAGGTAGATTTCCTTGGTTTTGTTTTAACTTACACACACACACA
The DNA here is from genome assembly GCF_000001635.26 of Mus musculus. Taxonomy (NCBI): domain Eukaryota; kingdom Metazoa; phylum Chordata; class Mammalia; order Rodentia; family Muridae; genus Mus; species Mus musculus. The sequence continues at coordinate 148,696,764 of NC_000068.7, read as the reverse complement.
CACACACACACACACACACACACACACACATAAAACCTGTGAGATGGAATTTTCCCTTTCTCTAGAGACTGTTTCCACTTTTAGCTGGAGTGGGAATCCCTTCATATTTGCCTTAAACCATCTTTAGCTGGCATCTCCTTTATTCACACATCCATATATGCTCCTCACATTGTCTTCTGGGCCACAGTCATGCCAAGCTTGAGCAGAGTTGGACAGAAAATTCCAGCTGAATATGTGTGGTGATGTCCATTTGTCGGACATGGTGGTTAAATGTTATCAGTGTAGCATAAGAGTTTGTGTTATCCCTGGTTAGATAAGAGCCTCACTTGTATTTGAGGGTCTGTGACTTATTTCATTTGCGTGTATGAGCTCTGATGTCCTATTTGGTTTACATAAGACGTATGCTCTGTTATTTGAGATGTTGATGCTCCCTGCTACTTTATATGCTGATACAGTACTGTAGACATGACCTTGCTCCCTGGGTCCCCTTTGCTGAGAGACTTTTATGCTGGGATGATTTGTGCTTGAAGAGCCTGTGTTACTAGGCCTGTCTCATTGCCCTATTGTGCTGCTATCATGTGACAATGAAACTCCTGATTATCCAGGTAAAAATGGCCCTGGAATGGTGTTTTCATCTTTGGATGGCCCTAGACTAGGGTTGGAGGCTTTTACCATGCAGTAGAGTAGTAGCTTTGCCCAGGCCCAGGGCTAAACGAGAAGAGTTGGAGGACTGATGAGAAAGTCCGTTCTTTCAAAAGTGAAACAAAGTAGCAAAAGGGGGCTAGAGAGATGGTTACTCTTCCAGAGGACCCAAGTTTGATTTCTAGCACCCATGTTGGGTGGCTCAAAACCACCTGTAAACCCAGGAATTCCAGTGCCCTCCTTTGCCTTCCACAAGCATGTGCGTGCAGATAAACACATACAGGCAAATGAAATCTACACATATATGCAAGCAAGACACTCATTTGTAAAATAATAAATCTTATTATTTTAAAAAGAAAAAAGGAAATGAAGCAGAAACTGGCCCCATGAGAACAGGTGGTAGGTGTCTGTCAGGCCCCTGTCATGGTGGTAACAGGGTGTAAATGCAGGAAGCCGAGAGGCCTTTGCATGTCTGAAACAGAGGGAATGTGCCCTAGAATCTGATGAGAGCTCCTTTTTCCTTCCATGCCTTTAGGGGTTTCTGTATGATAGCTGGCTATACCAAAGGTAAAAGTTGCAATGGAACCTTGTTGATACTGCTTGACTCCACTAGACTCTCTAATGTAAAGACAAAAAGTGAGTTACTGGGGCTAGAGATGCCTCATTTGCTCTTTCAGAGGACCCAGGGTTAAAGTCCCAGAATTTATATGGGGGCTCACAGCTGTCTATAACTCCAGTCCTAAGAGATCCACCATCCTCTTTTTGCCTCCACTGGTACCAGGCATGCATGTGATGCTCACGCATACATGCAGACAAAACATGCATACACTTAAAAATAAAAAAATTTAAAACTGTAATGTATAGGAAAGAGAGTTACTGCTTTGTTCACGGCCAGCCACAGGCAGCCTTGGAAATGAGGTATGGAAATGGCTCTAAGTCAGTTCCAGCAGAAGAGCATCTGAACACTGGCCAGCCTCTGTTCTCTGCCTCCCAGTTCAGTCTTCTGATGCGACCATTTAAAGTGAGACCCACATGGTGTCTTACGGGGCACTGTGGTTTACCTTTCATCATGGCTCCCTAACACACCTCCATGAAGAAGTGTTGGGTTGTTAAAGTAGTGTTTGGATTACTTTGCTGCTTGTAAAGAAACTTACTCACTTATTTGCTTTTCCTGAAGTTAAATGCTGGGCCAGGCATCATGAACACTTGTAATCCCGCAGTATCTACAAGGTGAAGGGAGGAGGATTGCTGTGAGGTTGAGGCCAGCCTGGACTCCCTAGTGAATTCCAGGCCAGCCTAAGTTAATGTGAGACTCCATCTATCTCAAAAAACCAACCAACCAACCAACCAAAAAAAAAAAAGGACTGAAAGGCTGAGGTGAGTCCCTGTTGAGTTTATTTTGTCTCAGCACTTGGGAGGCTGAGGCAAGAGGAACGTGATTCCAGACTAAGCTAAGTCAGACCATCTAAAAAAAAAAAAAATACAAAGAACACACTTTTGGCAGAAGATAAAAGAATGAGGACCATGTCCGGACAGGAGTATGCAAGCTTACTCCCTTCAAATGTCCCGCAGACACAGAGCAATGCATTCTCTCAAGATGTCCAGGCTTTAGGCTTTCATGGTCTCTAGAATATTGTGACCAAAACGCAACGATTGTTATAGTTCTCATATTTGAGTGCATCTGGAGATAATTCATAGTTATGGCAGTTAATATTTCTTACAGAAAAGTTTTCCTTTTGTGGCAACATTTTTATAGCTTGTGTGAATTCCTTTTTTTTTTTTTAATGACATAAAACAGTATTTTTGCACAGTTGTAACCATGTGTGATGGTGTCACTATAACCAAAGTATATGCACCAGCCCTTGTGCATTTATTGTTCCCTCTGGTATTGTGCACTTAAAATGTCCAAATTCAAACCTCTGTAACTGTGGAGAATCTGGCAGCAGCACAGCATGCCCGTGACCTGCCTGCTACAGTGTGAGCTGTGACCAGTAAGCAGGCACTGTAAAGTCCTAAGTTGCTCTCAGGCAAGGGAGTCCATTACAAAAACAAATCGTGTAACAATAAATCTATCTTAGCTAAAAGAACGTTTGTTTTATGTGAACCTGTACAGTAAATAAAGTGGAAGTTATCGGTAACCTTTTGACTGTTTTTTTGGCTAGTGAAATTGACTCAGGTCAGAACTAGTTTCTCCCCCTGAAGCTTACAGCACTACTTTTGCTAGGGGCTTTGTGCCAGACTCACCTGACGGTTCTGCTGGCAGCGGTTTAGAAGTTAGAGTGGTGTAACATTTAACAAGTTAAAAGTTGTGACTGGAGGCAAAGCTTGGTGACCAAGAGGACTGGCTCCTCTTCTGGAGGACCCTGGTTGACTTCTAGCAGTGCATGGTGGCTCACAGCTGTAACTCCAGTTCCAGGGGAATTAATCCCTCCTTAGGCACCAAGCATGCATGCTGTACACAGACATAGAAACATGCAGTGGAAAGTCCCATGCACATAAAATCTTTAGAAAGTTAAATTATAATCTACACTTCTGATTAGATAATCCCCAACAGCAAAAATCTAACGGTTCAAATTCCTGGCCCGTTTTTTAAAACTGCTACAGAAAGCCTTGATAAAACCAAAGGCTATAGAGCTCTCCCGTGTTTGAACTATGTTGTGACATAGAATGGTTGTAATGGCACCAGGTCGCCTCTTCAGTAACCCTTATGGATGCTCTGAGAGTAATATGCTGTCAGAGCACATTTGGGACAAATTCACTAAAGGCAGGTCTTGCTTTCTCACAGCATAAAACTATTTAGATTAGAAGTACGTGAGGCACCACAAAGTGGTGTAACTCTAGGGCCTATGTCCCTAAAGCTCACCTCCCCTATTGGGAAGAGATAAGATGGATATAGCCAAGTGTTCACTGATGCCTGCTGCGAGCCCTTATGCTATACGCGGCCCAGATCAAAACTGACCACTGCTGAGCAGAGGCCATTCTCCTGTGTGTGCCACTGTTGATTTCAGGAATGTAAGTCAGTCATCTGTGGTGACTATAAATAGAAGACCCTGACTTGAAGTTTTAATGTTCATGCTATTAAACAAATTAGACTAAAAGAGTCTATTTCTTTAGATCCTACCTTAAGTTATAATGTAAATAAATTTAGAAGGACTTTTACAAAGCAGACATTATTAGCACATTAAACAATTTTATTTAGAACTTCTAAAGAAACAAATTCAAGACAGTTCTTCCAATAGGTAACAAAATAATCTATTGTTTAAATTCCTTCTCATCAAGATGACTTTATTCCATAACACAGTACATCAGCTGGGCAGGTTTTCTCTTACCAGATAAAATGGTCATATGCCAATCACTAGTCTTTTTGTCTGTTTTTGTCTGTAAACACAACTAGATTGCCAGGTCATAACCGAATGTGAAATAATTCAGCCCTGAACTTTCAAGAGCAAGTGGGAAACATTACCAGCACCTGGAACCCCTTTTGGTGGCCTCGCCAGCTCCTGAGGGTAGTACCACAAAGTGATCACTGAGTGAGAACTCTCAGTTTCTATCATTGTGTGATCTATCTTCACCCTGAACATTAGGAGTCATTCCCTTAGAAACCAGAGTGTTTTCACAGCAAGTTTAGTAAAAGCAGAGAGGAAAGGCAACCAGAAAGCATAAGAATTCCCCCTTTAAGGCCCTCTTAAAATTAATGCTTAAGGGTCACAGGTGGCACAGGGTCCACATACCCATCCATGGCCCTGCAACCATGTATCAGGGATAGCAAGTACCATAAAATGCATTTTTCATAGGAAATTTGTTGAACAATTACTAAATTCAGCATGAGAAAGCCAAAGGAACATTTGAAACAACATCCCTGGTTCCTTATGATCCGCTTGTTAAGGCATAGAAGTTGAGCATACCAAGGCTTCTGGTCCCCTCTAGTTCAAGGGTTCTCAGCCTTCCTAATGCTGGGACCCTTTTATACAGTTCCTCATGTTGTGGTGACTCCCAGCCATACAGTTATTTCCATTGCTACTTCATAACTAATTTTGCTACTGTTAAGAATCATAATTAAATATCCTGGATTGTCTGATAGCTTAGGGCAACCTCTGAAAGGGTCATTGAGAGCCACTGCTCTAGAGTCTTGCATTCTTCTAGAGGTGAATTTGTAGCAGTTACTAGTTTGTGTCATCTTCCCCTGTGAAAATGGGGGTTTGGGGAGCTCTGGACATTATAAAAAAGCCTGGCAAAATAGTCAAGATTTGCCAGGCTCACTCATCATGCTGTTTGTGAAAATGTACCTAGCTAAATGCTCTGACACCTAGGCTTTATTTCTCACACTTCTGTAGAGAGACAACTGTCTGCTGGATTCTTTGGTAGGACAGCTTTGACTTAATCTGATTTAGGGAACAAAATTCAACAGCTCATCCCAAATTGGATGTTATGACAGACTCCTTACCTGTACACATGCTAAGGTACTACCCTGAACATGTTCCACCCGCCATTCATCTTTTCGTGCCTACAAAAGGGGGTTGGAGAGAAACGAACGGAATCATCTACTTCTTCAACCCCATTCTAGGGTTCCCAGAATAAATCTTATTTGCTTTTATCTCAGGAAGAATCAGCTAAAAATAAGTGGCCCCAGTTCTACTTTAACCCTGTAGAAAAACGCCCTAAAGGGACCAGAGTGAAGTAAACACACATGGAAGCATAAGGCAGGGCGAGACCAGGAGACCACGAACAGCACTTTCCCAAGCTGGGTCAATGCTGTGTACTCTATGATTAAGACAAGCAGTGGTTTAGACGTCAAGAGAATCAAGCATTAGTGTGATTGACATGTACGGCTACACCAGGGTTAAATGAGCTATGCTAACTGCCGTGTTTGCTGATGAAATGTAGCTGAGATCATGCAGATCAGAATGTTAACAGAATGTTCAAGTGTGAAAGAGACGTGCAAGGTCATGGAAGTCTGAAGAAACCTGCAAGGCCAGTCTTGCCTACATTTTTGCACAGACAACTTTTCCTCAGCCCCTGGCATCACCTGGAATACAGCAATTACACAGACTGCTTGGCACACAACTTCAAGTTCTCACTCCATATTGGTCAAGGAGGGAAGGTGTGCAGGCATGGAAACTGCCTGTGGGGTGAGCTCACCAAGGGCACTGATGGAAGTGGTAAGCAGAGCGTCCTGAGACACCACTGCTTTGCAAGCAGCGCCTGTAGAGCTGTTCTCCTGCACGGCAGGCACATTGCCTTGGACTTCCAGTAAGTTGTTGAAATGGCTATTTTCACCAAAAGATAGTAATCGATCTGAAAGTTTGGGTGATGCATATTCATCATCGGGTTGTTCTGTCTTATGCCCTTCATCATTCTTGGGTGAGCCATCTACAATGACAAGGAAAGACTTCCACGGCGTATTCTTATCATGTATCTACAAATAAAACAAAATAAGAGTCACTGCACGTGTAGCTACGTTTCCCAGTTTACAGATATTTACTAATGCATGCAAATTTTAAAACAATAGGCTCTCTTTAGGGCCAGACACTGGCACACAACCACTCAAAAAAACCCCATAACCCTAGCACATGGAAGGCAGAGATGGAAGGTCATAAGTCCAAGAACAGCCTGGAAAACAGAGCTGGACTGTTTATCGATCAAAAGGTTAATATTAAAAAATAAACAAAAGATCTCCCTGGCTTTTAAATCTGTGCACTAATTACCAAGTATCTGCCCTGTTCAGCAGCTACTGCTTGCAAGTGTTTACCATAGGCTTGGCCATAGGGGTCCTTCACCTTATTGGCTAGATGTCACTTCAGGACACCCAAAGAGAGAACCTGCTACCACCTCTGACCCTTTGGACTGACCAGAAGGGCTTTGTTTTCAAGCAGGCTACTCATCACTTACTGAGGTATGCCTCCGGAGAGTAGACTTGTCAGTAAAAGTCCGTCCACATGCATTGCACATGTATGGCTTCTCCCCAGTGTGGATGCGATGGTGGCGCTGGAGGGCATTTACCTGGGTGAACTGCTTCCCACACTGGTCACAACAATAAGGCCGCTCTCCTGAACAAAGAAAGAAGGAAACTACTCAATGGCATCTTCAGTCTCCTTTTAACTCTGGATACACATCTGTGCACCCTGGCTACTCTGAAGACTCAGCACAAGGGAAGTTACATCACCATGACCCAAGGACTACCTGGCAGAGGCACCAGTTTACTATACTGTAATCCCAAGAGCTTACAACTGTACCAGAAATAGGTCAGTTCTGTGTGTGCAGCTGACATTACATTGATGAAATACAAACCTACTATCCGCTGTAATGGACTGCCCTATCAAAATGCTTCAGTGTGTGCACATATGTACACTAACATTCTTTAACCGTGTACAACTGTGAGAGGTGTGGATCATATAAGCATCCATACTCAAGCTGTCAGGCCACAGGAAGCTATGTGCCCTTTCAATAAACCCCATGCTGCAAACACTGTCCCCACTTGCATATTAAAATGTTCTCACTTTCACTTTATCAGAACCAGAAAGGGCCTACAAGGCAGCTCAGGAAGTAAAGGTGCCGCCAAGCCTGATGACCTGAATTTCATCTCCAGGACCCACACGGGGAGAGCCAAGGACCAACTCCACAGGTTGGCTCTGGCCTCCATACACATCAGGGCACTTAAATCACCCATACACATACACACAATAAACGTAATTAATTAAAATATATGGAATTAGCCTGGCAGTAGTGGGGTAGGCCTTTAACTCCAGTTCTTGAGCAGCAGGGGTGGGTGGATCTCTAAGATCAAGGTCATTCTGGTCTACAGAATAAGTTCCAGGACAGTCAGGGCTATATAAACCCTGTCTCAAAAACCAAACAAACAAACAAACAAAAACTATAAATAAAGGAAGTAAGCCAGAGAAAGAAAGAAAGAAAGAAAGAAAGAAAGAAAGAAAGAAAGAAAGAAAGAAAGAAAGAGAGGGGGGGTGGGAGGGATGGAGGAAGGGAGGGGGGGGGAAGGAAGGAGGGAGGGAGGGAAAGGAAGGAGGGCAGGCAGGCAAGCATACCAGATTAGATTAGATTAGATTAGATTAGATTAGATTAGATTAGATTAGATGAATACATACATAAAGGAAGCCAGACAAGTAACCCTAGCACTTGAGGGGTATAGAGAGGAGAATCAGGAATTAAAGATCATCCTGGGCCGGGTGTGGTAGTGCACTCCTCTAATCCCAGCACTTGGGAGGCAGAGGCAGGCGGATTTCTGAGTTTGAGGACACCCTGGTCTACAGAGTGAGTTCCAAGATAGCCAGGGATACACAGAGAAACCCTGTCTCAAAACTAACAAACAAACAAAAAACCAAAACAAAACAAAAAATCATCCTGGGCTACATAGGAACTTCAAGGGATATAAGAAAATCTATCTCAAAAAAGAAAACATAAAAATAGGGTTCCACAAATTAATGTAGTGGTACAGCATTCAGACAACATGTACAAGTTTAATCAAAGGCCCCAGAGTGGGTAAAGAGGGTTAAAAATACTACTATAACAAAGTTTGGCAAGTTTTCACTCATAAAGCTTCTGATTCAGAAGGAATGAAATAGAAATGTGCTTCCCAAGTTCACGTTCTTAATGCTCAAGCTGCTCACTATTTTGAAGGCTGTGCTGTGGGATCTTTATGGACCTGGCTACTTCCTGATGGCTTGGAAGTAGGATAAGATCATACCACCCCTCGTTCCTGCTAGCCTTCTCTGGTTTAGCATAATGTGAGGAACCTTCCTAAGTTCCTGCTGCCATGAATCTGGCCATGCTTTCTCTACGCTGAGAAAATCAACCCTGGAAAGCCCTGAGCCACTATATTATGGCCACAGTGACACCAAAGCAACATTCTTCAAGTGCCTTTCTAATAAATCTCACCCTTGTGAACTGTTTTCCTTGCCAGACTGAACTTTCCCCTGGTACTATGCAACCATACCCGTGTGGACTTTAATATGCTGGTACAGGGAATTGCGCTGAGCAAAGGTCCGCAAGCACACTTCACATTTAAAGGGCTTCGATCCAGTGTGGATTCTGTTATGATGCTTTAAGTACTCCTTAGAAGCAAAACTCTTGCCACATGTCTCACACATGAAAGGCCTTTCACCTACAGAAACAGTTAAGACAAAAATACCAACAGAGGCATTAAAACAACCAGATGAGGAAGAGCTAGTCTTCTCTTTAGACCTTGGCAAGCAGCAGCTGACACTTTCTAATGAAACATCAAACATTCTTCTCTTGCTATTTGCTAAAAGTGGGACTATCCTGGGAAATCAAAACAGCATTCCACGGGACAAGAATCAATGGTTACTGTTCAGCCAGCTAAGATTAAGAAATTCAGTTACTGCGAATAAGAAAATTTTACAACTTTGGGGGTCTGTTGGATTATTCTCAAACAACCATTTCTGTAAAAATCCCTCTGTTAAAATGAAGGGAAGTTCACAATGGATTATCAAGTAGCTTCGAGGCTAGTGACACCAGTCGACTTGACTAGACTGCATGGCAATTTCAATGCCTCACTTTTTGTTGTTTTAAGTTCTTATGCCATCAGCTGGTGTGCCCCCCAATTTTACAAACATTAAAACATTGGCTTCCATAAAGTTTTAATACATTAATAATCATATACCAACTCTAAATCTATGGTGTGACACTGCCTCCCCCACAGCTTCCGGTTGGAGTTTTGCATTCCAGTACCAAATGGTCCACACCTCCTTTGTCTGGACTGTGCTTGACCTGAGGTCTGTGTTGAGTGCTTACAGGTGAAAGTGTAAGCAAAGAAGAGCTGGGTGAGGGGATATAGTACAAAGTGATAGACCAGGCTCTTTGTCCTACATACTTTACATCAACATTTTCAACCACAGGAGTGCAATGCTGAACCAGAATAAAACATCTTTCCCACTCACGGAAAACTATCACAAAGATTTTTAGAAATAGAGTTAATATCTTATCTAAATATGATTATTTGTCAGGTAAGTATTTGCTCCTGGTTTCTGTCCAGGTTTTCAACAGTTGGCACTGTGACCATTCATAAGCATTCATGAAAGCACAGATGTGCCCATGCAATTCAAGAGTCCTTCCTCTGAAGAGCCATATCTTGAGCTGGGGCATGGATTTCCAGCCTATGCAAACACTTCCTTGTGGTTTGCCCATCATGTTGCTCCTAATTCTGTTATTAAACATAGCAAGAAGGGAGCTGATTGCACAGCTTTTCTCAGATAGCAGATAATTCTTTAGGACAGACTCCTGAAAATAGACTTCGGGGTACAACTCTTAAATACCTTAGACATCAAAGACCTGGGTGCTCCATTTTAGTGCCTAGTGACACAGACCAGGTACAGCAGCACTGCAGGCAGCAGGTATATCTGTAAGCCTGACTCGATGGAAAAGCTGAAGCCCAGCTGTAACCTGCGATGCTCTGGTGGATGCCAACTTCTAACTAAGCAACTGCAGTTTTCTTCTCTAGCTAGGAAAGACAGTCAATCACAAGAGTGTGGGTATTTACCTGTGTGGCACCTTTTATGATAAATCAGCATGTGGTTCTGAGTGAATCTTGCACCACATTCATCACAGACAAAAGGTCTTTCCCCTGTATGAACTCTGAAAGTACAACATTCAGATGGTAACTCAGGGTATATGTCAAAGGTCACTTTGCAATACAATTTCCAAATTCCTCTGTACTATGCAAAAACCATTTCCTCCAAGGGTGCTGAGATAAATGACTAATGGAACTGATCAGAAGTTCACCATATGCCAAGCAATGGTGACACACGCCTTTAATCCCAGCACTTGGGAGACAGGCAGACATGAAGTCTCTAATTTCGAGGCCAGCCAGTTCTACAGAGCAAGTTCCAGAATGGCCAGGGCTATATAGAAAAAAACCCTGGCTCAGGGGCAAGGGTTTACTGTACATCCCAACACACATGAAGTTTCTGTGCAAGACCCAAGGATTGATATCTGTACTCAGTTCCATATACCAGAGTGAACTTCCCACTTGAGAGCTCCTACATCTCTCCTGGGCCTTATTTATGCTGTGAGGCACTGGAAGGCAGAGAATCACTTAACATTTGAAAAGCTTCCTCATTTGAAATAACCTTAGGAATTACTGTTGACAAAGTACCATGTGACCAAATATTTTACTGTCATTTCCTAACATGAACAGTCTAAAGAGAAAAAAATCTGCTCTTACGTTGCTGAGACCCACACAGGAGCATTTCAGTTTCACAACCAGCATGATGTAGCAATCAGCCATGATCTACTGAGTGCTTCCTACACAAGTACTTTGAACTCAGGCAAACTGAAAGATGACAACCACCATGCTCTCGCCCCCCATGGCTTTAGAGGGCAAAGGTAGAATACAGTAGAAAATTTAACTGCTTGTCTGGAATGAGAACATAATACACGAAGAACTACGATGTGGCACATGCCTTTGATGCCAATACTTGAGAGGCAAAGACATGACCATCTCTGAAAAATTAAAGCAAGCATAAATGATACTGCTAAATTCCTAAATTTAATCCTAGCACTTAGGAGGAAGAGGCAGGCGGATTTCTGAGTTCAAGGCCAGCATGGTCTACACAGTGAGTTCCAGGACAGCCAGGGCTACACAGAGAAACCCTGTCTCAGAAAAAAAAAAAAAAAAAAGTTAGAAAGTGTGGTCTGATTTTTAGATCTTTATTCTTAGATCAACCATTGAATGGCACTTTCCAAGCCCTGAGAACTAAAAGACCACTGGGAAGTGTCCTACAGCACTACATATCATTTCATGGAACTTCAATAGCCCAGCTTTTGCTTAAGTACAGAGTGGCCTGGAGACCTCAGGCTACCAGGAGGCATACAGCACCTAGAATTCTGGATGGCTCTCCTGTGTCCTGGCCTTATGCGTGGGAGGAGGGGGCCAAAGGTTCTCTGAGAAGTTGAAGAGCCACTTCCCTTACTTCCTCCTCCAAAGAGGATTAAAAATTGCCTCAATTTCCCAAGTCCTAGATGGCACCAGTGGAGAAATGAAGATATACAGAGACAGACATGTTGGTTCAAGTCCTAAAACCATCTCCAACTGCCCAGAGCATGTTAGCACATGGGAACCCACATCCCTGCATGCAGGCCAGCCCTGCTCCACATAGCAACATTCCCAGGTAGCCGCACCTCAGGTGGGTTTTAAGAGCTGATGGCTGTGAGAACTTGGCATCACACTTGGTACAGCCATAGGGCTTGTCGCCTGTGTGTGTGCGCTCGTGCAGCCGCAGAGCAGTCTTGGAGCTCAGGCCTTTGCCACACTGGCCACAGCGGTGCCGCTCGCCACCACCCTCATGCACCTGCAGCACATGCCGTTTCACATCTTTCTTGCGTTTGAACTTCTTGGCACACATTTCACACGGGAAGTGGCGCTCGCTGCTGTGCACGTGGCGCTGGTGGCTCTTCAGGTTGCAGCGGTTGGCAAAGGTCTGGCCACAAGTGTCACATCGGTACACCACTTCGGTGGCCACACCATGGTGGTACTTGATATGTTTCAGGAAACTCTTCTCGTACAGGAAGGCCTTGTCACAGACTGTGCACTGGAAGTTACTCTTCTTCTTCTCCTCCCCGTCCTTTCCTTCTTCCTCTTCCTTCTCCCCCTCCACTTTCTGCAGGCTTTCCTCCAGTTCTACACTAGCAGGGCAAGCCTCACTTTTGGCAGCTGGCTCAGTCTCCATCCTCTCATTGTCTGGGCTTTGGTCCTGAGGACACTTGTCATTCTCTGCGGCTTCCTCAGCACTTTTCTGCTGTTCTCGGAGCCTTCTTGTATATTTCTTTTTGGGGATTTCCACAAACACCTTTTTTCCAGCCAGCCTCCCACTTGCTCTTCTGATTTTAGGGAAGGGAGGCTTAGCCACATCTTTCTTCTTGTCCAGTTTCTCCTTACACTTCTTGGATGGTGTTTCTGGTGAGAGCCCATTGCCCAGTCTCTCTATTGGGTAGTCGGAGGAATCTACAAGGCCATTGGAGTGAGCATCCTCCCCTGGTACACTTGCTTTGGAGCTGGGGGTCACACTCACCTGGGGGCCACTGCTGGCCTCCACCTCCTGAGACTCAGAGAAATTCTGCAATTCCAAAAGGACAGACTCCAGCATCTGCTTCTTTAGCTGCAAGCATGTTTCAGACAGGTCCAAACACTTTAGCTTCTCAGCCACTTCGAGCATCTGCTGCACACGGTCTTCTTCTACCCGCACTTTGGCAGTATAGACAAACTCCAGAAACGAAGCAAAGTCAACAGCCTGAACTTCATTCAAGTAAACATTAGTCCTGGTTCCATCTGCACTCTTCTCGTTTAGGAACACCTCCTTAAAAAACTTGCTGGTGGCCGCCAGCACTGCTTTATGGGCCATGAAGTCTTCATGGACACCCTGGTTCTCTATGCTAACAGTGACATCACACAAGTGGCCCAGAAGGCGGAGCTCATGCATCTCATGCAGAAGGTTGAGTGGTGAAGATTTGGATTCCAGCAAAACTGTGCCACTTTCCATCTTCCTTCTAAAAGCAGCTTTGAAAACAAAATCAAGACTCAATCAGCTCACGAATGAAGACCAAAGAAAGGGCTTGAAATTATGTGAGTTACATTGGTTCTTAAGAATATAAACAGTAACTAACATACTCAAATCTTCTCATTGAAAGATTCAAATCACTACTGGATGTGGCAGCATGTATCTATAACCAACACTGCCAGGTAGGATCCCAGCATTTAGAAGGTAAAGACAGGAAGACAGGAGTTCAAAACCAATCTTGGCCAACTTTGAGGCCAGCCGGAACTATATGAGACCCTATCTCAAAACAACAACAACCATTACTCAAAGATAGGGTGGAAGAGTTGGCTCAGCAGCTAAGAAAAGTACATGCTGTTCTTGCAGAAAACCCAAGGTTAATCCCAGCACCCACACTGGGTGACTCACAACTGCTCTACCTCCAGTTTTAGGGGATCTGACTTCTCAGACACCTGCATTCACTTGCACATACCCTAACAAAGAAATGTGCATAGTATTAAAAACAAAATGGATCTTAAAAAAAAAAACACATATAGAACACAGAGTCCAATTACACTTCACTTCTTATCAGTTTCTAAAGTCCCAGAAAGGCTTTCATGAGAAATATTCTCATGAAAACAATACTGGCAAGCCTTCCCCCAGTGCTGAGCACAAATGATAAGTTCACCTTTAGTGAAACTCATTAAGGCAGTAATTTGCTTATCAAGGTTATTTTCTAATCTACTCAAAGACATATTCCAAAGTATAGGAAAATTTACATCTAGTTGGGTTTTTTTGAGCAAGAAATTGTTATTTGATAATCACTTTTACCACTGAAAACAGCACTTCCTAGAAAAATAGCTTAAAACCCATCCTTATTTGCAATGTCCTTAAACACCAGGTAAACTGAGCTGCTCTCCTGAAATAATTCAAGTTCCAGAGCGTTTACAAACTGTGTAACCTTGAGCAAGTGGGAAGCTTCTCTGGACGTTCACTTCTTCCTCTTGAAGACCCAGCCATTCTGAGCCTTTATGGAACACAACATAGCAAACACTTCCAACTTGTCTGACCTTTGCTGGTTCATGGTGGGCTTCCTACACACCTGTAAAGGACATCTCATCTTACGGGTGACAGGCCAGTATGATTAGCTGGCTGATGGGCATCTTGAACCGGAGCCTCATGCCCGTCTTGGTTCAACTATAGTTTGTCAACAACCCCCTCAACTCCAGCTTCACCAAATGAAAGGTTATTCCCCTGCAGTTAACATATCCCCCAAGATTCCTGTCCTGGATTCCAAAATGCTAGCCCAACTTCCTGTCTTCTGCTTTGTGCACTCTTCTCAGAGTCCTCTGTCTCTGAATCTAACTTCCTTTTCCAGGCTTACATGGGTCTCCAAGTCTCCACCCTCCAGAGCATTCCTAGATCTCCTTCACCTGACGCTAGACATCACCTTGGATTCCATATGTCTACCTGGATCTGCCATTGCCTCTCCATTTCATTCAAGAGACCACTACCCAAAATCTCCAGTCTCAAACACAGAAAAGACTCCTAGAGAGTGCAATTGTAAATTTGGCACCTGTGGAATGTCATGTTGACTAAAGGGGACTCTACAGGGAACACTACCTACCTACAGAGGAAGCTTAAATAAAGGAAATACTGGTATGAGAGAGACAAGAGGCAAGTACTCAAGGGCCAATGCTCTTCAGAATCCCCGGCCCCAGCCTGAAGACTAAAGCTGAAGACCCCTCTTGGCCCGATGCCCATACGGCCAGCCTGATTTCCTAACACCTCGCCCTGGTCCCTCAAGGGAAATCGAAGTTCTTCCAGGAGATCTGGCAGCGACTTCACCATCAGCCAAGAAGGCCCTGAGCAGATTTCCCTGTTTACCTCCCCTGGGGGCAGACACCGGTCATAGCGAGCGGCTATTTGAGGTCTAGTGACAGCTGTGTTCCATTGTAACTCATTGGCATTCGGCCGTCTCAGGGTGGGCCTAGCCTCCTCACCAAGGTCGCCTAGTAGTCCCGGGGTCGGGACTCCCAGGCCAGGCCTCCAGGAGACGCTGTTCTCCGCAGCCTGCCCACCCTAGAGGGATCCTGGCTCTCAGGCAGGGAATAAAGGTCGGTGTCGGTGGCCTCTCTGACTGCACCACCTCTGACCCCACCTTGGCTACCCCGAGTCCCGGACCACCGATGATCTTCCAAAGCCGCAGGGAGAATGAACTCTGGCGGCAAGGTCCAGCCCTTCCTCCGGCCTCCAGAGTCCAGCCTGCGTGGTCATTTCGGCCTGTCCCGCCGCACCCCCGTACTCCCCGTCCTGTGCCTACATCCCCCACAGCCCGCCGCTCCAAGGGACAGAAGACAGAGGACAGCCTAGAAGACGAACCAGTCGGCAGCACGCTCACCTCTTAGCCAGTGCCTCCACGGACCCGTACCCTGGCCCAGGCCAGCAGGGACAGCGGACCGCAGGGTCCGCGGATTGGTCGCCACGAGCGCGCCCCGCCCCCTAGTGGGCTCCGCCCCCCGTAGGCTAGGAAGGCGCTGCGCGCGCACCTCCAGCTGCAAAGGCGGTTCCGGCCGTTGGTTACGTGATCTTACGTGAGTTTGAGCAGGGCCCCTAGCTAGCAGATCCCGGATTTACCACCAGCGTCTATCCAAGGCCGCGCCTGCGCAGAACACCGCAGTGGTTGGGGGCAGAGCTATTTGACAAAGTTGGGACAAGCTCCAGCTGCGCAGCTAGGCATTGGTCAGCAGGTTGCTGGAAGCAGGATTTTTCTAGCCTTCCGGGGTGCCTCGGTGGGTCAAGTCTTGGCGTAGGGCACGGCCGGGGTGGGATGGGAAGGCTGGCGCAGCTTTGTATTTCTTGAATCATTCCGCTTTAAATCCCACTCATGATCTTAATTAAAACCTGGTCATTAGAAAATCCTGCCTGACACTTCCAGTTCCCGGTAAATGTTGATCATGCTTCCACCTACTGCTAAAGCTTTACGAAGTCGCCTCCCTACTGCCACCAGCCAGCTAGACCTCTTCTTGCTGAGAATAGAATGTCTCTGGTCACTTCTTTCGTTGAACATTTAGTTTAGCGAAACAGTGCTTTTTCCTCCCTTTAAAATATATCTAATCCTCTAGAAAACTAACTGGCCTCTGTCTTAATACAGACCGTGTCTTTCTCTAGGGTGGAAGCCGGCTATTTCAAGTAGAAATGCCCACGAGATTGATAGCTCCTTCAACTTCCCAAATGCCTTGTTCTTTTAACTAGCTCCTGCTGCAAAGAGGCGATCTAGCCACTGAATTAAGCCAATTACCTGAAATAAAAGTTCTTACAAGGTGAAGTTAGTTTAAACTATGACTTCAATAGATATTGATGATTATATCTTGGAATACACGTGTGTGTGTGTGTGTGTGTGTGTGTGTGTGTGTGATAAGCCATAAACTGTTTTGCTACACAGAAGAATGAAATCTCGATTTACAACCCAGTTTGGAATATAAGTAAAACCATTTTGTGTGATTTGAAATAATGTAATGTTTTCAAGATGTGTTATGGAGCCAACCACATGGCAGCTCCTATGAGCCAAGCAGGCTTCGATATGCTGATGAACCAACCCTGAGCTGGGAGTCCCTTAATCTTTATAATAGCATGGTATTATAGGGAGTGTTTGTGTGAATAAACTGAGCATATTCAAAAGGGAAATCTATGTGTACGAAAAATGAGACAGAAGTATTTAAACTCTAGCTCAACAGGCTGAGACTGCTTTATTGGACCAGCAAGGGGCCCCGACATTTCTGTGGGATGAAAGTTGAGTGCATTTAGTTGGACTGGTGGAAAGGTATATATTGTCGTTCCTAAGCAGGGGGGTGGGGTGGGGGTGGGGGGCAATTAGGAGTTGCCCTGACAACCGCACCTCCTCTTCTGTCTCCCACTACTGGCTTCTGGGAGATGTCACCTCAGCCAAAGCCGCCTGAGGCATGGATAGTTTTCCCATCCAGATCCATGGGCCAAGTGAACAAAAGGGGTGTGGGGGAAAAGCCACCAATCCCTGAGCAGGAAAACTCACCAATCGCTGAGCTCCCCAAGCTCAGGATTTGAAATCCCAGAAATCCTGACCCCGGAAATCTCTGCCCTGAAAAGCTCCTCCCCTAAGAAATCCGGTATAACAGCTCCTCCCGCCCGCCCACCCCCCATCCCCCACCCCCGGTCTATGATTCAGCTCACTGTTGTTGCTTCTCCCTGGAGCCTGGAGCAGAGGCAGCTTTACTCCTGGAGTTTTCTAACGAAATCTATGTGAGGTTTGCTGTGCAGTGAGCTGTAACACTTTCCCTAGAACAGAGAACAGACAGCTGTTAGACTCCCAGTCTCCCCAGCAGAGCAGGCAGTGACATTTCTATAGGGCAAGTCTTTCACTTCAGAGCTGCAACACTTAACATTTATCTACACTTATATATCTACACACATCAGTGGGTAGCTACCAGGCTAAAGTGCCTGGCCAACTAGAGCTAAGGCGCAACCAAAGGAAGGTTTTATTAGCTTGCTTTAAGCATATGCATTTACATAGGCTTTCATCCTTAAGTCCCTGTTGGGTTCTGGCCCCAGGTTACACTTTGAACAATTTTAACAGAGAAAGGAGACTGAAAGTCTGGCTGCTTAGGCAAATAGTAGATTTACACAGCAAAGATACAACATTTTGTCAGAATTGTTTTAAGTACACCAGTTTTGTTGTAGCACTGTTTTGGTTTGGTTTTTGGTGCTTTGTTTTGTTTTGTTTGTTTGTTTGTTTGTTGAAGGGTTGTTACCCAGGGGCAGTACAGGGGACTTAATGATGGTTGTAATCTTGCATCCCCCCCCCCCACACACACACCTTGAGCTGCCTTTTACACATGTCTTTGGGGATGGATCTAAAGGCTGTAGCCAATTGTGGTGAACACACATTTGAGCATCCTAACATCCTAATTTTTTCTTCTAACAGGCCTGATTAATATACTACTACTTATCTTTGGGGGTGTTTTGGAGGTAACTCCTTTAGCTAAATTCCACTTGTGTGATTTAATGCCTTCTCTGAAAAATCTATTAGTAAATC
This sequence comes from Mus musculus, assembly GCF_000001635.26. Lineage (NCBI taxonomy): Eukaryota > Metazoa > Chordata > Mammalia > Rodentia > Muridae > Mus > Mus musculus. Next base: position 148,678,545 of record NC_000068.7, on the reverse strand, counting down.
ATTTTTATAACGTCAATTCTATCACATAGTTTCTTCTACACCAATGTAACTAAAGTCTGGATTAAATCCTGGTCACCACTTTTCATTTGTGCCCCCTGTACTTGGCTCAGACTCCTGCTTGACTCTGCTGACCTCACTTCATCCCCCCTCGGTAAATCATTGCTTTACCCTTTCTTCAGATTATCCCGGATTTTAGAACTACATATCTGACCCATACACTTCTTTGTGCCAAGGGACTGAAACTATCCCCAAGCAATGGTAAGACAACACAGAGCCAAAACCTCACCAACAAGAAATCACCAGCAGATAAAGAATGCTACTAAACAATTCTCATTAGAATATGAGTAGGGTCAAATTCTCCATCGCGCGCAACCACTGTTGGATTGATATCCCGCAGCGCTTTGTCCCTCACACTGGGAGACTCAGGCAGCCACTGAGGCCCAGGTCTCTTGGCTTGCCGCCTAGTTTCCCGGGGAACCATCTTGTAATTGGCTCTGGGTGGTCGCGTGGTGATGACGTGACACCCCACCCCAGTCCTAAAGGTATGGCGCTATAGTGATCTTAGCCCAGAAGTGAGAGGCTGTGCGGTCCTGACATCCAACCAAGCAGAGCAGCAGTTGCTACCACGCGGCCGCGCTGGAAGCTATCGGAGGCAAGGAATGAGAAAGAACAGGGCGGGCGTGGGAGTTGACGGGGAAACAACGCGGCGTTGTCGTGGGCGAGTTTTCTTGTGCGGTTCCCAGGCACCAACATCCAGCCAGTGTGTTTACTTTACAGTGCGTCAATTATGGGTCAGCTCGAGAGTTGAGTTTTAACAGGCCACAAGTCTTTACCTGCTTTAAATTTGGGCACATTATCACTTAACCGCTCCCCTCTCCCATATACACTCCATCTTTAGCCATTTCACACAAGTGTTTTTGGTAATCACCCAGGAAAAAAATTAGAAGGAAAGACTTTTCACAATTTTCCAACAAGGTAGCACTAAAAAAACAAAAAATCTTGTCTTTGTTAAAGCAAAATAGAGGTTAGAGCAGAACCCAGACCTCTCAATTTAGCAGACATTCTAAAAGGGAACTTGAAATAGACTACAAATGAAGATTTGTGGTTGAAGCAAACGTTGCCTTTATTGTTCTAAAAACAAATGTGGCTGCCACAGAAAAAGGTACCTCTTTTCTTGCTGAGTACTTTCTCCAGGTCCTTATGTGTGCTGGGTCCAACAGGAGAGAGCCTAGTGTTGACTGCAGAGTGTTTGCCTGTGGCCTATGTGTGGAGTGCATTTTCGTAGGGCAGGGATAAGAACAGCAAAGGAAAAGGTGGGTTGATGGATGGGGGAGGGGGTGAGGGAGAGGGAACCTTGACAGGGTAGGGTGTAGGGGACAAGAACCTGGGGGAGAGCAGAAGGTTGAATTGGAGGATGCTAGCAAGAGAGAAATTAGAGTGGATTGTGGAATGGATATTGAGCAAAGCTCTGAGAACCGTGTTAATTCATATTCATACATCCCCAGAGTGGCAGGAAATCAAGAACCTGGAGGTCAACATCATTGTTTTTGCAATTTTGGAAAATTAGGGTAGAGTTTAACAAATTTAATTCTTTTGATTCCAGGGCATTTGTATCAAGTTCACCCTTGGGGGACAATGTGTGATATTTAAAGCTCAGAAACTGTTTCTTCCACTCTTCTTCCCTGTGTCTCTTCCTAAGGGGCCATGTTTACTGTTCTAGGATCTTGGTCAACTCAGCATGGTGGAAACCTCACTTTGCTATTTCATAAACTTTAATAGCATCTCAGCCTGAATGCCTTGAGTCTCATTTTGTCACCAAGTCTGTAGTACTGGTTTGACTGCTCTAGATGTGGCTTTGGGGCTGTTACTTCATGGGTGTGATGGGCCAAGACATAGGTTCTATCATAGGTGGACTAGGTCTACACTAGAATACTACATGAGGACTCTAACTCTAGGGCAAGGCCAGATTGTCTTGTAGCCCAAGATGAAGGCATAACCAGTTGGTTTAGCAGCCAGGGAGAGGAAGTGTAGGTTTATTGATGCAAAATTCCTCATTTCAATCAATCAGCTTCTTTGGGCTTCACTGGCCAGAATTTAATCACGTCAAATCAAGTGACAACTCAGACTGAAGTTTTAGGTGGATCTTTTGTACTTACAGTTTCTGACATTCCCTCCCAGCGTCTGCACTTCTGGTAGGAGCAGTGTTTAGCTGTCAGCTGACTCTTCACATCACTAACTCCCATTTCAGGTGTCAAGGGCAAAGCCAACTGTCAGGTGCATATACATATAATATACACATATATGTGTGTATGTATACACACCACACATTAAGGGTGGGCACAGGACAGGTGCTTCCCAATGTTTCAAGGATTCTAGTGAGGATAGGGCTGCCACCCACAGGTCTGGATTCCCCCAAGTTCACACTGGGGAGGAGCTCAGCCTCCCACCTCTATAGGTGCTTCCTACCATGTTGTCTGCCTTTCACACTCCTCCACCCTTCTCAAGATTTAGACATATCAGGCAGAAAAGCAACATATTTATTTGTCAAGTTCCAGAAACAGGGTCTCTACTGAGTAAGTAGAAAAATAGAAAGTTTACTACTTTTAAAAGGCAACTATGACAAACCAGTATATAACCAGGAAGGGGATTCTGGGAGTCCAACATCCAGTCTGCAGTGCTGCTGTGACAACAAAAATGAACTTGTGTTCTCCACATCCTGAGATTTGAGACTGGCATTTCTCTGCAGAGCTGGGCTTAAGCTAAGATGCCTCGGTCACCCCCACTAGCTGGCCCAGTCCTGGAACCGGAAGCAGTCACTTGCTATCTTCCACACCGTGTTACTGGGTGACGCCTGAGCAGTCAAGATGAAGTTCTGGTTGAAGTCCCGCTGTTTGTTGCCTTCAAACTTCACTGTTCCACAGATGACCACAAGCACGGTGGTCTGGCTTGGTGTAGCGTCATCATGGACAGGCTGGCAGTCTACCACGCTGATTTGGAACTCACTGGAAGGCAACATCTCAAAAAACTCACTCAAGGATTCTTGTCCTGAAACAGCATTTCCATTCCATACTAAAGTGGCTGTGCCCATGTACAGGCGGGACAGCAGCCGACGCCGCTTATCCATAGTCGTGTAATAGACATTGACAAATTCCTCTGCAGCTCTGCAGGCCTGGTCCACATAGGTCTTGAAATCTACTGATGCCATCTCTGGTTCTGCTGACAAGAGGCCTCCGCCTGAGCGCCTCCTCCTTAGGGATCCAGGGACTGTAGGACAGCAAAGGTCAAGTGAACACAAGTGAATTTCAAAGTCTATTCTGCCGTGAGAAAAGTTTTCTTTCAAGTTTTAATTTTTAAAATAGTGTTTGTGTGCATGTGATTTGGTGCATGCCATGGCTCATTGTAGGTCAAAGGAGACCAGGCAAGAGTCCTCTCTGCCTGCCTACCATGTCTGCCTACCATCTCATGCCTCCGAGGAATCAAAAACTCAGGTCGTTAGGTTTGACAGAAAGCACCTTTACCCATTGACCCATCTAGCTCCCAACCCTATTTTTCTATAGGTAACAGAACATTTACATACTACAGGCAGATGACTTCAGGCTCAGACTCAAGCCTATTTATTTTAAAGGCAGGGTCATGATATATAGATCTGGAATCAAAGGCAGTCAGCTCAATGGCTACCTATTTCATCTTTCCAATCCTTAGTTTCCTCGAGAGAGAGAAAAAAGAAAAAAAAGGAACAGAAAATTAAACTAGACAGTGCACCACCACATCCAGCACTGAGTTAGGGACTTTAAGTCAGGAGTGGTGGAGCACACTGGAGAATCTGAGACAGGAATTGTAGACCAGTCTGGGCTAAATAGTAAGCTTGGTCAAAAAAAAAAGTCCAATATGTTCACCTTACAATGGGTTTTAAAATCCATTTATAATTATTAAAGTACATTTGATACCTGAAGTCTGCTTTCCTAAAAGCGTGGATAGGTGTGACTGCCCCTAGGCAACCAGGGTGTGGCTCATCTTAGTAAAACCTGTGTCTCCCGCTGTAGAAGTGAGTGGTTACTGACCCAACAAAGGAGAGCAGGTGCCTGTATGGGAAAAGACTACCATGAAATAATCCAACAAGGACCCAGAAGATGCAGGGAATGGCATATTTCTCAGGAGAGTGGAGGACAGTGGTTACAATGCCCATAACAAGTAAACCCAAGACTAACTAGAATTTATGTCTTCAGCATTAATGGCCACCATTTAAGACCAGCAGGGCCATGACACCATAGCAGAAAGGCTCTAGCATTCAAACAGTCTCAGGGAGATTCCGGAAGATCACAGTTCCTTAAAACATTAAAGTTCCATCACATAAGCAGCATGGCTTTTCTTTTTACAACAGGAATGGCTGCTAATTTTTTCTATGGTTAACTATTTCCACTTAAAAGAACCTAGTACTGATCAATATTACTGAAAATAGGACACAAGTAATTTATATTATTTGCCAATTTCCAGAAACAGGGTCTCTACAGAGTAAGCTTAAAACTTTAAGCTGTGAACACATGCTTTTTCATTTCAAGAGCCTTTATTATTTTATTGAGACACGTTCTCTCTATGTATTTCTGCCACTTCTATGTAGACCACACTGGCTTTGAACTCATGACATCCGCCTCTGCCTTTTGTGCTGGGAATAAAGGTGTGCACGACCATGCCTGGGCCAACATTTTTTTTTTTTTGGTTTTTCGAGACAGGGTTTCTCTGTGTAGCCCTGGCTGTCCCGGAACTCACTTTGTAGACCAGGCTGGCCTCGAACTCAGAAATCCGCCTGCCTCTGCCTCCCAAGTGCTGGGATTCAAGGCGTGCGCCACCATGCCCGGTTTCATTTTTTTAAGCTTATCAGTTTATGAACGATGGATTCCACACAGAGCAAGGAGGAAGCTGGCCCTATAGATGAATTCGGAGCCAGCTTGATACTGCTCTTGCCACTCTCTCACCAAGGTCCTCCGACTCAACAATCAATCTGAAGTGCTGTTTGCTTAGTAGTTTAGGTACATTCCCTCAATCATCATTGCACAAGTCACTGTAACAACTTTACAAAAAGAGTTACAAACTTACTTGCTTCATTCTACGGAAGCAAGGGAGTCAGAGCTATGCTTACTAAGTTCCAGGATTTTTTTGAAAGCAGTTCTATATGAAAACAGCTCTAGGGATGCTGGCTTAACAATGTTCTCCAAGGTAACCATATTTCTCTGTCCAACCACCTCATCCCCACTTCTTTAGGCCACAATGCTTCGCCCTAACATTGGTCACGCCCCCAAAGATGATCACCCCTATTTCTGGTCCTCAGCTACCCACAGAACCCGGTCATCTTTCTCTCTTAAGGAGAGAGCAGTACGACCGAAACATAGTAGAGTGAGAGTCAGAAAGATGCTCCACTCCCATGGTTCATACTGTAGTTTCCTGGAGTTGGACCTCAGAAACGGCAGCCGTGCCCCGGGCCTCATTTCCAGCTGGGAGTCGCTTCTTACATCCCCCGGCCCCAAACTGCTGCTCTCCTCCGGGTATGGCAAACTCACCGCCACGGTTCTGCACATAAAAAAGCCTGATGCCAGGTTGCAGAGACACCACGTGGAGGAAAGGACAACATCCATGTCTTATTGAGCCTAAGAAAAGGGAAGAGGTCCCTGGTGCCGCGGCGTTGCCAGACGGCCAGGCAGGAGCGCTCACTTACCTGCTCGATCTCGGTCAGCGCCGCCAAGGCGACTCGGTCCCGGGTTCCGCCCCGGTCGCGGTCCCGGGCCAGAAGAGTTTCTCTCCTGTTCTCCTCTTCCTCCCAGAGGCTCCGCCTGAGAAGCCGACGTCCAGGAGGCGAGGAACGGTTAAGCGCCGGTAGTGGCTTCCCGCGCGCCGCAAGCTGCAATGTGCGCAGGCGCTAGCATCCCGGTTCCCGTCGACTCCCGCCTCCCCGCGACGGGCAGCTACGCGAGCCAGTAGAAAACTTGGCTCCGCCCAGGTGTGGCGGCAAAGACAGTGTAGGTTCCGGGTTAGGCACTATCCTAGAAGATCCGGTTGAGGGAGCTCTGATTGGATGTTGTGGAGAGGGTGGAGTCAACGCGCTTAGCTGTGGAAGGCTTGGTTAATAAGAGATATCTGTCTTTGCTAGATCTGGCTCCCTTCTTCTGTGTGTGTTGGGATGATATCTTGTGGAGACTCGTGAAGCTTCAACGTGGAGCTTCACTGGTTGATGCTAACTAGGGAGACAACAGCATGGCTTCAATAAGGCTCTGGACTGAACCCAGCACATAGACACCCGTAGTGTAGGAACCCGGTGGAAGGCTAAATCTGAGAGTCTGTGGAAGTCCTTGTGGTCAAATATGGTCAAATATCTTAGCTGAGCGCACCCTTCCTAAGGTGAAGCTACTTAGAGTTGACAAGCAGATGAACTTATAAGAGAACAAATTTTAGTCTAGTGAGAACTGAGGTCGAAGAGGCGGGCAAGGGGACAATGGTAGTTGACTTTCTATGCAGTGCAAATTGAGTTTCCTGCTGGCTCCAGCTGCGGCGCAGTACCACCTCATTTAAGACACTGAATTTGTTTTAATCTGGAGCTGTCTAGATACCTAGCATAGAAATGGAGCCATTTCGCGTGGGAAATTGGGAAACTGCTTCGTGTATCAAAACCCAAAGAGCTAACTTTGCTGAGACCTGATTCTTTGCTTCATCTGCCCGGCTAGGAGAGCTGTTTGTAAGTGGCTTTGTTCAATTAAGTACTTTAATCTGTATTTTGTTACCAACCTCTCGGCTCCTTTTGCTCATGTTACTAAGGGAACATTTGTTTTTAGATTTAAGAAACGAGAATGGCTGTTCAATATAGGTCACTTCCCACTGGAGTTAAGTGAGTGAAAAGTTTTCATTATTGAAAGAATTAAGTTGGAGTCTGAGTTTCAAGGATGAATAAGTGCCTTTGGAGCAGTAGTTACACAAAAATATGTAGTAAACCTGGGGATAAAGTAGTGGTAGGTCCCAGGACTTTTCCTGAGGGAGAACTTGACCTTTATTCTTTCAGTAGCCCTTGAATTTGGGAGATTAGAGATGCCTCTGATTCTAAAGGACTGGCCACTGACACAGTTGAGCGTATTCGTCAAGGTTCTCTAGAGGATAGAATCTCTCTCTCTCTCTCTCTCTCTCTCTCTCTCTCTCTCTCCCTCTCCCCTTCCTCTCCTCCACCCCTCCCCCCTCTCCCTCTTTCTCTCCCCTTCCCCTCCCCTCTCTCTCTCTTTCTCTCCCCTCCCCCTCCCCCTCCTCCACCATTCCACCACCCCCATATTAGTCAGGGTTCTCCTTGCCTCAATCTCCTGGCATTAAAGGTGTGTACTACCTTGTTTAGCCTAAACTTTTCATGGCCACTATGCCCCAAAATCTCCATGCCAAGATGCAGGTTAGAAACTTGTGTCTTCCAGCCTCAAGATCTGGATCACAGGTGTGTCCTCCAATTCTGGATTGTAGTTCATTCCAGATATAGCCAAACTGACAACCAGGAATAACCACTACAATCCATCCCTTGTCAACTTGACATAAATAATATCTCATGTCCAGACCGTCAGTGAGTGTTAGGACTGTCACCTTCAGTGTATGTGTGAGTGTCTGTGTAATGGTGGTTGAACACAAGGCCTGCTCAGCATGCTAAGCAAAATCTTTGCCCACTCTTCAATTTTGGACTTGGCAGTTTCTAGAGTCAGTGTTGAAAGCTGGGCATACACATAGTTACTTGCAGCTTCAGCACTGTGTCTTTTGGGTATCATCAGTGTGATTGTGATGTGAGTTTGCCTACCTGGTAACCAGCTGCCTCCTCTGTAAAGCACGAACACTAATAATATTCTTGGGAAGAGCTTCACATGGGTCTCTGTCCAAATTAGCATCCAGAAATAGAACTGAATTATGTTTTATACTTTATGTACACAGTAACTTCATTTGCCAACAGTCCTAAGGAAATGATTGGCTTTTACATTTGGAACAACCATATGACAGATCGGTGGGATTTGTTACCCAATCACATGAGCAGTTTTGGTAAATGATCCTGGCCTAAGCAGCTGTGGAGCGGTGTTCCCATTTGCTACATGGAGCCAGACCAGGAGGAAGAAGGACACCATCTGGTCCACACACAGAGTTGGGCCTGATTTATAGATCTTAAAATCTGTCAACACGCTTGCTCTCCTCCCCTACTGTCAGTGCTGTTCCCTGGGATAGAATTTTAACAGCACGTTTTCAAAGCAGCTCTGTGACTTGAGGTCAGTGTAGTGTCTGGGCAGCTGTGTGTCAATTACACTGCCACCTGAACTGCATCTGTTTCTTCTTGTCTCTTGACCTGGGCAGGCCCATCTTAGTTCTGGTGGGCCAGGGTGATCTGAGGCTGTGTTTCAGTGAGCTCATTTAGGGACTGAACTGTGGGAGGCTATGGTGGGCCATGGAAGATGTACAGTCAATAATGCCAGATAGTGTTTTATAAAGTCTATCCTCTGCCTTCTCGATTGCCAAGGAAAAGAATGTAGACACCTGAGAATGTTGCTTCTGTAGACATTACATGGAAATGCTCCCTGTGATGGTGCTGTTTGCCTGAGAAGGTTGTAATGGCTGCTGTTGATTAAGTCTCAGGTGCACCTTTTCCTAACTCTGGTACCAGCCACCTGAAATGAGGGAAAGGGTCATACATGGCTACAGAGCCTCTTTGTGTGGTCAAAATGGGACATCTATATCAGTATTTGCAAAGTGCAAGAAGCCAGTTTTGGCTGATTTAAGTCAAAAGGTCTTTATGGAAAAGTTGCTAGTAGAGTAAACAACAGGGATTATGAAGGTAACTCCTAGGGTCTATGGACAAGACTGAACAGCAATTGCTTAAAGAGATGTGTACTGTTTAGATTTTTTTCTTCTTGTCAGCTTGACATAAACTAGGGTCCATGCTCACCTGAGAAATGTCTTCAAAAGATTGTTCTGTAGAGAGCAAAACACTCACACACATACAATGAAATAAAATAAAAGTAGAACTTTAAAGAAATATATTGCCACATAGGCAAGTTTGTGGGGCCATTTTCTTGATGATGATGAAGGTATGGTCTAGCATAGATGATGTTACTGCAGGCCAAGTGGTTCCAAGTTGTTTAAAAGAGCAAGCTGAACAAGCCATAGGGAAAAATCAAGTGTGTGGTTCCACATGTTGCGTTTGGTCATGGTGCTTATCACAGCAATAGAAAGCAAACTAGAACTGGTTGGAATGTGATGATGGATCTCTGAGGAATTTCTACCCTCTGGGATTTACTGCTCAAATTAGATTCCTGGGGAATTGAGTTAGATTGACCCAACTCCAACCATATGTCATTCACCTGCTCTGTAGTCCTACTGAAACCACTTGAGGGAGCAAGTCTTGCAGAAGTAAGTAGAGGAGCTCTCCCAGAAGGAAAGGGTAAGGGATTTGAGAAAGTGACAGAAGCCACCTAGGAAAGACTATGGCAAGCAAGAGAGTTTCTTTTTGCATGACTGCAATGGGTGGACTCTGGAGCAGCACAGCCCCAGAGACTTCATCCCAGGATTGCCTCTCAGTGTTGATATGCCTTTCTTACCATTATTAATTACATAGCTTAACAATTCCTGGGCATCAACCCAACCTATAGGGCAAATTTACTTCAGATCAACATGAAGATGAACTTTCATAAATTAATGCTGTTTAGATGAATTAATGACTTTATTTAATGTCTGTTTTGATTCAAATAATTTTAGGAAGAAAGTTTAAGAAGATAGTTTTAGTTGTTTTGCCAGAAAGATGTAATAAAGTTAGAGTCAAGAATGGAATGTACCCCCTCCATAGAATAGTAAGTAAAAGCTGCACAATAAGGAGCACAATGAGCTTTCATAAATTACCCTAAGAAGAGAAATAGGTTTGGGACAAATTTGTGATCAGGAAAAAGCATTCATTCTAGGTCAGGTCCAAGGATGAAGCCACAGGTGTGCAGTATGATAAAGCAAGGTCATGTGAGACTGTTGCTTTGATCTTATAATGAGCTTATAACACTGCTTTGAACTTAATATCAACATCCTTTTTGTAACTTCCCTTTTGTATAACATTTTATCTATAAAGTAATTTTATTTTTAAAAATTGTCTAAGGTAAAACAGACTGAGTGAAGAAATTGAAGTGTTGCTTTTGGAGCTCTGCTCCATCCACCAAATGTATGTATATGTATGCATACATATGTAGGTGTATGTGTATGTATATTCATATGCATGTGCACTTTTGAAACTGACGAAGCAGGTGATCAGGCTCAGCCAGTGTGTATGTGCCTGACTTCCTCTCTCTCTCTCTCTCTCTCTCTCTCTCTCTCTCTCTCTCTCTCTTTCTTTCTTTTCTCTCTGGGTCATGAAGAGTTAAACTCTGAGCCTGTTGCCTGGTCAGTGAGGGGCCCTTGAGCCAGAGGAAAAAAAGCCCAAGTAACTAAGCTTTTTTTTTTTTCCTTAATCCTCTGCCTATCAACAGGAGTTAAATTGCCAGAAGCTAGCAGCTTTTGGGCCCAGAATAGTAAAGAGTTAAATTGCCAAAAGCCAGGTCTTTTGGCTCCAGAATAGCAAAGAGTTAAAGAATTAAAATTGCCAATAGTAAACCAGGGCTATATAATGAGAGCATGTCTCAAAAGAATAATGTCATTGGCATTTTAATAGATATTGTAGACTTTGTAAATCACTTTTAGTAAAATAACCATGTCTATAATACTAATTCTGCTGATCTTTGAGTATGGGAGGCAGGGGTCAGGGTATGTCAGGTGCGGGCTGGGGTGGGGTGGGGGAATTTTTATGTCTTCTAGTTTCCTGGTTTTCTTTCTTTGATGCTTAAAGTCTTGATTGTAAAACTCTTTCACTTCTGTGTTTGCTTTATTTTTAATTTCTTACTCAGCATATTACTTTTTGGTGTACAGATTTTGATATGTTGATTTTTATGCTGCTACTTTACTTAAAGTTCTCTTCAAGATTGTTCAGTTTTCTGTTTGTTTGTTTGTTTGAAGTATGGTCCATGGAGGTGCAGAAATGAGATGTCTTAGTAGTTAAGAGCACTGGGTGCTTTTAAAGAGGACATGGGTTTGACTCTTAGCACTCACCAGGCAGCTCACAAGCATCTGTAACTTCAATTCCATGGAATCTGATGCTCTCTTCTGTCTTGTGCAGTCACCAAACACTCATACAATGCATAGACATACACATAGAGTAAACACCTAAACATATAAAAACTTACATAAAAATTAAAAATTAAAAAAGTAAGTGTAGGGTCATATGTTTGCAGAGAGGGATAGTTTGATTTTTTTTTCCTATTTGTATCTAGGTTTTTTTTCCTCTCTTGCCTTATACTTGTAGTGAGAACTTCAGTCATTATATTGAATTAAATGAACAAAGTGGGCATCTTTGTCCAGTTATTATTTTAGATATACTCAGATGTGCATATGTAAAAATTATAAAAATGAACCTTTGAAAAATAGTTCATATCAAGGAGCTGGAGAGACCTTAAATCTTAGCACTTGGGAGACAGGCATTTTATCTTTCTTTATGTGTTGTCCTCTATCCACCCAAAGGGTGAAGTGAAACCAGGTCAAACAGTTCCATCAGTTTCTGTCTTGATGGAAAAGCTGGAAATGTTACAGCCTCTTAGAAAGAGAAGTGAGGAGGTTTGGGAGACCTGTGCAGGACCTGTACCTAAGGTCCTGCTATCATGGCAATGGTGGCAGTGGCAGTGGCAGTGGCAGTGGCAGTGGCAGTGGCAGTGGCAGTGGCAGAGGCAGCAATAATTGCAGGGGTGGCAGCAGTGTGAGCCTGGCCTGCCAGATGGGTCTAAGGTCCAGCAATGAATACTTTGGGAGAGAGAACTCTTTCCCAAGTGTTATAACTCAATAAAACAGCCAATCTTAGATGATCGTCAATGTGTGCTTTATTCTGTGTGGATAGGGACTATATAAACATTGAGAAGTAGGGTGAGATTTAGTTAGAGGCAGATGTCTTTTATTGGCTTAGTTTGAGATGTTAGTGATGCTCTATTTGCATGGGGAAGGACTCCAGGTATTTTCCCTACATGACTGAGTGTCATGGTCCTCTCAGTGGGGTATGGTGATGACTTGTTCCAGAGCAGGTAGAGGTAGGCAAGGCTTCACTCCTACAGTTTTCAGTTCTGAGATTCACAGGGTCTGATGTCACTCAACCTTACCAGTTCTTCTGTCTGGTGGTGTGGTCTACTTGCCCTAGAACAACTTCTTTTTGTTTTTATAAAGAAGAGGTATCATTGGAGTAATTGTCTCTTATGTTGGGAATGATTTGGTATGGAACCAAAACCTGATTACTAGTGATCTCTACAATGCTACTCATCTGTTGTTTAAGAAATTAGATAAGGCAGGGTTCCAGGAGAAGCAGGGTTCTCAATGGCTAGTATGGGGCCACAGAGAGGAAGAGCCAAGCTACCAAGGGGTTTGAGTACCATGGGGTAGGGAGATTGGGAGCATAGTGTGTCTGGAGATCTTCCTGGAGATCTTAGAGCATTTGTACATCTTGTCCCGGTGGCCCAGATTCATTGACATCGAAGCCACATTCCTTCTTCAGAGGATGGACTTGTTGGACATCAATGGGAAGAGAGGCCCTGGGTCCTGTGAAGGCTCGATGCCCCAGTGTAGGGGAATGCCAGGACAGGGAATGGGTATGGGTGGGTTGGTGAGCAGCGGGTGGGGAGATGGAATAGGGTTTTTTTTTTTTTTGGAGGGGAAACCAGGAAAGGGGGTAACATTTGAAATGGAGATAAAGAAAATATCTAATAAAAAAGAAAAAGAAAATGCAAATCCCTCCCAGTTTAGCAGTCAGTAAGTTCAGGGGCCCCTGGTTTAGGAGAACAACTCCTCCTAAGGAGGTTATCTGCCATTGAAGGGACTCAAGGCCTCTTGCAGTGGAATTCATTGCCTGGTCAAGTTTGTCCTGGAAGTTACTGGCCAGCTGGTTTGGACAAGGACTGCTTCAATAGTTGCTGTTGTGTCCAGTGAGACAGAGACCCAGTCCAATGAGCAGAAGGACAAAGATCTCTCTCTTCTATTGGTCTCCTCCCAGTTGTAAGGTGAGTTCTTCAGATTTTTAGAGATAAACGTGGAGAGCAATCACTATGGAGTGCAGGAATCTTGAAAAGGGAGGTTAATGCAGGAACTTGTAGTTCCTCTGCACTAGAGAAGACCAGGGGCATTAGCATATATTGGTTTGGTGATGGTGATGTAGTGGGAACATGTAGAATAGAGTTTTGAGTAGGATCCTATAAGGCAAAGGGGAGGGGTAAATCAAAGAGAAAAATGTCTTGTGATTTTTGTGTGGGTAAGGATCCATGGGGTTCATGAAGGGAAATGTTAATGGGAACAGCTGCCAATAGTGTTCAGGAGAGAGAAGCACAGAAGAAGCATTGGGAGGAGTTGGGGTGGATGGTTAGGGGAAGGAAGTTAGCTGTATATTGAATGTATTGTAGGCAGGAAAGAGTAACATGGAGTGCCTTCTGATATTGATTTCCTGTTGAAGCATTTTAACATGGCTAAAGACTGATTTGGAGGCAGGGACAAGCTGGTGAGAGACATGTAGTTAGGCTATGAGATATTTGGCATAACCATTAGGATAGAGTGTACTCACGACTCCCATTCACCAACATTCATCCCAGGGATAGCTGATGGAAAGCTGAAAATGAGTTTTAAGGTTGGCAAGCATGGTGCTGCTTTGGCTAATGAATTCAATTCAATTCATTCACTCCAATATCTGCAACCTCCATATGTGGAGGCCTCCTGGAGACATCAACCAGTGTTTCAGTAAGGGAAGTAGAGGAAAGTGCTGGGTGGGTGTAGTGAAGATGGAATCGGGTTGGAGAGGGATCTCAATCATGGTCCAACATCCTTAAAGTGGGCAGTCCTTGTTCCTATGATTTTGTTGTGTCCATTGTAGGTCTCCCTAGCAAAGACTCTCCAGTGGTTGAGGTTGGGAAGGCTAGAGAGGCTGGGCAGTGGAAGTGTTAGTACAAAGAACAACAAAAAATAGACATGAAGCTGTGGAGGGCACATGCCCTAGACAGTAGTCACCAGGTCATGGATGTCCTTCTAGGAGATCTTTTTGTTCCTTTGGAAGTGGTGTCTCCTCTGTCCTTGATCTTTTAGCAAAGGGCGAGCCATCTTCTTGATCAATGGGGTAATGTGGACATTTCTGGTGGGAATTCAGATAGGTCTAGGCTGTGGGAAACACAAGCAAGATCCCACTGTAAGGAGGGTCTCTGGTTCCTCCCGAATCCCATCCAAGGGATTGCACCATTTCACTAGGATAGGATGGGTTATTTCTGGTGTGAGGCAATGCAGGGAGATAGCAGGGTGTTTGGGGCACTTGTGGATGTTAATATATTTAGGGTTGTTGTCTTTTGATTTAGAAGTTGGACTTTTAGGATTTGATGTGTTCTTTCTACTGTTTCTTGGCACTGAGGGTTGTGGGGAGTCCCTATATGGTGGGCAATTTTCCACTGTGAGCAGAAAGTTTCGAATTGAGAGTTAGTAAAGGCAGGACCATTGTCAGTTTTTAATTTGTTGGGGGATGTCCATGATGAAAAAAGTGGAGAGCATATGGTGAAATAACCTTTTTGAATTTTCTCTTGTTTGGGCTCTAGCCCATATAAAATGTGAGTATGTAGCTATGGTAACAAAGACTTATTTCTGTCTGCTGAATTAGAGAATGTGGATGACATCAATTAGCCATACAGCATTGGATATGAGACCTCAGGAGTTGTTGCCCATATTTTGTAAAGCTAGGATAGTAATGAGGGATGCACAAGAGGAACATGTTTTATTAACCACTGGAGTTAAGCAAGAAGGATGTGGGGGAAGTGGGCAAGAAGCCCCTTTATATTTGTGTGTGCGCATGAATGGAATTGGTCTGCTTGCTTGATGGAGGCTCTGAATGTTCCTGTAGAGGTGATTTGATCAGCCAGGGCATTTCCCTTGGATATTGGACCTGGCAGAGGACTGTGAGATCTGACTTGCTGGATGTAAAGGGGAGAAGTTCTTTCTAGTAAGAAAAACCAGTATGAGTAGAGGGGAAAAGTGGGTTGGCATTTAATATGACACAGAATCTTTATAGCTAGAGGGGCAATTTGACAGTATATACATTGAAAAGAGGTTAAAGGGCATATTGGTTTCCTTTAGGGAATTGATAGCATATAGTTCTTTATATTGGGAGGAGTGATGGGGTAACTATTTGAATCAGACAATGGAGGGTGTATTAGTCAGGGTTCTCTAGAGTCACAGAACTTATGGGTAGTCTCTATATAGTAAAGGAATGTATTGATGACTTACAGTCTGCAGTCCAACTCCCAACAATGGTCAGTAGCAGGTGTGAATGGAAGTCTAAGGGTCTAGCAATTGCTCAGTCCCACACAGCAAGCAGGTGAAGGAGAGAGAGAGAGAGAGAGACTTCCATCTTCCAATGACCTTATATGGTCTCCAGCAGAAGATGTATCCCAGATTAAAGGTGTGCCACCACACCTTTAATCCCAGATGACCTTGAACTCGGAGATCTCCCTGTCTTAATCTTCTGGAATCCTTAGCCCCTATGCCTCAAGATCTCCATATCAACAAGATCCAGGTCAGAAACTTCTATCTCCCAGCCTCCAGATTAGGGTAACTGGTGAGCCTTCCAATTCTGGATTGTAGTTCATTCAAGATATAGTCAAGTCGGCAACCAGGAAAAGCCTCTACAAAGGGTTTATCCTCAGGGTAGTAGTATTCTATCACTGAAGCTTCCCTATTTCCTCCCATGGGTAAATATTAAGGGGCTCCAATTACTGGCTTTTTTGAAAATAGTCAGCGGGGATAGCAGCTATCCTAACAGAGGCAGAACAAAAGCCCATTTTTCTTTAGGGTAATGGTTGTCAGCTTGTCCTGGGAATCCTCTTAAGCTGATTGCAAAGCAGGAGTGATTTTTGATTCCACTGAATATCAGTGAAGGAGAAGGGGGGGCGGTGACGAGAATGTTAGGTTCTTTATTTAAAGTTTGTAGGGCTCTGTCCTTGCCATTTTAAATCATATTAGTGAGTGCATCCACCTCATTTAGAAATCTGGGTGTACCACCCATGGAGGTGTGGAGCCATCCCAGCAAAACCCCTGGGGTTGGTATAGTTCTCCAACTAGTGTAAGGGAGAAACTAAAGATAAGAGCTGTATGGGCATTGTTGGGACATATCTAGCAAGATCCCTGTCTTTTAGAGCTGTAATAACAGAGTTTAAAACTTGGATTGTCTCAGGAGACGGTGTTCTCTTTTTTTGTTTGTTTGTTTTGTTTTTTTTCTAAACAGTTTTTTTATTAAATATTTTCTTCATTTACATTTCAAATGCTATCCCGAAAGTCCCCTATACCCTCCCCCCACCCTGCTCCCCAACCCACCCACTCCTGCTCCCTGGCCCTGGCATTCCCCTATACTGGGGCATATAATCTTTGCAAGACCAAGGGCCTCTCCTCCCAATGATGGCTAGGCCATCTTCTGCTACATATGCAGCTAGAGACATGAGCTCAGGGGTACTGGTTAGTTCATATTGCTGTTCCTCCTATAGAGTTACAGACCCCGTGAGCTCCCTGGGTACTTTCTCTAGGTCCTCTATTAGGGGTCCTGTGTTCCATCCAATAGATGACTGTGAGCATTCACTTCTGTATTTGCCAGGCACTGGCATAGCCTCACAAGAGATAGCTATATCAGGGTCATGTAAGCAAAATCTTGCTGGCATATGCAATAGTGTCTGTGTTTGGTGACTGATTATGTTATGGATCCCCTGGTGGGGCAGTCCCTGGATGGTCCTTCCTTGCATCTCAGCTCCAAACTTTAGGAGACGGTGTTCTTAAGGAGGAGGGCCTTTTATCCCCTTTTAAGAAGTTAAAGAGAGGTTTAATAAACAAAGTCTTTTGTGTCTATTAAGGATGCTGTGGGAAGGGGGAGACAAGTTTAGCCAAAAAGCTCTGGCGGGAGGTGAAAGTTAAGTTTTGAAGGAAGAAAAAGGTAGGTTTGAGAAGGCATATTGAGGTGAGGAAGATATCTGTTCCTAAAAATGCAGTGGGCATAATAAGTTGTATTTTGTGAGGGGCCCTTTTGAATCCTAGAGAGGATAGGTAAGGTATTAGCTGGTCTTTAATTTGGGAAGGGAGATGGAAGAATCCCCCCAACTAAGATGTCATCCATATAATGATATATATTGATTGATTTGTCTAACTAGGGTTTTAATGCAGTGTCCAGAGCCTCCTGACAAATGGTTAGGCAGTTAGCCATTCCTTGAGGGAGAATGGTCCATTCATATCATGAGGCTGGACCACAGTTGTTAATGGGGGCTACTGAAAATGCAAAGCATTCACGTCTTAGGGGTGGGGAGGGTTGGATAAAAGAAGTCTTTTATGTCTATTGTCAATAGAGGGACATTGGCAGGAATGACTGAGACATGCTCAGCACTCTTTGGGAAGAGCCCCAGACTTGCATGATTTTATTAGTTGTCCTTACATCTTATATTAGTCTCCATATCCCTGAGTTCTTTTTTTATATTGAATACAAGGGTGTTCCATGAACTTCAGGAACAGTGGATGTATTGTAGTAGAAGCTGTTCTTTTACCAGTTGTATGAGGGCTTCAAGTTTCTCGCCTGATAGAGGCCACTGCTCAACCCAGTGGAAAGCTAATAAAGGCAGGGAGTATTAAATCTAACAGTGGCCCTTAGAATTGGAGGTGATTTGTAGGGGTCGGGGCTAGCGTCTTCTTAGATGTAGTTTTAGGTATAGTTTTTCTGGGTATAGTTTTGGGTCCACTTGCCCCACATTTATGAGTTTGAGGCATCCTATTCTACATAGGGAAGTCCAGGCTAGCCTATAGCTATGTAGTGACACTTATCTTGGAAAAACACAAAACAAAATAAAACAAAATTCTCAGCAAGGACCCAGTGCAAAGCACTAATGGGGAATATATAGGAGAGCAGATAACTCAAGTAGGGGGTGGATCATTCAGGTAATTGCCATTCAGGAATGACACTATGAAACCCAGTATAGACCAGCATAACCCTACTGAGCACAGGTTTCAGAGTTCTCCCTGGAGGTTCTTCAGGAGGGGTTGGGGAGGCTGAGGAAGAGGGATGGCAGCATGGGGGGTGTTTACACAGCTCTCTTGACATTGAAGACTGTTGGAAAGTTCTTACTTTACTGATACTTTGGTCTACCTAGCAAGAGATGTACATAAGCTACCCTATCAGAAGTAGGTCACCTCCAAATGGTGACTAGGTACTGAGAAATCTGCTGAGCCTCATGATAAGGGAAGTCCCAGGCTTCAGTACAGTGCTGATTGTGGCAAGGATTCTAAGTAGTTTTACAAGTGGCCCTGGATGAACCAGCCCATTGTGTGTGCTTCATAGACATCCTCTTGGTGACATTGAACAGGGCCTCTGAAGATATTGTTGCCTTCAGACATCCAACCATGTGGATCAGCTGCCAGTCTGTATGAGGAGGGACTAGGTGCCATGTGAAGGCAAGGGTACAGTGAGCTGAGGGCATGAAAGATAAGGTATTACTCTGCTGTCAGTGAGCCAGTTTGTGCTGAGGGAATGACATCTGTGAACTGAGGGAACTGTGGTCTTGTTCGTTTTGGTACTAGCCATTAAATGCATGGCCTATGCATGGCAGGTAACCCACCACTTTACCATTTAGCTATATCTCCAGTGGTCTTTATACTTTTAAAGTTACACTTAGTTTAAATGCTTAATGTGTGTGTGTGTGTGTGTGTGTGTGTGTGTGTGTGTGTGTGTGTGAATTTGTGTGGATTGCTTGTCAATGCACATGTGTAGATCAGAGAATAACTTTTGAGCTTCAGTTCTCTTCTTGTAGGTTCCAGGGTTTAAACTCAGGTTGTAAGGATTGGTGGCCAGGGCTGTTACCTTCTGAGCCATCTCAGCTAGCTCTCTTGATAGTTTTTATTTTGAGACTGTGCCATGGACCACTCCAGTCGGGTATGGTGGTCCCTGGAATGAGGGTCCTCGAAGCTAGTGGGTAAGAATTTGGCCATGACAAACAGAAACAAACACATCCAAGCATTACAACTCTGAAACTGTGTATTCAGTGAATCACCAACAGAACAGGTAACATCATTATGAATCATCAAAATATAACAATTCTAAAAGGATGAATTCGGGGGGGGGCTGTCCTCCAAGACTAGTAGCATATTTCCAGGAGCAGGTTAATAAATCTTTAAGGGTCAGTGCTCTTAACTGCTGAACTAACTCTCTATCCCCATGGTCAATTATATTTAACATCGAGTACCTGATTTTCTTTAAAATAAATTTTCAATGTATAAATTTAAACTATTTTAATCCTTTCTAATTAAGGCTTTCTTTACCATATACCAAAATCCACCTCCAATGACCCACATGTAGCCATATGAAATTTTATTGTTGGGAAAGTTTTTATCTATCATAATAGTTTCGTAAACGATTTAAAAAGTAAAATGTTGGTTTCCCTGGGGATAAGGTCATGTTAGTGGCCCCATCTCTAGGCATGGTTTCTTACCCATTATTCTCGCTTAAGATCTTGACCTAGGCTCCCAAGGAACATGTAAAGAAGAAAAGGAATAGGAGAAAACAAAACAGATAGATTGCCTGCTGTGAGAACTACAGCTCAATATTTTTTCTCCAGTGAAGAGTTCCACAACCAGTTCCAGGAGGCCTCCCCCTTTTGAGGTCAATCACCTCAGTCTGTGGAACTTGTCACACAGATCCTACTGGAGGTGGTGTGGCAAGACTGGGCCTGCTAAATTGCTCAGTCTGGATTAAGGGTCTTGTTGAATCAGGGCTGGCCTTGAGCTCACTCTGATTGGTCTTGGAATGTGATTACCTTGTCTCAGTTTCTCAAGTAATAAGAACTGCAGGCCCATTACCTGTTTAGTCGGGAGCCGTGGGGTTGTAAGATGGCCTGAATATCTTCTCTGAGCATGCAAATCAAAACCCCAGTGAGTTATCACTGGAAACAATGCTAATGAGGTTATGCACTGTAGGACTGTTATATAGTCACCATCCAAAGTGTCATGGCATTTGCTTCCCCTGCCTCATAAGCTGATTTATCATATGACCCAGCAAGTCTAATCCTTGATATGTGCTCTAAAGAATTGAAAACAGGTGCTCAAGCAAACATGTGTATATGAATATTTATAATAGCCCAAAGCAGGAAACAACTCAAATGTCCATCTATGGATGAATGAATAAGCAAAATGTGGTCTTATTGTATTATGGAATTTAATTCAGCCATGAAAAATGAATGAAGTATTGCTACATGCTACAATGTAAATGAACCTTGAAAGTACAGTACATGAAGGAAACCAGGCACAAAAGGACACCTAGAATATATTTCCTCTTATGTGAAATATCCAGATTAGGTAAATCCATAGAAGCAGAATGCAGACTGGCATTTCCTAGAGAGTATGGGCAGAGAGGAGTAGGGGGAGAAGCAGCCTAATAAAACAGATGTTCCATTGTCCAGTTGTGGGAACATTTTGGAGCTAGATAAAAGTTGAGTAACACTGAATCTACTAAATTGCATTCAACCATTCACTTGAAGATGGTCATTTTATGTTGTATGACTTTTATCTCAAGTATTAAACAGAGGGAAAGAAAGAAATCCCTTCTTTCAAGACTTAAATGCCACATGTTCTCTGGTATCTCCACTGGTTTCTCAGCTACAGGTATCCTTAGAGACTTTCTTTTCCTACCCTGGGCCATCTGTTTGTACCTCTGACTTGGTGAGCACTGGGTCAGAGTCTGAGCCATGTTACTCTCTCCCTGTGAGCTCATACTGCGTCAGCCTTACCAGATCCACTCATGCTTCACAGTTCCTACTAGATCTACAGCAAGAGCCTCATTAGCTTTGGGGATGATTAGAGAAATCCAGGCAGATCAAGCAGAAAGATACAGGGAGATGGGGGTGTTTAGAACCAGGTAGATCTGCAAGGTCAAGAGTGAATTGTCTAATCCATGCATGCTCAGTTTCTGAATCTGCACTGCTGATGCAGACATGGGGATGGATGACTTGATGCCCTGGTGGGTACAGCTCTACTAGGTTGCCGTCCAACAAACTCTGTCTCTGCCTTCCTTTCTTCCCCTAATTGGTATACTGGCTCTTCTAAGCTGAGTCTAAACAGCTTTCCAAGGGGTTTTCCTGGGGTCAGAGAACTCACCCCTATGACTTCCTGTCTATAGCTCCCTTATGATAGATTAGTATACCAGTTGTCATCTGTATACTAAGCTATTATACCAGCTATCAACTATATACTAGACTAGCATATTAACTGCTCACAGTATACTAGACTAGCATGCCAACTGTTCACTTTATACTAAACTAGCATACCAACCTCCAATTATATACTAGACTAGTATGCCAGTTGATAAAGTATCTGCTTGTGCAAAGGTATGGACCCAAGTTTGGATACCCAGAACCCACATAAAAGCTAGATGCTGCAGCATACAGCTATAGAGTTAAATATATAACTCTAGCTTTGTAGACTGAGGTATGAAGATCACTACCTAACTAGTCTACTTGAATCGATGAGCTCCAGATTTATCAAGACCTTATCTCAAAGATAAGGTTGGGCCATGGCCAAGTCTTCTAGTTAGGGTATTCTTATGGCCCC